>NC_022028.1:21570407-21571620 GCF_000317375.1 Microtus ochrogaster | reverse complement strand
GGCTTACAGACATGTGTCACCATGCCCAGTTTCAACTCACAGAGATCCATCTTCCTCTGCCTCCCAAGTGCTGGAATTAAAGGCCTTTGCCACCACCGCCCAGCCCACCATGCCCCTTTATGTCCTTTTTTAGCATAAACAAACAGAAAAAACCCCACTTATTTACTCTCTGTGTGGGATGCATCATGAAGGTCAGAGATCAGCTCTCTAGAGTTGGATCTCTCCATCCACCCTGTGGGTCCCGAGGATCAAACTCTGGTTGTCAGGTATGGCAGCAAGTACCTTTCCTGTTGAGCCATTCTGCTGCCCCTTTCTCTTAGTCTTTAATCTGGAATCACTCTGCAGTATGCCAATGTGCTTTAGGGAACATAAGAATACTGTTTACATACATGACTTTTCTTTTTGAAAAAGAATTTTTTTTAAAAAAATTGAACATTTGAAGCTTTTTTTTTAAAAAATGTTTATTTATTATGCATACAGTATTCTGTGTATATGCCTGCACGCCAGAAGAGGGCACTAGACCCCATTACAGATGACTCAGAGATTCCCTGCCACTGCTCCCGAGTGCTGGGATCCAGCAGGAAACCAGAGGGAATCTTTTTCAGAGAAACTCTGGCTTCTTCAGTTTTCTTTTTTTAGTTTCTTAGCTCATGATGATGTTCAAGTATGTAAGTGTCATTTAGGGGACCTAGAAGTATCACTTTTTCCACATTCTTTGAGGGGCTGAGAATGTGGAGATCAGAACCACTGAGTTAATGGGAGGTTAATTGGTGTGTGGGGCTGATGGAGTCATGTGGTGAGACTTTGCCTGGTTGTTGCCTGCTCTGAGTGTCCTGGACTCTGCTTAGTTACCCCGTGTCCCTTCTGTGTGGGTTCCTGCACAAAGGGTTGGTTACTAAAGAGTTACGTAGGGCCAGCAGCGCCCGGTTTGGAAAGGACAGGTGCAGCTAGAAGTGGCATTGGATGCAGCATTCCCTAGCTGAGGTGTTATGTGCATGCCTTGGGAGGAGCTTGGCTCCTAGCAGCATCTAGTAGACAAGCCCTTTCTTTTATTGCTACAGAAATCCAGAGCAGAAAAAAAAAAGAAAAGTCTATACAGACGTCTTTTTACAAATGAAAATGTCACATCATGTAGCAACTCTCCAAAAACATATTGTGAAAATCTGGAAACCTGAGATAATATATATACTATAATATAATAATATAAATACTA
>NC_022028.1:21561832-21568591 GCF_000317375.1 Microtus ochrogaster | reverse complement strand
CCCCCCCCTTTTTTTTTAACTCACAGGGTCTTACTTTGTATCTCCACCTGACCTTGAATTGCATTAATTCTCTTGCCTCTCCCTCCTGAGTATTGGGATTATAGGTATCCACTATACTTGGCTGAAACTTCTTTTAAAAATATTGATGGATAGACTTGTGTTGCAATAATGCCCTTAAGGTCAGAAACTAAGTAATCCAGCTCCAGATTAAGGGCGTTACTGAATACTAGTGTCTCCTGGATAAGACTTTTTACCTGGGAAATGAGGATACCGAGGATCACAGAGATGGCTCCACTGTTTAAAGGTGCTTGTTGCCAAGCAAGGATAGAACCAGCTCCCTCAAGTTGACCTCTAACCTCAAAGTCCACACCACGGCACATAGGTGTTCCCTTTCCTTGCAAACTAAATAAATGTAATTTTAAAAATGAGGATACCAGAACTGGCTCATAGGATTGAGAGGTGAAAGCCTGCAGATCCATCACTGAACACAGTGCCCTGAATGCAGTCCTCAGAAAATGCTGCTGTTCCTCATTCCACTAAGTGGATTCACCGGGAACGTTTGGCAGTAGCTGCTGTGGCCGCCTTGTCTTGTCTTTCCTTTCCCCACCCTTATCTTCATATCCTAGCTGTAGAGCGTCAGGAACATACTAACAGTTTGTGCCAGGCTTAGGCTGGCAAGCAGTGCCCTTCAAGTACCCCCTTGTGCTAGTCGGTGAGCTCAAACCGTTTCCCTGTCCAAAATCCTGAATAGAGAAGTAAATTCCTGTGTGCTAAGTATTCAAGTGTGTTTTAGGAAGTTATATAGTTCTTTGTGTCTTGTTTTTGTTTTTTGGGGTTTTTTTTTTTTTTGGTGTTAAAATGTGCTTTTGTGTGCTAGGTGGTGTTGGTGCACACACCTTTAATCCCAGCACTTGAGAGGCAGAGGCAGGTGGATCTCTGTGAGTTCGAGGCCAGTCTGGTCGACAGTGAGTTCCAGCCAAGGCTGTTACACAAAGACACCCTGTCTTGAAAAAAGAAAAAAAAAAGTGCTTTTGTAAAATGGTATTAGATGACTTTTAATTTAAAAAAAAAAGGAAAAGAAACCGAGCCTATCAATTTCCAAATATTTCTGCACATTTTGGTGGTCTATGTCAGTCAAGGAAATTTCTCCCCTCAATCATGAAAGTCTGGCTTTGAATAATATCTAAAAATTCATTAATTTAGTTATTAAGTGACTGGATTTTTATTGACTTCCTCCTGAATGCCAGGCACTCTGCCAGGTGGTCCACCCATCACCTCTTCTTCCCATAGCTAGTCCTATGAGCTGTACACATAATTTTCCCTGCTTCCAATAAGAATAGTGATGTGGAGGTCACATAGCTCCCAAATGTATGCAGCCGTGAGCAGTGTAAGACAGACCCAGCTCTCTGCTTCCAGAGGCCCTCGGTATTCTTTTCTGTTAGGTGATCAGCCTATGTGCTTTGGACCTGTAGGATTTTAGTATAGAATTCACAAATCTGAAAGTTCATGAGTATCCTTTTGGGGAGATGGTAGGGAGAAACGGTCTCCTGGACTTTGCTGTGTAACCAAGGATGACTGTGGGCTTACAGACATGTGTCACCATGCCCAGTTTCATGTGGCTCTGGACGTCCATCTGCCACCTAAGCTACATTCCCAGCTACTTCCATGAGCATCTTTTGTTGTTGTTGTTGCTGTTTTTTTTTTTTAAAGAAAAATGAAAGAAGTTGATTTATTAAGAAAAGTGAGGGGCTGGAGAGATGGCTTAGTCGTTAAGAGCACTCACTGGCTACTCCTCCTGAGGGCCAGGTTCAATTCCCAGCACCCACATGGTGCTCACCCCTGTCTGTAACTCCAGTTCCAGGGCTTCTGACACCCCCACACAAACATACATGAGGCAAAACACCAGTGATCATAAAAGAGAGAAAAGTGAGAAAACTTCCGAGAGTGGGAGGGGTCCAAGGAAGAGTCATGAGTATCTTTTTAATGAGTGAATGCTATAAAATTTAGCTAGAAGAATCGGGTGGTACACACCTCTAATCCCAGCACTCAGGAAGCAGAGTCACGCATATCTCTGAGTTTGAGACCAGCCTAGACTACAAAGCAATTCAGGACAGCCAGGGCTACACAGAGAAACCCTCTCTCCAAAAAAGTAGAACACAACAAAACAAAAATTAGCTCGTAATAGAGGGTCATTTTAAAAACCATGAGCAGCTCTATAGTGCAAAGAATGGAGACATTTCCTGTGCTATAGACAGTATTCATTTGGACAACAGGTGGGAATTTCTCATTTTTGGTGACTCTGAAATTAGGAGTGAAACTCACCTTACCTAGGTAGGTTATTCAGTTTTGTTCCGACTGTAGGGCTGTCCATCTGCTGCCCTGTGAATTGGTGGCTATGCAAGAAACACTTTAAAAACGCCTAACTAGGAGTGGAAAACGAGCTGGCATTCAGTGACTGACTGCTATATGAGGTTAAGAGTTAAAGGAATAGTATGAGTTGCTAAAGCAGACGGATTGTAGCTTTGGGGCCCTGGGGCCCAGTGTCATCTAGTGCAGAATTTAATTTTGTCTGCGTGTTGTGGGCTTCCTGAGGTCGAGGATGTAGCTCAATTAGAGTGCTTCTATGACATTCAGGAAGCCCTAGATTTGACCCCCAGAGCTGCATTGACTACACGCACATTCTTTATTCCCAGCATTTGGGAAGAATAGGTAGAGAGATGAGAAAGAGTCATCCCTACTCAGAGAGTTTTGATGCCAGCCAGGGCTATGTGAAACTCTTCCAAAACACAAAAACAAGAATGAATCCCTGTGTCCCACTCTAGACGATGGTGAAATTCTATGGGGGTACCCTTGTATGTGTAATGATGAAAGGTCCTCCAGTTGACTTGGGCACAGCACACCACCTGGCTCTTCCTGGATGATCAGATGACGTAAACCAGCTTTGGGAAGAGTTGGGCACCTGTGACTAAGAAATGCTGTCCTAGGCATTCTAAAATTCTAAATTAAACTTGTGATTAGAGGTGATAAATGAAGCAAATCTTGAAGTCATCAGAGCACCCCAGGGCATTTTTTTAATCCCTTCCTTTCCTTAATTGTTCTCTGAAGTTACAAGCTTTCTCAGAATCCCATTTCTGTTAATTGCTTAATAACATGCTGGCAATTACCTTGCTCTAAATGACAGTTGCACAAGAGTAACTTTATGGTGTTTTATCATCCTCGGATGGACAAATGCCTCTCGGGTCCTGTTTACATTCTGCCAGTGGTTAACAACTTCTGCAAAGCTGCTCTGCCCTCCCCCCACCCGCCCACCCATGAGACCTATATGCTGTCCTGTGCCTTGTCTTTCAGCAGCCTCTTCCTTACTAGCTGGATTTCAGGTACACCTGTCTTCTCTGAGTTCTCAACGTGCCAACCTCTTGTTCTTAACACATCAGATCAGATCTTGGATCCTTGGATCCCTATAACCACTGGGTCCCATCAGAACAGAGTTCCCTTGTCCATTGTGTTGCCTTTTCTTCACCATAGCAGTTATCATTGTCTGAAATAATTTTATTTATTTATTTTTCTTTGGTTTTTCGAGACAGGGTTTCCCTGTGTATCAGTCCTAGCTTTCCTGGAACTAGCTCTTGTAGACCAGGCTGGCCTCGAACTCACCTCTGCCTCCCGAGTGCTGGGACTAAAGGCATGGGCCACCACCTCCCGGCTGAAATAATTTTATTTATGTGCTTGCTTTTTACTAAATTTTATTTATCTGCCTCTCCCACTCTGGGTTAGCCCTGTGAGAGCAGATACCAGTCTGGGCTGTTTCCCACTGGACCCAGCATTTCAAACAGTACTGGCTCTTACCATAAGTGCTCACTAAGGATGAGAGGAGTGAATGCTTTGGGGTCCCCTTCCCCCACCTGAGCTGAGCCTGTACGGGTTTCTCTCAATGCTGGTAGTTTAGAGCTGTGGAAGTTTGCTGAGGCAGAGCTAAAGTGCCCTCAAGCCCAGTGGTTTTCCTATGCTGCTGGCTGCTGCACTCCGCAGAGCTTCACCCTGCCCCGGGTTATAGGCTGGAGTGACAGCAGTTATTTGGAAATGGATGTCCGTGAGGCTCAATTAGAGGGTGGATGATCCCTTTGGATTAGAGTTAATTTCATGGTCTCATACAGTGGGAATTTTGTCTTCGGTCAGGAGCTGTATCCTGAGACCCTGAGAAGACATCTCAACTTTAGAAAAGTGTAGTCTTGTCCCTCTCTTTGCTATAGAAATACAGTGGTCTGGGAGACAACCCAGTTGTGTTTGGGCACAGTGCAAGATGGTGTGTTTCATAAAGTTGCTGGAAGCCCCAGGCCCCTCCATGGGGTAGAGACACCTTTGTAGTAGCCTCCCTTGGGAATTTGGTGGTGGTGGTACCAGACAGCCTTACAAAAGCGCAGACACCTGTGCGTTTACTCTGACACATATTGTGAGAGTCAGGAACTTGCTGGGTGCCCTTTGTGGACCCTAGAATTCTGTCTGGGCATTTAGGCTGGGAATTCATCTACCACAGCAGGGTCACAGCTCTTCCAAGGCTGTCTCTTTCTGACTTGGTCTCCTGTGTTCTGTGTTGTTTCTGTAATAACCTGCTGGACCCTCTCAGGCCCAGAAGAGGCGCTATTCTCCAGGAGTCCAGGTACCCGATTCTTGACTCACCATGGTCTTCCCTCATTCTCATATGTCCATCTGACATTTCTTGCTGCTTAGAGTCCATGTGGCTGTTGTCCCAGGAATTCCAAGTCTCTGGTCTTGACTGCATTTCCTCCTTGCATGTTCACTGGGACAGTGTGGAGCTTGTCCAAGGAGCAGCATGCCTTGTGTCCCCCCCCCATCGCCCTGCCCCTCTGCATTGACTTGCACTGGGATCATTCTGGAATGGTAGCTCAGCAGTTGGGAGGAAGTTTACTTCTACAGCTCTGTTGGAGAGAAGGCACCTCAAGAAGTAAAACCCAAGTTGGTAACATGGAGATGTTTAAGTTTTCCTTTATGGGGGATGTTGCCCTCTTACTATTGGCAGTCTTGGAAGTTATGTGTGGCTGGGCTGAAAGTTTTGACTACGAAAAGTTGTTGTGGCTAGAGAAGCCCACCAAAGCCTGTTCCAGCAGAGCTTTCTGGATTCCACTTCATTTAGCATCATACACTGGTAGGGTAGAGTCTGAAAGGAGCTATCCAGACTGGAAAGGTTTCCCTGCCCACTCAAACAGGTATTTTCAGAATATCTGCTGTGTGCAAAACTCTTTGCTTGGGCAGAGGGATAGGGCTGAAGTGGAGACCTGGAAGATGATTTCCTTTTCTTTAAGCAGCAGCTGGGGAGAAAGGTATCTGCCCATTAAGAGGAAACTGCTAGCATTTAAGTACCAAATTATGATAGCTGGGAGGAATAGAGCCAGTCTCCAGAGTCTTGCAGGGCCACTTCAGGTCTGCCCGAGGCCTGGAGCAAGGAGAATTACTAACATCATGTGGAATTCAGTGCTTCCTGGGTCCGTGTCCCTTGCGTGATCATCTGTTTATGGGTGCTGGGGGTGGCGCTTAAGATGAGGCAGGGTGACCTCTGCTGATCCAAAAGGTGCTTGTTTCCTCTCACGATTGTACAGGCATTGCTAAGAGCTCTTCCTCACTGTCTGCTTTTCCTCCCTGTGTCCCAGCGGGTATTCCCCTACATCTCCGCCATGGTGAACAACGGCTCCCTCAGCTATGATCATGAGCGGGATGGGCGGCCCACAGAGCTTGGGGGCTGCACAGCCATTGTCCGCAATCTCCGTTATGACACCTTCCTCGTGATTCGCTATGTCAAGAGGCACCTGACGGTGAGTCCTGTCCTGGAGCAGTTGGTGATAGGCACTACCCTTGCTCCTGTGGCCTGTCCCTGATATATCTTTCCTTTGTTCTAGATAATGATGGACATTGATGGCAAACATGAGTGGAGGGACTGCATTGAGATGCCTGGGGTCCGGCTCCCCCGGGGCTATTACTTCGGCACTTCCTCCATCACCGGGGATCTCTCTGGTATTACACTGTGTTTTCTGTTTTCTCTGTTTGCCTTAGTTGATCCCTTTGGTCAGTCCCCAGTACTTGATGAGGCCTTCTCTGAGGAGAGCCGATTGAAAGAGCTTTGGGAAGCCATGCATATGGCTTAAGAATGCTGTACATTTTTGTCTAGGTCCTGTAAAAACTCCAACCCAGGCTCTCTTGCGACAGTTGTGTGCAGGAACTAGCTTAAGCAGTGTTAGGTTAGTTGCGCTTGTCTAGCAGCTCTTCTAGCTGGTGTGAATGCCTTGCTTCCCTGCCTCTTTGGCCTTCCTACTGCCAGTCTTCTCTCCTGCACTTACTACTGGACCCAGTTCCCCCCCTCACAGAGCTGCGCTTCGACTCCAGCATCCCTCTCCTGACCAACCTCCAGTCCCTCTTTATTCAGACTTTTGAACAGAGCATATGCCCAGTTTGCCAGCTGTCTGCCTGCTCCCGAGGTGGGCTTGTTGCTTGCCATGCACAGTGCTCTCGTCCTTACCATTCTTAGGCCATTCCAGCTCATTTCACCCGCATTCCTTGACTGACACGCTAACGCTCTACCTAGTTTTGGGCCAGGCAGGCAATAAAAAAAAAAAATCATACATTTCTAACCTGTAGAAATATAGTTTTGTTGTTGTTAGTTTGTGTGGCTTTTAGTTGTTTTAGTTTTAAGACAATCTTGCTTTGTACTCTGACCCTGAGCCAATGATACAATCTGCCCCCCCCCCC
>NC_022028.1:21559310-21560302 GCF_000317375.1 Microtus ochrogaster | reverse complement strand
GAAATCAACAGATTGCTATATGACACTCCCACATCACAGTATTAGTCCCCACTGAAGCAGGCAGAGCTTCCTCAAGGGTTAGTTGACAGCAGATCTGAACATCTGAGAAAAGCCAGGAAGGCCATATGTGATGGCACACGCATTTAGTTCCAGCCCTCAGGAGAAGGGCAGATGGATCTCTATGAGTTCCAGTACAGCCTGTCTCAACCAGCCAAACAAACAAATTCTTAAAAAGCCCCAAACCAACTTAATAACAACAACAACAACAACAACAAAAAACCTTAAAAAGAGAAGTCAAGTACAGTGGCTCACACCTACAATCCCCGCATTTTAGAAGGCTGAGACGAGAAAGTCACAGGCTTGCAGTCAGCAGCCTGGCCTACATACTAAGACCCTGTCTCCTAAAAGCAAGCAGAGACCAAACAAACAAATGAGAGAAGCAGGGCCTGGGAATGGTGTCAGACACCTGTAATCCCAGTACCCAGGAGGCTAAAACAGGAGGCCCATCAGTCAAGGCCAGCCTGTACTGCACTGCAAAACTCTGCCTTACACACTAGTACTTATGCACATAAACTTGTTTTATGAAATCCAGTCTCTAGTTTAAGAAATCATGTCTCTAGTTTCTTGGTCTCCTTTCTAGTAGCATTAGGGAGATCAGGGTCAGGATTCCAAACAGACACAAAGAAGCAAAGTCTGTAAGGCAGCATCTTCCAAGTAATGTTGGAATTACTCAAGTAATTATTCACTCACGTGACATTGCCCTGACGAAGACCCATTAAACAGATGGTGGGAGAGCATTTCTCCTCTCCGTCTCTCTGTGTGCATGTGTGTGCTTATACTCTACCGAGAGAAAGCTGCGGTGCTGCTGTGTCTCCTCGTACTACCAAAAGGTTTCAATGTATGATAGAGGATTTAATTATCTTTGTACTTTTGAAGGTTTTGAATTATATTTGTGTGTATGTGTATTTAGGTGCATGTGTATGCAGGTGCCT
>NC_022028.1:21518964-21558640 GCF_000317375.1 Microtus ochrogaster | reverse complement strand
AACTCACAGAGATCCGCCTGCCTCTGCCTCCCGAGTGCTGGGATTAAAGGTGTGCGCCACCACCACCCAGCTTATATCGTCCTTTTGCATTTGTGTTCTGTATTTAAATCTAGATTCCCATATGAAAGACGACATGCTATATTTGCCTCCCCCATCACCATGTCTCACTTCCACCTCCCTTCTGTTAGTCCCCTTGCTCCCCTGAAATAGTTCTTGTTCTGCTTTAGATGTCCAGGTTGCGTCAAGACATTGCTGTCAGTGGATAGAGGAGCTTAGATCAGAGACTTGAGCCAAGGTATTAACTCCAGAAGCTCTCATGTTGAGGCAGCTGAAGTAATCCTCTGTACTCTCTCCTCTAGATAATCATGATGTCATTTCCCTCAAGTTGTTTGAGCTGACGGGGGTGAGGACCCCAGAAGAAGAAAAGCTACATCGAGATGTATTCCTGCCCTCAGTAGACAATCTGAAGCTGCCTGAGAGTGAGTGTGGGATCCTGGGAGATGGTGCATGGTCAGGGAGGTTGTTACAGTGTTCATGGATTCCGGGGTGACTGGCACCTACAGCTGTCGGGTTGGTGTTTTGGTGCTCCTCTGGATGCCTGCACTACCTTCCTACCTGTCCTGTTACAGCTGCTTCATTTTTAAATTGAGTCATCTAGAAAGGGGGAGTTAGGGCTTGGGGCTCCCTAGAAGTGAGGTCAGAAACCAGGAACTGGACAGCTGTTGATCCATTGTTGAATGGGCTCCATATCTCTGATTGTTTTTCTTTTTTTCTTTTGCTTCCTCAGTGACGGTACCACCAGCACCCCTGAGTGGCCTGGCCCTCTTTCTTATCGTCTTTTTCTCGCTGGTGTTTTCTGTGTTTGCCATTGTCATTGGTATCATACTCTACAACAAATGGCAGGACCAGAGTCGAAAACGCTTCTACTGAGCCTGCTGCCATCATCCCCTCTATGATGTTCACCCATGAGGTGTGGATCTGAGCATACAGCCTGGCAAGTCTGCTTGAGTCGCCAGTTGTTCAGGGACTGTGTTCCATCACTGGGGCTTTGAATGCACTGACCCTGCATTCTCATGGTCATCCACGGGAACATCTCGCTGGCCCCAGACGCCACCCACAGGGCCGAGCAGCTGTGATGTGCCTTCCCTGCAGTCCTTAAACTTAAGAGTGAAGAGACATGGAAAAAATATATATTGTGATGGATGCTTAAATTACAAAAATCGGATAGCTACCCTAAGGATAGACTGGATGCAGCAGGCCTTCTACTTCTTTTAAATTTCCAAATAGAAAACCAGAACTCATATAACCTGGAAACCCACTTATTAGTTTTTGCTTCTGCCCATGGCTCTTTCTACTTGAGCTTCTTGGCAATCGGGATGGAGATATCTGCCACACTTGTACCTGCCTCTCTGTGTCCCTTCACTCGTCCTCCGTGTGTGCTGCTCCCGTTAGGTGGACCTAAGACTTTCTGCATTAGCTCCTTGCTTCAGCCTCTGGTCTGCTCTGGGTGGATCTTGTTCCATTCCTGTCTGTCCCTGCATCTTCAGCTTTCCTAATTGGAGCTCTCCAGGCCTTTGGATCATTTGGCTAAAAGTTGTTACAAATGAAGTGAAGCTTAGAAGCTTAGACACCGTCACAGTCACAGATGCCGTGAGATTAGCTGTGACATCATCTAGGCCCAGGTGTGCCACAGAAAGCTGCATTCATCTCCTCTGACCACACGGAGGTGTTTCTGGACCCACTGGAGCCTGCTTAGCTGCATGTTTTGTTTCTCATGATTCTTAGGATCCTGCTTGGAGGATTTGAAGTGGAAAGCAGCTCCTTATTCCCTGGACTTAGACATGACCCCAAGAGGAGATTTGGCTTCTTAATGAAGAGCAACAGTTGCTGATTTCATGTAACAAATCTCTGAGAGCAAAAGACCTTCGTTCTCTGTCTGGCAAAGTCCTGATCACTGAGCAGCACAGCTTGAGTGTGGGCCTATGTGTGTGTCACCCCTATTACACTGCCTTATTCCACAAATGTCACATGCTGCTCACCTATCTGCCCTGTGATTAAATTGGTTACAGGCTAGTCTCCTTGGAGAGCCTGAAACTGAGTTTTCTGGGTCTTTGAAGCCCAAGGAAAATTCTTAAAGTGACTGATGGAACCAATCATGAGTCTTGGCTCAGTGGCCTTCTTCTGGGGTAGGCTTAGTGGGGAGGCGCCAGCCTGTTTTCTGAGCCTCAGGTATATCAGCTCTTACCCTGTCCCTCCTGGGTGACTGGGAAAGTCCTCATGCTCATCCCTAGACTAGGAGGAGGGGTCACTTTGGCTGCAGATGGGTGTTCATCTTCTTAGGCCTCTGTCTTTCCTGTGTGTTTAAGCAGGATACTACGTTGCCCTTCTGCAAGAGAGAGGAAGTGCAGAGAGCCCCCTCCTAACAATTTCCCACAGTAGCAGAATAGCTTCAGGGGAGCTAGGGGATGAACTGGGATATAGAGGTTGGCCTTAGTACCAGAAGAATGTCAAGAAATTAAGTTAGTTTTGTCCACTTTGAGTCCAAAGGGAAGGCGGAGGGGTGGGTGTGGTTGTGGACCTAAGTGAGCTGTTGAGAAGACTACCATAGCAGTGGGATTGAAGGATTTGATCATGGAGGAGTGAGAGATAGCATGGGTTGGGTTTGTGTGATTCCTGCTCATGAGCACCTGGATGCCTTGAAAGAAGGCCAGAGGATTGATCTGTGGTCCCAACATAGCCTGGGAACTAGTCTTTTCCCATTTGAGAAATGTATAAGAAAACTGCCTGTGCCGGGCAATGGTGGTACACGTCTTTAATCCTAGCACCCAGAAGGCAAAGGCAAGTGGATCTCTGAGTTCAAGGCCAGCCTGGTCTATACAGCAAGTTCTAGGACAGCTGTGACTACACAGAGAAACCCTGTTGCGGTAAACAAAAACAAACGGAGGGAGGGAGAGAGGAAAACCACCTGCTCAGCATCATGCATCCTGCCCCAGCTCTTGCTTTTGTTGCAGAAACAATGATTTCTGTGGCGAGTAAGGCTATTTCTCTGGGCATTGTAACCCCAGAGTGTGTGCTGGATGAGGTAGTGCCTGGTCCCTGGTGTAGCTCTAGTGCACTCGTACTTGGGTATATGCCATGGCCTCAGCATAGGACTCAACAGTTAACCCTTCCCTTATTTTCTCTGTCCTAGGACTAGATGGGGTGACTAAATGTGGCATCGTTCCCCAAGTCTCAAATAAAGAGCTGGCATTTTCAGCCTTTCACATTGTCTTTAATCCCAACCCCCAAGTTCCAAGGTAATTTTGTTAGATAAACATATTTATTTTGGTAGAAGTGGTCTCTAAACATTTGAGTCAGAATGCGCACAGTCCCTTGGACGTGTCCTAGAAGATTCAAACAAGGATCTGCTAGGAAGCCGAAAGGACAGGGTGCTTGCTCGGCAGGTGAGAGAGAAGTCAGGTCACCTAGCCTTGTGGAGCTGGCATCTCTGGGATGACATCTCTCATTTGTCTCCTGGATCCTTGGAGGAATGTTGGCCCGTGGTCTTTTAAAGGATGTAGTTTCGAGCCCTCCATGCTAAAGACAGAAGAGTTGATCCTGCTGGTGTTTACTGAGCCAATGAGGTTGACGATTTTAATGGGGGGGTTCAGCCGAAGTTCAGGTTTGATCCAGGCCATGGCCAAATAGTTCTAGAGAGAGAAGAGATACCAGAGTAGCCTAAAGTAGAAACCTAAGTGTACTCTCAGAGCGGACACAAGAGTGGCCGGTGCCTTTGTCCTGTCCCCAGTGGTTAGCACTCACCGGAGTCGAATAGACGAAGTTGAACAGTATAATCCCTACAGCCAGTATCACCGAAAAGCATATGATTTTGTAGCGGTAGCGTTTGCAGAAAACATAGCAGAAGTTTTTAATAGGTGACCGGTACCACAAGAGAGAGGAGTCATTTCGTCTGCCCATGACAGTGGATGCCAGAGAATGGAGGGCAAGAGGAACCTTCAGATCAAGTGACCCACAGCCTTTGGTCTTTTCTGTAACAGGTTGGGGAGCCCCTTATACCCAACCCCATGTCTTATTTCCTGACTATAGCTTAGCCATGTAGGAGGAAGTAACTCTCCCTTTCCACATGGAGGCCAGCCAGTCACCACCATATACAAAGGGGGAGGAATGATGGGCTTGGTGCCTGTGCCTCACAGGGCCCTTACATGGGAGGATGGAGTGTAGGGAACTGGTTGGGTTCTGATTGGCCTCGCCCGGCTGGCCTGATTAATGCCTCCCTCTCTGGCAGAATCTCCAGGGTCATCTTCACTTTACCCTAGAAATGCCAAAGACAAAGGGGCAGGGGCTGCTCTGCTCTGACAGTATGGGCAAGGTCATTTCAGAACCACTTCCCCACCTCTGCAAAGCAGAGGAGCTTTGACTAAGGTCCTGGAAGTCTGCGAGAGCTAGGTTAGATGGCATCACACTCCTAGTCACTAAACACCTTCCCCAGCTCCTACCGACAAACGCCACTTTTCACCATCGTGGACCTGACAAGGCCACCATCCAGTGACGTTGGTCTTCTTAAAGAGAGAGAAACGCTTCTGTTGCGTGGAGGGCCTTTTGGAGTCAGTTTCCAACATCTTGAGGGAACATTGCTTGCTCCTCTCAGCCGGAAGGGGCATGTCCGTTAAATCCAGCTCCAAGACCCCTGAGCCCAGACAAAGGCCGTCATCAGCAAGAAGACTTGCTTATCCTGTGTCACACCGTACACCAGGACCTCACCTAAGAAGTCATCGGGGGAGAAGAGATCATTGTCCCATATCTGGATGATGAGCCGGGCTGGAAACTTCTGCGATGTGGGATCCAGGCTCCATATGTAGTCCTGGAGGACAGCAGAAGGCTGTGTTATGGCCTGCTTCGTGGACAGTAACGACAGACTATCAAGGAAGAGGGGCTCTGCCTTGCCTAAGGACATGTCCCTAACATCCTGTCACAGCTTGCAGGTCTCTGAAACAATGGTGAATCGCTTGGACCCAAAGGCTCTTCCCTTGTTTTCTCCTCCCCATCCCTTACCTTCTGGCTTTGGACGCATACACGCTCTGTGACCAGGTAGTCCATGGTGAAGATGAACCTCCAGTTGAAGTCGGCCGCCCCAGTCAGGGAGTGGTAGTGGACATCTGTCTTCTGCATGTCCTTCTCTAGCCCAAATAGCCACCTGGGGCCAGAGTCTTTTCACCTGGGGCTCCTGTGTGTGGTCCCCATCCCACCACACACAAGTGGTGGCAGAGAGATGTTTCCCTCAGGACTAGGAGGCTCCAGCAGGGTGACAGAACCAGAGAACTAAGGGAGAACTTCTAGAGTCGTGTCCCCCGCCCCCAGCCTCACCCTTTGACGTAGATGTCACTCATCTTCTCTCTACTTAAGGTCTGACGAACCAGGTCCACTTGGGAGGTACTCCAGATGATGCAGCGCACTTCGTACCTGTAGCCGCTACACTCTGAGGCCAGGCTAAGGACCACCCCCACCCCCACCCAGACCCCAGCCACAGCCCTGCAGAGAGAGCCTGAACGTGGGCAGGAAAGCTCCTTCGAAATCTGATAGAGAATTCCCACCGCCTGGGGTTGGAGGCTCCCTGCTCCCTGGAGGCTGAGCTGGAGCACCATGATTAGGAACTGGGATCTCATATACTCACCGTTTAGGCTCCCTGGGGCTGATGTTGACTCGGGGGCCAGGAGGCCCCAGCATCTTGGGGAAGATATCCACCCACATTTGTATTTTCCCCTAGAGCCAGAATGGGTTTGCAGGTTGGAGGTTGCTGGTCTCCCTTCTGTTAGGTAGCATGAGGTTCTGAGGCTTGGATGAGGGGCGGGGCCTGGAGATTGCTGGGAGGTGGCAAGTGATCACCTGCCAGCTCCTTTAGTTTTGGCTAGGAAGGCAAGTGAGCGAGGGTGAAGGGTGCTGGCTCTGAGACTAAGAGTGGCTGTTGTGAGATCACTTATGTCCTGGGGGCAGGGCGTGAGGAGGACGTGCTGGGTGGCCTGTTGATGGGGATCCGTGTTGGGGTTGGGCCTCATGTATTCAGTACCATGCAAGCCTTAAGTTGGATGGTCAGTAAGGTCATTCTGTGTTGTGTGGCCACAACCTAAGGTTATTATGCTGGCCACAAAGTAGAGAGTCCTGAGAGAAAAAATTAGTGGTGAAAATGGTAAGTAGAGGAAGGGAAAGGGTGGTGCCAGCAGCCTTAGAAAATAGGTAAATATGTCCTGCCTGTCCAGCCACCTGACCTACTTTTATTCTTCCACGTTGACCCATTTGAGAAAGCCAGTTTAATGAAGATGGTTATTTTAAAAATTGCTCAGCAGAAGACTTCACGAATGGGAAAGATTTGTGGAACAATGGAGCCATTTTTATAGATGGACAATGAGCCATAATTAAGGTGCCCTTGCGGGAGCTGTGCCCTGGGTTCCTTCATATAGGGAAGACAGTCTGAGTTAAGCAGCTCGAACTGGGTTTTGCAGTGTTTGTGCCTTCTGAGCTATGCTGCCCCCTCCTACACCTCAGGAGAGCAAATCTGTGGTACTAGTGGTTGGTGGGACACCCTAGAGCATCCCACACTGTTGTGAGGCTTCCATTTCTTACAGCCTTTTCAGGCGTCACCTTCTCTAAGTAACATCATTGGAGCATCTTTCTTGCTAATGTGCAAAACATGTTGACCTGCCCTTGCTTCTCACTGTGAACTATGTCCTGAGTGGATGGACACCCATTTCCTTATCCAGTGCAATCCGTAGGAGGCAGGAGCAGCCCCTCTGTCGTCACATACCTGGTCGATACCTGGCTGACTCTTACTGTACAGTGTGCGGGTCTCCACATGCTCAGGAACCAGGCCCTGGGTGTTCAGGATGTACAGTGCCAGGCGTTCTTTCTTAGGCCCCAAACCCTCAAAGGTAGGGGGTGTGGACTCTGGATGGAAGATGGGATCATGAGGTCATTAGCATTTCTATCTGAGCACCCTTCCCAGCCCTGCTTGGATATCTGGCTATAGCAGCCTTCTATGAGAAGAAAAGGAAAAACTGGAAAGATGTCGTTGCTCTTCTACCCAAGGGCACCCTCTCCTCGTCCTGCCCTCTTCTCTCTCTGCACTCATTCATTCTAGGGTCTACACTGGTTCCCCAGAGCCACACCTTAGCTGTCTGGAAGTGTCCTGGGCTCACCAAAGCTCTGCAACCTGAACGTTTTCCCATTGTAGACAATTGAGTCGTTGTCAAGGTCAAATACAGGTGGAGGCAGCCCTTTCTGTTTGGCATAGCGGTCCAGGAGGTAGCTCGGGGACAGCTGATCCCGCCACCTAAATGGCCCTGACCTGTGGGAGTATGCAAGAGGACCAGATAGGAAGGAACAGGTCTTTCAGGGGAAGGTGCTGGAAACAGAAAGAGAGGCAGGTCCAGCCCAGCTCTCCACCTCTCCTCGGGGAACCGTGGGCTCACACCTCCCCCTATGCAGCTTGCTTGCTGAGTGGGTGGGTCCACACTCACTTGCAGTAGGATGTAGAGAGCCCACAGCGGGCTCCAAAGCCAGACAGAAGTCTGTTCTCAAGGTCGATCACCGTAGATCCAATCTCATCATCGGCAGTAACGAGGTCAAAGTCGTAGAGCTGGATCTCTAGGTCCTTCTCCAGTGGGATGTTACATGTGAGTTCATACATCCTAGAGACAAGGGGGTTGGAACGTGGCTGCGGACATGGATTCTGCCTCACTGGCCAGCATCTCAGAATGAGGGTCCCTGGCCCACCTCTTCATTCACAGTGAATGTGGGCAGCAGAGCATAGGCTAGGCTTTTGTCCACCAGCATTCAGTCCCTGAACATGGCTAAAAAGTAACTTTTAAGACAGCCTGTGCATGGAGGAACGAGTGCCTCTCTTTGGGCGTAGGTGGGGCGTGTGAAAAAGTGGCGGATTATCCACCTGTCTTGCACCTGTTTAGCCCCCAAGAACCAGTGAGACACTGCACACAGGGACCCTGGAGGCTCTGAAGAAATGCATCTGCCTATCGGAACTGCCTTCCAGCCTAGCATGGAGGACTAGAAAAACATCAGTGGGTGACTGGGGGCAGCTCACGTGCCAAAGATAGGATCCAGAGTGTTGGGGTAGTATAAGTCCCGGTTGCCGAGTTTAGTCTGCCCCAGTTTCAGGATCACGTAAGGGTCACACTGCAAGAGAGAAGCAGAGGGAAGAAAGGAAGGGGGACGTCAGTCAGGTTGGTCAGGAAGGATGAGAATGAAGCAGATGTGTACTGCGTGGTGCCTTTAAATGGTGGCTATGTGGGCAGAGCAGCCTGAAGCTACTGCAACATGGCTGTGAGCTAGGCATGGGGTGCGGACCACTGGTGACAAGTGGGACTTTTTTTTTTTTTTACCAGGCCATTGTAGTCCTGTGGCTGCAGGTTGATGGCTCGTATCAGGTATACCCGGACCATGCATGTCTGAGGGAAATCTTCAGTCTCAGGCCAAGATGAGAACTGTCGTGGGGGTTTGGGGGCATCTGGGTCCTCAGGAAAGGGGTAGATGCGGAACAGGCCCTGGGGGTGAGAAGATATTGGCAGCCCAACCCGGCAGTGCTAGCCTAACTTTGTAAAGCCACCCGCACAGCAGGGAGAGGGTTAGGCTGAGGATGAGCAGCAGGGGTCTTTAGGCAGGGACCGAGTTTAAAGGGGCATTGGGCAAAAGCACTCAAAGCTACTTGGTGTCCCAGACTATGATGGAACTGCACACTCATCCCTTCTGGTCTGAATATGTCTGAGGTGTGCATCTTTGGGGGACCAGCATGAGCTAGAGCTGGAAATCTGAAGGTCTTGCCTCCCTCCATCCCTGCCTGCATAGACTGACCTGTGTCTCTCTACTTCTGGGGCTGTTTCTCAGGCCCTGGCTCATCTTCCATGGGTGATAGAGAGACAGGTAGCTCGGCTGACTTAGACGCACCTTGAATTCTCCTACTACAGGACTGTCCACCTTGGGCTTCTCCTGGTAAAGTTTGAAGGTCTGGCAGAAATCCTGCAGGCCCTGGAAGGCCTGAACTGCCTCCAGCTCACAGTCGTACACCTGTGGGAGGCAGATGCAGGACCTGGGCTGGTGGGGACCATCTTGGAAGTCAAGAGATGAAGGGATCACCAGCCCCCAAGCCCTTTTCAAGTATTTTCCCAATCGGTAGCCCCACTGTCTGCTTCAGATGGAGCAGCTGGTGGCAAGGTTTCTGGGGCTCTTAGGGGACAATGTAAACAGTCCCCCCTCTCCACCTAGGTGGGAGAGTGCTTGTCTTACAGGATCCCTGCACCCTGAATGTGGTGGGCTAACACCCAGGAGGTAGAGGCAGGAGGGTCAGAGCTCAAGGTCATCTACACCTACCAAGCAAAGTGGAGACCTGTTTGGGCTATGCAGGACCTTATTCCAAACAAGGCAAAACCAAAACAGCAGCTCTACCGCTTGGTGGTTCCCTGACAAACCATGGCCAAGTCTTCGGCCCCTCCCAGGGGAGGTTGTGTGCTGCCTTTCCCAGGACCCTCACCGTCAGGGAGTGGTAGCTTTTGTACTTGTACTGCAGAGACTTGTCAGTGTCCCCCGTGGCCCAGAACAGCTTGCTCCACCAGTCCACGTCATGCTCATAGTCATCCTGACAGAGAAGGGGGGACTCTCCCTGGCTCTCAGGCGGGGCGCCTGGGGTTGTCCCTTGTCCTTGGGCTACAGTGCCCCCACCAACTGCCTGGGGGTTGTCCCTTGTCCTGGGCTATGGTGCCCCTGCCAGCCACCTGGGGTTGTCCCTTGTTCCCTGGTCTGAGTCTGCTTTACCTCCTCTTTGCTGGAATCAAACCAGAACTTCTTGAAAAAGAAGTCGAAGAGCTGAAAAGTGAGGAGGTTGGAGAAGTCTGGAGGAAGAGGCTGGGGCGGGAGCTCTCCGGTCCCCTTCCAGTTTCCATAGGCCTTTCAGTTAAGCCAGGGTGGGGAACTGTACTTCTTAGTGTCCATTGTCCATCTGTATACACAGGACTCACACTCTATCCAAACCCGTGGAGGCAGAATCTTTTCCCCCCAGGAGTCTCACCATGTACCTAGGCTGTGATCCTCCTGCCTCAGCCTCTCCAGTGCTGGGATTATAGGCCTACTAACCACTATATGCCCCTCCCAGCAAAATCAACCTTCCCTCCCTCCCATATCTTGTGCTAGGTAGGAATTCAGGGTCTGTGCACGCTAGGCAGGCAGTCTATCCCTTAGGTACCTCCCTAGCCCTTGTTTTTGGGGACAGTGCCTTGATTATATAGCTCAGGCTGTCTCAGACCTTTAATCCTCCAGTCCCGTTTTCTGAGTACTGAGATTACAAGCACGTACCATTATGCCTGGCAGCATCTCCTTTTGATGAAGGCATTTGGGAACTGCTGTGATTAAAATGTGACGCTGTTGCCCTAAAGCTATAACCTCACAGTAGAGGTAGAGGCACTTGGAACAAAATCTTAATGACTGCCAACTCTAGTGGGATCCCTCAGTGAGATCCCAGGGTCTCAGGTAAGGGGGTCTTAACCTTGTTGCTGTGTTGCTGTGATTAAATACCTTGACAAGAAGGGATAATTCTGGCTCGCAATTCGAGAAGTCATGGAGAGGAGGAGATGGGGCAGGTGTCTGAGGCAGCTGGTCACATTGTGTATGAATTCAGGACACAGAGTGGCAAATGCCAGTGTTCAGCTTACTTTCTCCTTTTTAATTAAGTGTAAGACCCCAACCCATGGGAAGATGCTGCCCACTTCCAGGGTGGCTCCTCCCACCTCAGCTACCCTCATCTAGACAACCCCTCAGAGATAAGCCTGGAGGCTTGTCTCCCGGGTGACTTTAAATCATGTCAAGTGGACAGTCAGTGTTAACTATCACAAGTCTTGCAAGCATGAGAATGTATGTAAAAACCTATGTGAAAAGGCCCAGCATGGTGGTTTGTTTGCAATCCCAGTACTGGAGAGGTAGATACAGGAATCCCTCGGGCTGACTGGCTAGCCTAACCTAATTAACAATTTCTAGGCCAGCAAGAAATAGCAAGAGGGAGTTATGTCTGGCCTTCACACGTGTGCATATGCACACACATACCACGTGTACCCCACACACAAATGAATAAAATAGCAATCCCAGCACTTGGGAGAAGGAGGTATGAAGGCTGGTTGGTTCAAGGTTATCCTCCATTACATAGGAAGTTCAAGATCAGCCTTAGATACATGAGACCCTGTCTCAGGACTCTGCTCTAACACCCCCAAAATGCTCACATGATTCTCACATGCACACTTGACTGAGGCCCAACCCTTAGCCTTCTCCAGTAAAGTTAAGCCTCCTCAGAGGCAAGAACAGGGTCATTCATGTAACTGGTAGGGGGAGAAGATGCCTGGGGCCCTTACTCACAGTATCAGGCTTCTTCACAGACAGGGCTGCAGAGAGAACACAGCTTGTGAGCGTCAGGAAGAGAGAAGCCAAGGAAGAGGGGCACCAACCCCACAAGGGAGCCAGGGTCCCCCCTAATCCCAGTGAGGGCTTCCTATGGAGAACAGGAGGCAGGGCTGGGGAAAGGATCATACTTGGAAGCTTTACAGGAGTGTAGCTCAAAGCCCAGGGGTCACAGAAGTAGGGCTGGAGGAAGTCAATGTTGGCTTGACCCACCACAATCTGCTGGCCATAGACCTGGTTGTCCACCACTTTCACCACCAGGGGCAATGCATGGGTCTCTTCCATAGGCATGAACTACAGCCCAAAGAGAGGGGAACGTGAGGCCCCTCAAGAGAAGACTGTCCAGCCCCTTCCCAAGGCCTCTTACCACCGTGAGGAAGAAGTTGGTCTTAGGGAAGTTGGGATTTTCCTGGAAGTTGCTGATGGGTTCTGTCCTCAGGCAAGCCTCCCCACATTCCACCAGGAGCTGTGGGTAATGCACATTCTTCATGTTTCGAAGGCCCCAAGCCATAATCTGTCAGAACCAGGAAAGAGCTGGGCTAGGGGCAGACAGCACTTCTTAACCAGGGCGGGCACAAACTGGTCTGGAAGTGCAGTTT
Organism: Microtus ochrogaster; assembly: GCF_000317375.1. Taxonomy (NCBI): domain Eukaryota; kingdom Metazoa; phylum Chordata; class Mammalia; order Rodentia; family Cricetidae; genus Microtus; species Microtus ochrogaster. Next base: position 21,546,596 of record NC_022028.1, on the reverse strand, counting down.
AAAGTATGCCAGGGTTAGGAATATGGCAGTACCAGAGGCTCCTCCCAGTCTCCCTGCCCTGTGAAGGGACAGGCTGCCTCTCAAGACCTGCCGTCTGCTGTCTCTGTGAAATAGGTGGCATCTAACCACCAGCTGATCTGCTATTCACCCCAGCTGGCCCACAAGCAGGTTAGGTGGTACATCTGCCCACTTCTGGCTCCAGACAGTATTTAGACACTGAGCTCTTGAGGCTAGCTGCCTCTAGAGCCCACAGATTTTGCGGTCTGTATGCCATTTGTCTTATTGCTAACTTGTGTCCCAGACAGCTCCATGACCAGCCCTATGATTTCTCAATTCTCAGGAATGTCCAGACCCTCATGAGAGCCCCCTTGGGGGCTGAGTGGGGGACCAACTACATTAGCTGATCTCAAGGAGTTACTAGTTCCTGAACTACTTGATTGTTTTCTTCTCTGTCAATTTGTAACAGGACACAGAATAACCAATGTGGGGACCTACATTTGTTCTGAAGCAGGGATGGGCATACATTGTGGCTCCGTCACTTAAGTCTCTGGTCACTGTGTCTACAATGTTTTGTTTCCGAGCCTTGATTTCCTTCTTGAGAAATCAATTCCTGATCCACAGGGACCAACATGAGACAGTCCTGCATCTGCTACCTGCTGCCCAATTCCCCATGTTGTCCAAGCCTCTGCTCTGGTTTCTCTTGTCTCTCCTGCCTCTGAGAATGTGTCCTTAGCGTTCAGGCTTTGGGCCAGGTTGTCAGAAAAGTTTCTCCAAGAGCTCCAGGGTGCCTTAGGCCGCTCTGGGAAAGGCCTCCCCCTGTGCACCCCTGTCATCTGCACGCACCTCAATGGCCATCATTTTCACTGCAGGCTGGATGTTCTTAGGCAGTGTGTATATCCCATTCTTACAGGAGACACTGAGGATTGGCAGATGTCTGTCTTTCAACTTCTAGAAGGTAGAGGAGGGACATCAGGGAGCATAAAGCCCTGGGGGCTGCTCCTGCTGCTCCTGCCCTCACCCAGCACATCCCTTAGAGGGCTCAGCTAAAGAGATCCCGGAACACATGGGTGGAGCTAGAAGGGAGTTAAGGGGGAAACTGGCCAGGCTGACAGCACTGAACCCAGTGTGTGACCCTGAGCCACAGCCTTTTTCCTGAAGGGGAGGGGTGGGCCCTCATGTCTGTGGAAACCTGGAGGTGAAGGTACACCAAGGAGGGACCCGAGCCCTGCCCTTCTCATCTGTACCTCAGTTTCGAGGATCAGCTCACAGGATGCCAAGATCTCACCCTCTTCTTCTCCCAACTCTCTCACAAGGGGATGCCACCTCAGGGGGGTCACGGCCCAGCCTTGCAGGTTCAGCCAAACCACCGGGGGCCACATGCTCCGTCCCCACAAGATTTTGTTTCCCTAGAGGAGAAGGGAGTTCAGAAAATATGAACCAGGCTTCCAGCATGGGCTTCTGAGGAAGAGGGGAGTGGGGCTCAGTTAACACATCTCTATGACCCCTGAACCATGGTCTCAGCCCTTCAACACCTTGTTCTAAAATACACCTCTAGCCCCGAAGCAGGGCACTGAGGAAGATCTTCCTCCCTCAAGCACAGCCTGCTGCTGTACCCTTGAGTCATGCTGCCACAGTTCCAACACTACAAGCGGGGGGTTCTCTCTGGTATCCTTGGGGTTCTCAAATAGCAGAAGATGCTGGAAGATGAGCGTCTGGGACCACGTCGGGGCTGCAGAGCTTTGTAGCGTCTGGGTGCACAGGCTGTGGTTCAAGAAGACCACTCGAATGAAAGGCTCTAGGGCAGGGAGGGAAGACGGGGTGTCACGGCTCCAAACTGCCAAGTGAGATTCTCCCCTCCTCTTCAGCGGCAGCCATTAGACCCAAGGAGACTCGGGATGGTCAGCCACTGCCCCTGCCGGTCATTCTCGAATGCTGCTCCAACCGGAGCTGCAGACCAACTGCACATACCCCATAGACACTTTTGCTTCCATCCGTGTGAATGCCGTGCCCACTGTGGTGACAGCTTAGCTTTCACTGGGATGGAGGGAAGGGGCTGCTGAGGAGGAGTTCTGGGGATAAGGCTTCCATAATCGATCATCTGCAGCAGCAGTGAGTGTCCTTTAATATGGCTGGTGATGCTCGGGGGACAGAGCTCAGCAAGCAGCCCGGAAGCTTTGCCACCCATTCCTTATCTTCTGTCACAGTGCCATTAGCAGGGCAAGGTGGGAGTACTCCGCTCACCTCCTGAATTCTATGGGTCTCCCTCACACAGGGCCTCCTCCCTGTCCCACCTCTTCTACAGAGCCTCAAGTGACATGGTTCCCCAATGTGTCTGTCTGTCTGTCTATTTCTATATTGTGTGCATTTGTGCTTTGCCTACATATATGTCTGTGTGAGGATGCTGGATCCCCTAGAACTGGAGTTATAGACAGTTGTGAACTGCCATGTTGGTGCTGGGAATTGAATCTGGGTCCTCTGGAAGAGCAGCCAGTGCTCTTAACTGCCAAGCCATCTCTCCAACCCAGTGTGTCACTCTTCTTCATGTCCCACCCTGTCTTCCAGTTCTCTGCCTTGCAAGCTTCTCCTTCTTCGAGGCCTACTAAGTGACTCCAGATAAGTAACTGAGTTCTTCAACCCCCTCTCCAAATTTCACAACATTGGTGTCACATCTCAAGAACACCCTGGATTTGTAGTCTTTGGTGTCTTTCCCCAAAATTATACTCATAGGCTTTGTGCTGGCTAGTTTTCATGTCAACTTGACACAAGCTAGAGCCGTTGTAGAGGAGAGAGCCTCAGCTGAGAAGCTGCCTCCATAAGACCAGTCTGTAGGCAAGCCTATCAGGCATTTTCTTATGAAGTGGGAGGGTCCAGCCTATGGTGGGTGGAGCCACCACTGGGCTGGTGGTCCTGGGTTCTTTAAGAAAGCAGATTGAACAAGCCAGTAAGCAGCAGCCCTCCATGGCCTCTGCATCAGCTCCTGCTCCCAGGTTCCTGCCCTGTGTGAGTTCCTGTCCTCACCACTTTTGATGGTGAACTGTGATGCGGAACCGTAAGAGGAAATAAAGCCTTTCCTTCTCAAGTTGCTTTTGGTCATGGTGTTTCATCACAGCAAGAGTAACCCTCGCTAAGACAAGCTTCTCGGGAGAGGGATCTGCGTCTCGGTTACATATTCATCACAGACGCCTGTGGATGTGTTGCCAGGGCTTGGGGGCTAGGGGACAGGGCTGAATGACAAGGGGCAGTCTGTGTTACGTTTGTTTAAGCTGTGGACCATTTGTCTAATGATGCAAAGATGTGTTGCATTCTTTTGTGCTGCATTTGTTTAACTCTGCGAAGCTGTGCTACTTTGCCTGTCTAAAACACCTGATGGTCCAAAAGAGCTGAACGGTCAATAGTTAGACAGGAGAAAGGATAGGCAGAGCGAGCACAGAATAAATAGGAGGAGAAAAAGAGGATTGAGGAGCAATAAGAAGAGGAAGAGAGGGGCTAGCCAGCTACACAGCAAGCCATGGAGTAAGAAGTAAAGGAAAGTATATAGAGTAGATAAAGATAAAAGCCCAGAGGCAAAAGGTAGACAGGATAATATAAGAAGAGCTGGCTATAAACAAGCCAAGCTAAGGCTGGGCACTCATAAGTAGGAATATGTCTCCATGTGTTTATTTGGGAGCTGTGCAGCGGGACCCCCCAACCAGCTATAGCATTCCTACCCTGAAAGGTCAGGATCTGGTTGTACATCAGATTCCGGGCCTGGTAGATGTAGCAGAAGAGCTGGTAGTAGTGAGGCTCTGGGTAAAGAGAAGTCTCGTTCATTTCCTGTCCCTGCTCTTTATAGGCTCCTCCCTACTCCCTCTTCTCAGGCCCTGGGGCCACTCCGGAGACTCCCAGGCCAGGGCTCACTGTTGAAGATGCAGTAGATAAAAGGCATGGTGGGGATCCTGGGATCCTCCGGGATGTGCCTCCACGAGTCCCTCCAGTGCTGCCATGACCATGTCTTTTCGTGTTCCTTCTTTGCTTCGTTTTCCAACGTCACTGCCTGCGCCTGGAAAGGTTCCCGTAAGGTTTGCGATACTTCCTGACTCATCTCTCCAGGCCCTAGCCGCCCTCTATCCCTCTACAGATGCCAGCTGCCAAACTTGAAGAGTTGGGGACCCAGCTAGCAGGGACCAGGGATGTGTGTATGTTCCCGAGACAGAGATAATAAACAAGCGTCACCCAGACCACAGCAGCCTTACCAAGGATCCCTCCAGGAGGAATATGGGAGCCACACCCCTCTCCTTCTTGGGTGCCAGCCGTCGGTGCCAACAGCGGCGACGGAACCGGCTTGCGGGCTGTGGGTCCAGGTGGAACTTGGAGTCAAAGGTGCCATACTCCCAGCCCTCTCCCTCTTCAGAGAGGTCTTGCTGCGGGGAAGAACACGGGGGTCTCAGAGTTGTGCTCCTGTTCCACTCTGCAAGTGGCCCCTGCCTGTATCCCAACTAGGGCCCTTGCTAGTCAGCCTTACCTTCTTTTTTTTTTTTTTGGTTTTTCGAGACAGGGTTTCTCTGTGGCTTTGGAGCCTGTCCTGGATCTAGCTCTATAGACCAGGCTGGTCTCGAACTCACAGACAGCCTTACCTTCTGCAGGAAGGAGAGGGTCTCCTGCTCCTGGCTCAGCTCCTGGCCCAGCTCCTTGTGATTCCGGAAGCGCACACGCACCCAGCGTCGCCGGCGGCATGAATGGTAAGTCTTTTCCACCGAGTTCCAGATCTGGGGCAGGCCGGAGGGTGGGATTCCCACTCCATACTCCCAGCCTGCAGGGGCAGCAACATGGCCTCTGGGTCCATTTGCTCCTGCAGACTTCAGGATCTTTGACACAGGCCTGAGAGTAAGGCCTTAGAGGGACAGGTACTGGGGGCAGAGGGGTCCTCATGTCCCGGAAGATGTGCTTGAATTGTGTAACTTGGACTACATGGGACCAATTGCAGCAACTGCTTGCGTCTGGAGACCACGCATCAAGACTTCCAGTTCACCGCTCCCTCCCTGGAGCCTGTTTGGGTGAATTGAAGCTCTGCAACCAAATCCATGCCAAATCCAAATCCAGGCATTTATCCACCAGGCTTGCTCAGGGTCAGGCCTCAGTCAACTAGAGGGGCTGTGTCTGTGGAATGGCTAGAGGCTGAGAATTCCCTAAGAGGCTGGGAGCCCCCCTCCTCCAGAATTCAGACATATCCTGCCTGAGAGCTTAGCCACTCAGTCTACTAAAAGAACCAGACTTGAATGCTTCAGGGTCCCAGACCTTCACACCCTCAGACTTGACCAGAAACTGACCTTCACTGTCCACTGCATGGTTGAGCTCCACAGTCCAGTTCTTCTTAAAGTGCCAGCCTTGGGGACACTTCACATTCTCCAGGGCTTCCACGGGCTGTCCATTCTGTATGGATGTTGAGGGTGGGGGGTGGGGGTCCAGGTGAGGTATATGAAGCTTGCTTTCACTTGTTCTGTCTTTCTCGTCCTCTCTCCCGTCTTTACTTCCAGCCACCTTCTATGGCAGAAAATCTTGCTACTTCTACTGCCCCCTTGGCTCATTTATTTAGAGGTGAACAGCTCTCTCCTTGTTGCACTGGGGACACATCAGACCTATGTGGTTCTACTCAGCGGCCAGCAGCCTCTGGGTGAACTCCATTAAAATAAACCAAAATTCAAAGACTAGTTCCTGTATCTTAGCACCATATTTCCTGAAGAGCCATGGGGTGATAGAGAGGATAGAATATTTCTGTCAGGACAATATATGTGTGTGGCCGGGCGGTGGTGGTGCACGCCTGTAATCCCAGCACTCGGGAGGCAGAGGCAGGCGGATCTCTGTGAGTTCGAGGCCAGCCTGGTCTACAAAGGGAGTCCCAGGACAGGCTCCAAAGCTACAGAGAAACCCTGTCTGGAAAAACCAAAAAAAAAAGAAAAAAGAAAAAAACAGTGTGTGTGTGTGTGTGTGTGTGTGTGTGTGTGTAAGCTGGGAGTCAGTCTCATTGCTCAGGATCCCATTGGTCATTGGTCGTAGTTTTTGAGACAACATCTCTGAGATCTGGGGCTTACCTGTTAAGCTAGGTTGTCTGGCCAGCAAGCAGTGGTGGTGGGGGGCTATCTGCTTCTGCCTCTCTACCGCTAGGACTGTAAGTACATACCAACATGCCTGGCTTTTTATGTGAGAACTCAGGTTAAAACTCCAACTCCTGGGTTCAAGTGATCCTTCTGCCCTGTCTCCCAAAGCAGCTCGACTACAGGCGACACAGGATCTATCTCTTTCTGACATCCAATTTGAGGTCTGCCACTTGCTATCCTTGGGTACAACCCCTTCATTGGTGCTAGAAGAACCTCAGGGCGGTAATACTTATCTGGACTCCCATAGCATACATGGAACAGAGCTCAGACATAGCTCTTACTGCTGGGACACCCCAACTTCTGAGGTCCCCCAATCTGCTCCTTGCCTCCTTGCCTCTCCCCTGTACCCTGTGGCAGGATGGAGACACTTACCACATCTGTGGTAGGGATAGCTGCAGGCACCCAGGCGCCTGTGGCATTGCGGATCTGGTTCTCATACACCTCTTCCAGCACCTGGCTCTTGTTGATGTCTATGTCCAGGAGGAGTCTGGGTAGCAGTGAGATCCCAAGTTCCCAGAGCTGTCTGAACTCCCAGGGGTCATTCTCTGCTGGCCGAGCACCCTTATGTGACATCCCACCTCCCTTTAGCTAGGGAGAGCCTAGCATGCAGACAGGTGTTGGGCAAGGCTGTTGATCTTGTGTATTCTCACTCACGGGGACTAGAAGGGCTTTAGAGCCCACCTTTTTAAGTACCCACTAGCCCTCCCAGGTGAGAGGAAGTTACACTGTAGGACATTTCAGGTGCCAGGGCAGGGCATGTATCATCCTTACCTCCTCTGGGGCTCCACTATCCAGTCACCCTGCCAGCGCCATCCCGGGGGAGCCTTAAAATCTGTCTTGGGGACAGCCTTGCGTCCCATGACATCCGAGAAGTTGGGGCAGTGGTACAGTCCCTGCTGTCCCCACTGGTCTTTGAACTTGGCCTGATTCTCATACTAGGGGAGGAGAGTCCTAGTCAGTGCCCATACCGCCTCCATCAGCCACCTCATGCTGGGGATGTTGAGACTCCTGTTTCCCAACATCAAAAGATGGAGCAGCCAAGAAAGGCAGGGCCATATCTCAGCTGTACCTAGGAGACAGAGGCTCAGCAATTAACACTACCCAGCACTGAGCAGCTAGCAGAAGAGTGGGGTGATGCCCGGGTCAAAGCCTGTATCTTCGATGTGACCTGCCTACTCCCTAGTCACTGCAGATCTGAGAAATCCAGTCTTTCTACACACGTACCCTCTGTGCTACTCCCCATGTTTTTCCTACAACCTCCTCCACCCCTTCTCTGTCCCTGCCTTATGCAGGGCTGCTTAGACACAGCTGTCCCTTGACTGCCTCAGGGAGTTGGTTCCAGAAAGTCCCTGGGTACCACAATCTACTCTCTAGCCCCTTACATTTGAAAATGATCTAGCATCTGTGTATGATGTATACTTTAAGTCACCTATAGATAACATAAAACCTGATATCAATGCTGTGTCAAGAGTTGTTCTAGTGTATTGCTAAGGTCATAGTGACAAGGAGAAAGGTGTGTATATGTTTGGTATAGATGCAGCCATCACGAACTTGACTGCCACCACCGCCCGGCTTTTGACTGCATTTTCATGCCACAGTTGGTTCAGTGCATGAATGGAGATACCGTTGAATGGGGAGCTGACTGTGTTACGGTATGTTGTCAACACATACACCTTTAAACATAACAATGTTTTAAATGCATTTTTTTTCTTTCTTGAAAAAGCTCTGACTGGCCTAGTACTCTTTACGTAGCCCAGGCCAGTCTCAAATTCTTAATGCTTCTCCTGCTTACGCCTCCCAAGTGCTGAGATTACATGCATGTGTGAACCAACTACAGACAGAGTCATAATTCTGTAACTTAAAAGGCCTGTGTGGTGGAATCCTGTCTCCAAGCTTTGATATGGCCATTGCCGTCCTGAAATTACGTCAGTTGTGTCTACCTTTGGAAGATGGAGCCACCTGTTCCTTCTTTGGAGTACATGAGCAGATCAAAGGGCTCAGGGGGCTCCTCTCCTCTCCAGTATATAAACAGTTAACAATTGCTGGGAGGAGGACTTCTCCGGTGGTGTAGACACCCATACCTTGCTCGTGCTTCTGTAACCCCAGTTAAACTCATTGGTTCCCCAAGCTGGATGGAACTCATTCTTTGCTCTGTCATGAGTCGCCTATCTGAGGTGGGTAGACATTTGTTCTCATCTCCCCAGAAAAGATCACTTAAGAGCCCGGCACGCAAACCTTACTTTCCTTCTACTGGTGGAGCTATCTTCCCGGGCCAGCCTTTCTCGAAAGAACAAAGGTCATCCCTTGCCCTCTGGAGAGCAGTCTGCCCCGCTTTTCTCCCTGCATCCCAAGCTGATGCTCTGCAGGCAGACGTCTCATCTCCTGCCCCTTTCACACTTCCTGGCCTTTCCCTACCTCCTTTGACCTCCTACCTCCAGTCTGGCCCGGAGGTCTGGCAGAGGTCAGCAAGGGTCCCCAGACTGCCCGTTGGTGACAAATGAGATGCTATACAATTTAGAGACCTGAGCTGGTCACATGCCTTGAGCAAGCTGCGAGAAAGCTCCTAATAAACTTCCACCAGGAGCAGTGACCAGGAACCAGAAGGCCACTTAGACCCCATTTTGCTAGCACACCCGTATGGCTTGTGAGCAGGGATACAAGGCTGGCACCATCCACAATGGCTTTCATCACCGCCACCGCTCAGAGCTCTCTCACTGTCGTCAGATTCGGTCAGTGTCCTCCTCTACCTTTGGGTCTCTTCATCTCCTCTTCCTGAACTGCATGCCCGACTGTCAGGCCTGTTCTTCCCTGGCCTGGCCCTGACCTGGCCGACCTCTGACCCCACCCTCCCAGTGCCCTGCGCGTCCACTCACCGTCTCTGCATACACCACCATGTTGCCTTGTTGAAGCAGCTTCAGATTCTTGCTGTGTAGAACATTGCCAAGCCACATGCAGACCCGGAGGTGAGCTGGGAATGTGTCCTGTCCTTCACCTTCTGGGTACTGAGCCAGAGGCAGATCAATCCTGTGGGAGTGCCACGGGGGTACCACTCCCCCAGGGGGACAGGGGTATGGCTGAGGGAGAGGGTGAGGGAGTGGCACACATTCCCAGAAGGGTCACATCCACCCCTTTTGCCTGAGTTGTGGGATCAGGGTCCTCATATCAAACTGCTGGGGTCAAAGAGTCTACAATAGTACAAAGCTCTGGGTGGAACACCAGCACTAGAAAGGGATTGAGTTCGCCCTGTTGTTCATGGAGGGAGACAACGGACAAATGGAAAAAAGGAGGGGTGCAGGAGGTGGACCAGGCTGCCAGAGGAAGGTGATAATTGTGGTTTTGGTGATCCTGGCTAATTACTTACTCCCTGCTGCTTGATCACCGTGCACCAGCACTTTGCTAAGCACTCAGTCCTCATACCCCACGTGAGGGTGGACTGAGCAACACCCTGAGGCTAGGGTGCAGTCAGCCACTGGGCAAAGACAGGAGGATGGGCTTTGCGTGACGGTAGAAAGGGCAGAGTGCAAGTATATTCGGGATGGGGAGCCCCAAAGTGGCCTGTCTGTTGACAGGGTTGATACAGGTGGCTGGGGCAGGGCTAGGGAGCCTGCATCTTCCCTGAGAGGCAATGGGAGCCATTGAAGGGGCTATGAGGACCCTCCTCTCCAAGACAGAAGGCCATCATTGGGGTTCAGTCAGTCTTCTGTTATAGCTTACTTCTGATCTGAGGAGCTGGTATCAAATGTTACAGTCACTGAATATTCTGGAAGTTATTCCGTTGTGGTCCACGGGAGAGATGACAAGGTGGGAGGCACAGGTGTGATGGAGGAGGTAGAGGATTTGAGGAGTATTTACCACAGATGTGGGCTTGGTAGCAGCTCACATACTGAGAAGTGCAGGCCCCTGCCTTCCTCTGGGGACTTTGAGCTCTGTTCTACTTAATGTAGGGACAAGGAAACAGCACGTGGGCCATGCCCTCAGGGAGGCCCCATGGGGTTCTATCTGGCAATTTTGGAACCCCATCCTTCCCAAAAGACACCCCCTACTTCCCCACCTGTAAGAGGAGGTTCTGAATCTTCCCACAGAACTTGCCAGAGCTCAGGGGTCCTGCTGGGGAGAACAGGACAGTGTGGGCAGGAACCCGAGCATAGGCTACTCGCTGCTGCCTGGACATCAGCCAAATCATCACATCAGGAAGGCTCTCCTGGGGCTGCCAAGGTGGGAGAGCATCAGGACCGTCTGGTCAGCTCCAGGCCCCACTGTCCAGCCAGTGTGCCCAGTGCCCACCTCAGGGATCACAGCATTGAGACGGCGCAACCAGTCCTCTGCCGTGACCACCATGTTCCTCGGCTTGGCTTCCTTGGCTCTTTGCGCTAGTTGCTGCAGAAGACGGCTGCGGAGCTGCCATTTATTCCTGTCCAAGCTGTTAGCCATGGGCTGATCAGTCATACAAGGCAGAGGGCGCCTGTGGCCGGGAGGGTATGACTGTTTCTGGTCCTACTTCAGGACAATGTTCCCTTTCTAGCCTGGAGACGCTTCTACCCACAGCTGGCCTGATGTGGAGAGACCTGCACAACTCTCCTTAGGAAACTGGCTTGCTTAGGGTCTGACTCAGGCTCTCATCCTGCCCTCTTCCATCCTGTGTGTTAGGTTGGTTCCCAAAGACCTCTTGTGGGTAGATGTTTTCCAGGGAAGAGGTTAGCCAAGACCTAGTGGGGGCCAGGGGGATGTTTTCCCGTGAGCTCGAAACAGGCACTCTGGATGGGATAAGCAATGGTGAGAATAGTGTGGCAGTCTAGGCGATGGAGATCTGTCCATATGCTACAGGCATTGAGTGTGGTCATGGGGCAACAAAGCCTGCACTGGACTGGAGTTCAGGGCTGTCCTGCATGGGCAGGAAAAGTAGCTGTGTGTAGGGTCAAGCTGGGGGAGGTTTGAGTGGTGTTCCTGTGGAACAGGGGTCCATTGGGTGCTACTCCGAGCGTCCAGCTCCTCTTCTGAGTCTTCCCTAGCGCACCCCAAGGCCAGCCCCAGCCAGGATCCTCAGCTCCTACCGGCAGTCCACCATCAGCTCCTTCAGCAGTTTCTCCCACTGCTGGAGCATAGCTGGATCTTTTGGATTCCGGATGGACTTCAGGGTGTCCAGGTTGGCTTTCTGTCCATTGAGAGAGAGGGAGAGAGCTAGCCTCAGCCTGGAGCTGTCCTGGGATAGGCTGAAGGACTGGCAGGCCCTAGAGACCTTTAAGGAGTAATCTGGTGGTGTTAATTTCAAACTGCCGCATGCCCTAGCAACGCTAGGACACCCTTTCTTCCCTGCTTCCTGTATCCAGCGGAGAAAATGGGAGGCAGGGGATGGAGATATGCAGAAGGTCTTTGAAGACATGAGAAGGTCATGACGTGTAGAGATGCTATGTATAAACATCTCCTGAGAACCTGTGCTCCTTGGCAAGAACCCAAGACTCTGTGGTGGGACCCTTTCCAGCCTCCCTGATTTCCGTGATACCTTTATGGCTCTAACTCATTTCATGGCTTGAAAACCTGTCACATCACCGTGACTTTACAGACATTGTTCCCTTTGTGCTCCCATCCCCCAACACTACCTATGAATTTTGCAATCCCCCGATGCCCTGTTACCTCTTGACCACTTTCTTCCTCCCTCCCCATCTCTGTGATCCTAAATCTCTCGGCACCTGTATTTCCATGGTAACCATAGCTGCACCACACAGTAATGTACATCTAACTTCTTCTGTCAATGAGAACAAGTGTGTGTTTATTATCTTTGTCTCTCTAGTGCCCAGTGCTGTATCTGGCACAGTTGTCAGTGATGTGGGGTCCCAATATCATGGTGTGTACAAGTGTGAGGTGTGACTGGTTTCTTGGTACTGTGATATACGTTCCCAAGCCTCCCATCCCCCACCCCCTTCTGCACACTCACCAGGTGATCCCGGGTGATGTGGAGGAGGTTGAGGCAATTCATTCGGAAGCTGACATCCTCCCAGTTGGAGGTCACAGCCACCACAGGCTTCGTGTTGTACCAGGGCACATAATGGTAGATAGTCCCTGAGATACAGAGACACAGGGGAGGGGTGGATATCTGAGGGACCACACGTAGAGGGTCCTAATCCCTGTATCCTCCTAAAGAATTGCTCCAGGGCCACCTTGGTTTCCAAGGATCTGCTAACCATGCCAAGTGGGCCCTGGAACCTGAGCCCAGAGTGAGTACTTGGTGAACACAGCTGGTTCCTATTGGGCGTGGATTGTGTTCCGTATGTCATGTGACTTTTCAAAACTCCTGGTTTTCACGTCGGAAAACCAGGTGGTATTGATGCAGGTGCAGGGAACTGAACTCAGGTCTTCTGGGAGGTGGAGGTCACAATGGGGACCATCTACAGGAGACTTTTTCTGCGCTACCCTTCTCTGTCGGCCTCAAAGTAACAAAACCACAAACACCCTAAATGTTTAAGCAGGAGAAAACTTGTGAGGTTAGTGCTCAAGTCTTGGAAAGTTGTGCTTCTTCTTTGGTAACTTCACGCACTGAAGTGGGACAGAAAGCTGGGCACTGCCCAATGTGGGCAGAGGACACCCCATGACCTGTGACTCCTGAAAGATACATTGAGGTCCTAACCCTGCTGCCTCATTGTACCATCTAACATGGAAACAGAATCACTGACGATGTGACTAGTCAGGACAAAGCCATTCATTGTGGAGGAGGATGGTTCCTTAAGCCCATGTGACTGGGAGACAGACAGAAAGATGGTGTCCATGCGAAGATCCAGCGCCATAGGGAGAAACCAAGGGACGCTAAAGGCAAAGAATGGAATGATCCGCCAGGAGGTGGTGGCGCATGTCTTCAGTCCCAGCACTCGGGAGGCAGAGGCAGGCGGATCTCTGTGAGTTCGAGACCAGCCTGGTCTACAAGAGCTAGTTCCAGGACAGGATCCAAAGCTACAGAGAAACCCTGTCTCGAAAAACCAAGAGAAAAAAAAAAATGGAATGACCCATCTGCTAGATGAAGAATAACAAGGCTTGCCCTCAGCACTCTCTCAGGGAATCAATCCTGACCCCTCACTTCCAACTTCCACCCTCTTGTTTTATTTTAAACTTTTAAAATATTTTTTTTTATTTTTTTACACATGTATATGAGTGGAGGCGTGCCCATGCCACAGCATGTGTGGGAAGGTCAGAGGACATTTTTCAGGAGTCACTTCTCTCCTCCTATCACATAACTTCTGGGGTTCAATCCCTTTTGCCCACTGAGACATCTCGTCACCCAGTTTCTTGGACAAGGTAATAGCAGACCTAGAATGAAAAGTGGGTACTCCATAACCTCTGCTCTCAGGCCAGGGTAATTAAGAGATGGCCCCTACCCAGAAGGGGGCAGTGAGGATGCCTGTCTGTCTCTACTGTGGCTCTAAGTGGAGGGGAAGAAAACCTTCCCCAGGACATAGCAGAGCCCAGCATCCTGAGGGATGGTCCTGGTGCAGTCTGAAGGATGCCAAGCAGGCAATTTAAAAGTGGCTCCTCAGCAGGCCCAGGTCCTTGGTAATGGACACGCAGATATCCCTGGAGAATAAAATCTGGGCCAGACCTCAAAGAATTCCTGTAACATGGATAGAAAATTAGCAGTTTAGAAACAACACACATGTTCCCTCAGCCAGCAATTTTAGTTCCGCTGTAAATACCCTGCAGGCAGGCAAATGCAACTTTACTAAAAGGCATGTGGGGAAGGCTTGTAGCAGCTCTCATGGGAATGGCCAGAAGCTGGAAAAGGCTAAAGTGCTCTCCACAGTAGGAAGCATAAACCAATTCTGGTTATCACCCACCTCTTGGGGCTGTTGAAGAACTAGTTTGAGGACACTGTTACCAAAATACATAGACGATAAAGTCTCTTATATAAAATATGTAGCAGTTGCATGGAATCTACTCACATAATCTCTAGAGTATGTATTATTACCTCAAGCAAGGCAGATTCTTTGCAAAGAGCTGTTACTCTGCTATACTGTATTCTTTCTTTTTCTTTTTTTCCTTATATATTTTGGTTTTTCAAGACAGAGTTTTTCTGTGTAATAGCTCTGGCTATCCTGGAACTAGCTCTGGTAGACCAGGCTGACTGACCTCAAACCGACATAGATCCGCCTGTCTCTGCCTCCCAAGTGCTGTGATTAAAGATGTGTGCCACCACCGCCCAGCTTCTTTTTTTTAATTTTTAAATAATTTATTTAGTTTTATGTGCATTGGTGTGAGGGTGTCAGATCCCCTGGAACTGGAGTTACAAGCAGTTGTAAGCAGTCATGTGGGTGCTAGGAATTGAACCTCGGTCCTCTGGAAGAACAGCCAGTGCTCTTAAACGCTGAGCCATCATCATTCAGTCCCCTGTATTGTATTCTTTAGGGGACAATGACAAGAAGAAAAATCAGCACATTTGGTGTAGATGCAGGTTTGTTGGTTAGTGTGCAGGTACATGTGTTCAAGCATGTACAAACGCAAGTGTATGTGTGTGTTATGTGTGCGTGCATACGAGTGTGGTCTAGTAATGCATGTATGAGTGTGATGCGTGTGTACAGTATGGGAAATTCAGAGGAGAGTCGAAAATGAGTGTCAAATGTCCTCTTCTATTACTTCCTGCTCTTTTGAGGCAAGGACTCTCCTAAAACCTGGGGCTTGTCTTTTTCATTATTTTATTATATGTGTATGGGTGTTTGTCTGTGTATCACATGTGTCTGATTCCTGCAGAGGCCAGAAGAGAGTATCCAGTCCCCTGAAATTGAAGTTACAGATGGTTGGGAGCCACCATGTGGATGCTGGGAACCTAACCTAGGTCCTCTTAACCACTGAGCCATCTCTCCAGCTCCTTAGAGCTCAGTTTACTTGACTAGATGACAGCCAACAAGGCCCAGTGATCCTCTCTCCACCCCAACTTGTGATGTGGTTACAGGCTTCTTATAAGGGGACTGTAATATTAATCCCAATTCTCATGCTTGCACAGCAAGCCGTCCTAACTGCTGAACCATCTCTCCAGCTCTTGGTTTAGTGTTTTTCAATTTCTTTATGTTTTGGGTATATTTCTAGTCTATAACATTGCTAGTTTTTTCTTATTTGTTTGATTGCTTATTTATCTGGAGACAGGATCTGTCTACATAGCCCTGGCTGTCCTGGAACTCTCTATGTAGACCAGGCTGGCCTCAAACCCCAATTCCCCTAACTCTGCCTTTGGAGTGCTGGGACCGAAGGCATGCACTGCCATACCTGGCTTGTTTTAGTGTTTTTGATGCCTGAATGATTAGACCTGCAGTTACCCGTGGTTACACACGGCCGACTATATTTGTACAGGGGAATACTAACTCCATGGAAGTGAGAGTAAGTAAGTCACAGCTATGTTCAAGAATATGATGATCTGTGGACACATTTCCCAAAGTAATGAACAAAGAAGGCAGAGATGAAAACAAATACATATGCTATGTGTTCTTTAATTCATATCATGAGATGAAGGTTAGGAATGTAATTGCCCACCGTGGGTGGGGGTAAGAGGCACAGGCCCTTAGGGTATGAGTGTTCTACTTCCTGATCTGAGTGCTGTTATTTGCTGTATTTGCAGTGGGGTTGGTCACTGAACTGCCTTGGTTTGTGTGGTCCTTCCATGAGCAATCACCCTTCACTCAAACCTTTACTTAAATTGAAAAATAGCGATGCCCTGGTGAGCACCATGGTGGAGGAAGCCACCAGCTGTTTTTCAGTCCCAGGGGCTATGGTTGGCTTTGGATTCACTGACTATGAGAATACTTATTATAAAAATATAATTTATCATTTGTATCACACACACAAAGACAGATAGTGAGGACAAAATCGGTGTGTATAATACAGTGTGCGGAGTGGAGAAAGAACAAAGTGGGGGAGGGGAGGCACTGCCAAGCCCTTTAAAACGGAGTGGTTACCCTACGGCCTTTCTGAGAGGATTCAGAAGCTTCTAGATGTAGTCTAGAAAAATATGGACAAGAGATTTAAAAATAGGGATGGGGTGGGTGTAGAATGAGATGGGATGGTACACAAGCACAGAATTCTTCCAGAAGGAAACAGAAGAGAAAACTAGAAATGAAAAT
Organism: Microtus ochrogaster; assembly: GCF_000317375.1. Lineage (NCBI taxonomy): Eukaryota > Metazoa > Chordata > Mammalia > Rodentia > Cricetidae > Microtus > Microtus ochrogaster. The sequence continues at coordinate 21,530,368 of NC_022028.1, read as the reverse complement.
TTACAAAGAGAAACATCTTTACATTTTTTTCTGGAATTGCTGGAAGGCACCAGTTTCAGACTCAGGTACCAAAAGAATGGGCTGCATAATAAATACAAAGAGATCTGTGAGTGAGGTTCTGAGTGAGAACCTGGGATCCAAGATGGCAACCGTCTTCTTCCATTCTTGGAGAGCTTCCAACAGCAACAAGAAGGAAAGTAAGTCCAGTTCCAGCAAACGGGGAGTTAGGGAAAATCTGCAGACTCAGAATACACATAAGGACTGCCAAAAGTCACTTGGCCTCCATAGAAGCACCAAGGAGTGAAGACGGCAGAAGGCACCTACGAAGAAGCAGGAAGCAAGGCTTGATGGGAGGCCAGCAAAAACACACTCCCCGAAGGAAGGCAGGAGCAGAGGAGGAAATGTGAGCCGACAGAACTCAGCCAACAGGCCATGAGACACAAAAACAGCCCAGAAAGGCAACAGGGGAAGTCCCAGGGTGACATTTAGACCTTGCAGACAATTCAGCGAGGGACACAGAACTGAGTACAAGAATTTCTCAAGTGACCAAAATGAAAAGGAAAGACAGAGTCATAAAAGGAGCAGGAAGAAAACAATGGCTAGAAGAGGCCCAGGGGATTGCGAAACTGGTACATGGAGGCCCTGGAGGAAAAAGACAAGCACAGCTGCATGTTTTATCATAAAAGTTAAGGGCGGCAAGTCAGGGAAACGATAGTGCTTTTAACAAATCGTGTGTGGACAATGTAAATATACACGCAGACTGGTTCAAAATGAGTCATAGAAATAAATGCAAGAACCAAACTTTAACAACGTTTGAAGAAAAAATAGGAAGAAAAAAATTTCATATCCATCAGTAAGGTCGAGTTTTTGAGAAGTGGCACCGGGTATCTTAGGGTGGCTTACAGTTTCAGAGATTCAGTTCATTATTATCACGGCAGGACACGACAACCTGAAGGCAGACATGATACCGGAGAAGGAGCTGAGAGTTCTACATCTTACAGGCAACAGGAAGTGAACTGAGACACATTGGGTGTGGCTTGAGCATATGTGAATCCTCAAAGCCCTCTTTCACAATGACACACTTCCTCCAACCAGGCCACACCCACTCCAACAAAGCTACACCTCCTAATAGTGCCTCTCCCTTTGGGGGGGGCATTTGCTTTCAAATCACATGGTGGAGAAAAAAATAAACTATATTTGATCCACATTGAAACTCTTAGCACTTCAAAAATAATAAGGACTAGAGAAATGGCTCAGTGTTAGGAGCGCTTCCTGCTCTTCCAGAGACCTGAGTTTGATTCCCAGCACCCACGTCAGATGGCCACAGCAGCTCCAGCCCCAGAGGATCTGATGCCCTCTTCCGGCTTCATAGTCACCTGAACATACACACACACACACACACACACACACACACACTTAAAACAAAACCAAAACTTAAAAAGGGGAGGGGACAGAATAGACATTTTAGAAAAGGACCACAATACATGGCTAACCGATCACTAGGTACGGTGCCAAGGTAGTTCAAGGCAGAAATCAAATGTTTCTTAGCAGATAGTGTTGAGTCAGCTATATAGAAGGAAACAATTTCAACCCCTTCCTCACATTACACGCAGAAATTAGGTGGCTCGCACCTTTAATCCCAGCACTTGGGAGGCAGGTGGATCTCTTTGAGTCCGAGGCCAGCCTGGTCTACAGAGAGAGCCCCAGGGCAGCCAAGAATACACAGAGAAACCTTGTCTCAAAACAAAACGGAACAGCAACAAAATTAAGTCAAGGCCCGTGGATGGGTCAGCAGGTAAGGATGCTTTGCCACCTAGCCTAACTTATTATTTGAAATGTGGAGAGAGAAACTGACACATCGTTTAGGCAGGAGGATCTTGAGGTCAAGGTCACCCCCTCAAAAAAAAAAAAGAACCCAAGCAATGACACAAACCCCTAGGAAACCCGATCTTTAAAATACATCTTCCATAAAGGTACTTCCCGCCTGACAACCTGAGTGTGAGCCCCAGGGCTTACATGGTGGAAGGAGAGAACCAACTCCTGCGTGTTGTTTCTAAGCTTCACATGCACACCCACATCCACACACTCACACGTGTGAGTGCACACACAAATAAATAAAGGTTAAAAAAATCCGATAGGCCAAAGACTTCAACAGTCATTTCCCTAAAGAAAGATATGTGGAGGAGCTAGTGGCATAGCTCAGTTGGTCGAATACTAGCCTAACAATCAGGACGCACAGGTCTGGTCATCAGCACCACATAAAAACAGGCATGGAGCTGCAGGAGTGTGATCCTAACAGTTGGGAAGTGGAGTAAAGAAGATTAGAAAGTCAAGGTCATTGTCCGCTAGTAGTGAGTTTGAGGCCAGCCTGGGCCACTAGAGACCCTGTCTCAAACAACAAAACAAAGGTGGTAACTGATCTTTGATATTTTTAAGGTGAATGATCTGAAAAGAGACTTAATGTACAAATCAATAAGAAAGACACAGCCAAATGATTATATACTGGAAAAAAGAATGGGCAGGATAAGGGGAAAGGGTGCGTATACACAGATGTTCAACCTTCATTTATTATGAGAAAAAGCGCATTTTGGTCATGGGAGACCGTTTCTCACATCCAATAGCACGGCAACAATTAAAAGGCTGGCAACATTAAGTACTGGTGAGAACGGAGCACAGAAGGAATTCTCATCCCATTGCCGTTGGGAGTGTAATTTGGTATAATCGCTTTTACTCTGAGACTCTCTCCCACCCCTAGGTATATAATTTAGAGGAACCCCTGTCCTTGTGACCAGAAGACATGTATGAGAATGCTCACCAAGTTATTATACCACCCAGCTTATCTATATACACTACGTAATTTGTGGTCTGGTCACGCAGTGGGATACATTCGGAAAATAAGATATAGCTACCCAGAGTCTAGTCATGTGGGGCAGAAGGCCTAAGGTAGATGCACATGGATGGATGGGGTCCTCTCAGACACAACAGAAAAAGTGCATGCTGCTTGTGGGCTCCATACACAGAGGATAAAAATGAAAAGGGAAGCCAGAGGCATAGTTAGTTCGCAGACGAAGGGACCATTTAAGGCATCGGCAGCCTTCTGTGTGATGAGTTTGGGAGAACTCATTTTCTCCTTCTTTAAGCTGTGTGGATACATTTTAGATACCTTTTGCATACATACTTTTCAATATAAAAACAGCAGAAATGTTATGTGAACTGAAAGTAGCCGGTTGGTCACAAAGGGCCATGTATCATGCCATCCCACGTGTGTGAAATGTCAGACTAGGAAGATGTCTTGGAACTTAAAGTAGCTTAGTGGTTGTCTACAGCTGTGGAGGTGAGAGAGCAACAAGGAGAGCTGACGGGCCAGGGGTATCTTTGGGGAGAGAGGAAAGCATTCTAAAATGGATTGTGGTCACGGTTGCATAACTGTGAAAATCCTAAAATCCATGGGATTGCATGCTTCAAAAGGGCAAATTACATGTTCTGGGAATCATATCTCAACAAAGCTCTCATTTAAGAGAGTAGGTAGGAAAGTGGGGCCCAGAGAAAGCATCTTGATGGGCGATGAGATGGTGAAGCAGACGAAGGGGAAGGGGAGACAGTGTCGGGGACTCTCGAATTTTAACAGGAATCCACCTGCAGGCCCGGACAGTCTGTCTGGCCCTCCTCATAAATGGTTCTGATTTTTATAGGTCTGGAGTGGGATCAAGAACCTGCCTTTCTAACATGCAGATGCTGTTGGCCCAGGGACTATAGTAGAAAGATAAGGTGCCAAATTAATTCACATTGGGTGGAGGGCAATGGATTGAGCATCTGGTGGGGGGGGGGCGGATAGGTGAACGTTGAATGGTTAAATAAATGGGTTGAGGCCCAGAGAGATGGCTCCATGGCTAAGAGCTGCACACATATGAATATCTGAGTTCAGATATCACCACCTTTGTGAAAAGCAGGTTGTGGCCACCTAGGGCTATAACCCTAATACTGTGGATGGTGGAGACAGGAAGGCTACTGAGGATTGTTGGTCACAGGTTCAGTAAGAGGCTTGATTTCAAAAGAGAGAGAGAGATAGAGGGGGATAAAGCAAGACATCCAGCACCCTCCTTTGGCCTGGAGGTGCACGCACAAGCTTATACACGTGCACACACAGAGAGAGAAATGAACACAGTTAAATAAATGGAGTAGTGGATAAAGCATAGAGAGATGAATAGCAGATAATTGGATGGCTGATGGCTTTCTATCGTGAGGTCATCATCTTCTAACTATGCAATGTCTGGCAAGTGACTTCACTATCCTGAACTCCATCGTTATTGTGTGTGAAATGTGTACCAATGACCAGATGTGGTCATGCCTATCATTCTAGCACTTGGCAGCCTGAGGGAGGGGGACCATGAGGACATGTTATTTTTAGTGAGACCCTGCCGAAAGACAACCACTGGGGATGCTTACAAATGTTCTATGAGCTAATTCCCTTGGAAGTGCCCAACGTGCACACGGGCTGCTTCACTTTTTGCTTATATCTGGCTATTACCGTCATATATCACCGGACTGTGCTGTGTGGTCGACACGAGAGGCTTGTAGGTGGGATCCATCTTGTTTCCATAGTGCCCCATGCTGACCTCGAATTGGATCAGATCCCTGAATTTAGGCATCATAGTACAGGAAAGGAAAATGACGCACAGCCCATACTTTTGGCGATACTGCTGTCTCTAAAACAATAACCACAGACACACATCCTCAATACCTTCAATACCTAGGGGATGAGTATGGTTATCTTGTCAGGCAGGGACAAGAAGACGAGTATCTATTTGTTTGTTTGTTTGTTTTTTCTTAATGTGTTCTGTGTTCTACTTTGGGATGAAGTAGATCATTATTGAAGTCTTGCACTGGCTAATCAAGTGTGGTTGGTTGCTCAAAGTATCCCCATCATTTGGCCTACCCCACCCAGCTGGATCATCCTTCTCTCTCTGAAACCGGGCAGGAGGGTCTTTTTTGTGGTTAAGGTTGGCACTGAGTTGGAACAAGTAGAGTTCAAACACATGCACTTATGTGTGCACACACACACACAAACACAGAGGAGAGAGAACTCAGCCTCAGTGGCTCTCAGTAAGTACCCCTCCCTTTTCAGAAAGGCTACCCCTTTCCACTTCTGCCTCAACTGTCAACTGCCCCCTAATTTCTATTTCCACCATGTCATCCTCCTGCCTGGGTCCCCTGTACACTACAACAGCTGCTCATTTCTAGTGCTAACATCTGCCCTATTTCTTGCTTCCCCTGTATTCCTTCTCTCTTACCTTTCCTTTCCCTCCCACTTTCCTTTCTCCTTCTCTTCCCTTCTTTCTTTCTCCTTCTCTTCCCTTTCTTTCTCCTTCTCTTCCCTTCTTTTCTTTCTCTCCTTTCTTTCTTTCTTTCTTTCTTTCCTTTCTTTCTTTCCTTTCTTTCCTTTTCTCTTTCTTTCTTTCTTTCTTTCTTTCTTTCTCTCTTTCTTTCTTTCTACAGTCTCAGCCACACAGTGGTGTTATAAGCCTTTAACTCAGGAAGCAGAGGCAGGCAGATCTCTGTGAGTTCGAGTCCAGCATGGTCTATAAGAGCTAGTTCCAGAATGATAAGATCTCCTGAGTAAATTGGGAACATGGGGATCATGGAAAAGGGTAGAAGGGGAGGGGAAAGAAAGGAAGGGGAGTGGAGAAAAATATATAGCTCAATAAAAACAATTTTAAATAAAAAGACCAGGTAGAAAATATGTTAAATACAAAACTAGGAACCATTTTTAAAAAATTGAGACAGGGACTCACTGTGTAGTTCTGACTGGCCTGAAACTCACTATGTAGACCAGGTTAGCAATTTACAAAGATCTGCCTGCTTCAGCCTTCCAAGTGCTGAGATTAAATGAGATTAAAGGTGTGTACCACTACCACACACACACAAAAAAAGAGCAAGTCCCAGAGAAACTGTCTCAATTCAGGATGGCATTGAATATGGTAGGTCTCTTCCTTCAGCTTTCTGAGTGATGGGATTAAGATAGGAGCTCTCTCTCTCTCTCTCTCTCTCTCTCTCTCTCTCTCTCTCTCACACACACACACACACACACACACACACACACACACACACACACTCAGGATCTCTGATCTCCTTTCCTCTCCTCCTGTCCCGGCCGTGGTGCCATGATAGGCTCCATCCTCGACCCTCATCTCCTTTCTGTCCACCTACTTTCCCTGGGCCATTGTTCCTAGGACCACAGATTCAGTCATGATGTCCTTGTCCCGTGCCTTTGTGGCTAGCAGCTTCCAGGCTGAGATATGTGCACATCTCTCAAGCACATACCAGAGATGGGATCTGTCATCTCACTTTGGTCTTTTTTCCAGGGACCCTGCCTTCTTTCCTCCTCCTGTCTCTGCCGAGACTGGATCCTTATCTCTATTGACTGAGCCACCTCGGCTTATTCCCCTTTGATCTGTTGTTCATTCCGTTCCTCTACTCCAGTGCTTCTCAACTTTCCTAATCCCGTGACCCTCTAATGCAGTTCCTCATGCAGTGGCGACCCCCAACCATAAAATTACTTTCATTGCTACTTTATAACTGTAATTTTTCTACTTTTATGAACCTAATGTAAATATCTGTTTTCCAGTGGTTTTAGGCGACCCCTGTGAAAGGGGTTGTTCAGGCCCCCCAAAGGGGTCGCGACCCACAGGTTGAAAACCACTGCTCTGCTCCTCCTGGTCAGGGGGTCTCCAATGGCTTTAGGAAGAAATCCAAATTCTTTCAATTCTCTTACAAAACCCCGAGGAATAAGAATGTGGATGTGACTTCTTCCTTCTTTGAGAACAGGTTTCCAAAGCTGAAGCCCTGTATGTTTATAGAGTCTGTGACCACTAGGGATTCCGCTCAGCATGAAAACCCTGGAAGGTGCTTGGGGAATACTGATCAAGCATCCTTATACTGCCAGCAGATTGGTGGCCAGTGCTTCCTGCAGTGTTGGGACCAGCTTCACAGTAGATCAGGGGACACAGAGAAACTGCGTCGTTTTTCCTGGGTTACCTGTTTCTTGTGATTACCTCTATCTGGGTCACTTCCCGTGACAGATCCTTTATCACAGAGTCTTGCTGAGACTTCAGCTGGGTGATTATCTCCACGAAGATTCGGCCTTGATAAGTTAAACCATCCTTAACAGCATCGAGGATACACTAGAGCAACAGAAAGGGATGATTAAAAAAGAAAGAATAAGCAAATCCACCTGGAGCCCACACTGCAGGACTATCCAGTGACAGTCTGTTTGGAGATGGCTCCAGCCACCAGAAAGTTTCAGGTAACCAAGATGTCTCTGGGTCCTGACCCGGCTTCTGTATTCTGCCCACCCGCTATTCCTTCTTCATGCACTTTGCCTGCCAAGCTGACCTGAAGGATTTTGAACTCCACACATGCCTAGGACTTGGAGGGGAGGGAGGGCAATCACCAGAGTGAGTGTTCCCAACCTGGCTAATCAAGCTATGCTCTGCCTCCTTGCTGAAAGTGATTGCTACTAGAAGAACACAGAGGGCCAAAGGAAGCCAACCAGAGTGTTTCCCTGGCCCTGTGGGCAGACTCCCAGCAAGAACTGACTGTGGCAAGATACAAACAAAGGCTGAGAAGTCACCCATAGAGTGGCATTGAAGTGGGGGGCAGAGACTGTGACAGTGAAGGGCTCCTCACAAACTCCCTGACAGCCTCATTAAGCTCCCACACCTTTTTCCTTTTATTGACTTTATTTTATTTTTACTTAAGTGTTGAGGGGTTGGGCGTGCTATGGCATGAAGAGTGAGGTCAGAGGACCACTTTTGGGAGTCTCCCCTTCCACTCTGTGGGTTCCAGGACTGAGCTCAGGCCATTTGGTGTGTGGGTAAGTATCTGTACTGCCTTGACCATCTTCCAAGCCCCCATCTTTTTTTTTTTAAAGAGAAGTTTGAACTAGCCTAGCTAGTTTCAAACTCATGATCTTCTTGTACTAAGCTCCCGAGTGCTCCCATTCTTGACTAAGGTGAAATCTGAGTTGGGTTTCCAGCATTAATCAACAGTCTTTTTTGTTCGTTTGTTTGGTCTTGAGGCAGGGTTGCTCTGTAGCTTTGGAGCCTGTCCTAGAACTAGCTCTTGTAGACCAGGCTGGCCTCAAACTCAGAGAATCCACCTACCTCTGCCTCCTGAGTGCTAGGAATAAAGGTGTGCACCACCACCACCCAGGTAATCAACAGTCTTGAGCAACCATGCATGTTTGTTTGTTTGCTTTACACAATGTGCCTTCCCTACATGTGGGAAACCTTATCAAGGTTTCATCTTAAGAGCCCTACCTCAGTGACCATCTAGGGCACCCCATTTGTCCTTTTCTGGTACCAGGCATTAGGACCCTTGTAATTTAGGTATATATTATATTAGGCACACACGTGTGTGTGTGTGTGTATTTTTTTTACAGTGTTCTCTCTGCATGAATGCCTGCACGCCAGGAGAGGAGAGGACACTAAGATCTCATTATAGATGGTTGTAAGTCACTATGTGGAAATTGAACTCAGGACCCCTGGAAGAGCAGCCAGTGCTCTTAACTTCTGGGCCATCTTTCCAGCCCACCCTTGTATATATTGTGGTTATTCTGTACCTCTGTCCATCCTTTCCTAGTAGGAGATGGACAGAGGGCTGACAGAGGCCTCCCTGGGCATTTCCAAGCCTCTAGTGCTTCACACAAGTCAACTTTTCCTCTGCTGTCCCCCCAAAGTTGTCAGGAAACACTTACAGTGCCTTCTTCTGGGGTCCTAAAACGGGCCCTTTTACCCCCACGGAGAGTCAGGAAGCTGGGGCCAAAGCAGGGCAGGAAGCCAGAATACATTCCTGGAAGGAGAGAGAGAATGAGAACACTCGGGGGCTCAGGTGGGAGCGGTGCCCAGGGAGGGGCCCCAGGCTTTGCTTGCCTTGGATCTCCTCTCCAGTGGATGAGATCTGGTTGAGGCACAAGCTGGCAGACCCAATCTCGTCCCAGCAATCATGTTTGGAGCTGAAAGACACATTGCAGGCTGAGCCCCTGGCTCAGCTTGGCCTCCTCCTCCCTAGAGCGCGGCTCTTCCTCTATTCCATTTGCTCACCAGTCCACGACTCTGAACTTGATGTAGGTAGAGAGGCAGGGCAGCTGCGAAGGAAGGCAGGGGGAACAGTGAAGGTATAATGGCATGGTGTGGTCTTTGGGGGGACCATGCGAGCAGCTGGGAAGGTCTACCTAAGTTCCTATTTGATCCTTAACAAACCGAATTTGTCACTGTGCTGGGGGTTTCCCACTTATTTTATTTTTCAGAGACAGGGTTTCTCTGTGTAGCTCTGGCTGTCCCAGAACTCACGTTGTAGACCAGTCTGGCCTCGAACTCACAGAGATCTGCCTGCCTCTGCCTCCCGAGTGCTGGGATTACAGACACACGCCACCGTTGCCTGGCTCACGTCACCATTGCCTGGCTCAGGCTTCCCACTTATAAGAATGGCTGGCAAGGCTCTGAGATGACATACTGCTTTGTATTCATTTTGTTTTTAAGATTTGTTTTGTGTATATGAGCGTTTGCCTGTGTCTGTGTAAGTATACCACATGTATGTCTAGTGTCCATGTTGGTCGGAAGAGGGCATTGCATCTCCAGGAACTGAAGTTACCAATTGTTGTGAGCCTCCACATAGGTATTGGGAACTGAACCTGGGTCCTCTTCAATACTGACAGGAGTTCAGTTAACCACAGAGCCATCTCTCCAGTCCATTTTGTAGTCTTGATATTAACACAGACCTCTGTGTGTTTATACTTCAGGGCCAGGGTTGGTGAGAAGGCTGTGGGTGGAAGGGGCAGCTGTGCACATCCAACCCCCTAAGTTCAGCCTCTTGGAACCTCCCGTGTGAGTAAAAAGAACCAAGTCCCTCAATGTGACTGCCACACATGCACCCTGGCACACGCATGCCCACACACACATACACAAGTGCCATGCAGGTGCTGGAGACTGAGCCCAGGTCCTCTGCAGGAGCAACATGTGCTCTTAACCACTGAGCCGTCTCTCCAGCCCATGCCTGTTTTCTTTTTTAATGTGGGTAAAAGGGTACATCTAAGTTTCTAGAATTAGGTTGTACTAATTAGAATTAGGTTGTTCTCTGCTGGACTGAGTAGCATATCCTGGACTTCCTCGTGTTTCCTACCAGGCTGAGCTCAGTGGCCCTAGCCTCTATCCACACCAACACTAACCCCAGAATTTCCCTTTTGAATTTGAGGAAGGGGAGGGAGGGTGTGATGGAGCAGCCATACCTGAATCTGGAAGGTGAGGATTTGGTTCCATATTGGGCTGTCATTCTGGCTCTGCGGATATGTCCTGAGCTGAGAACATCCCGAGGCTCAGTCAGTGTCAACCTGTCCCCTTCTCCTGCTGCTGGCTTTCCTTTCCCACCTCCCTGTCCAGTCCACAGGGAAACACTTTCTGCGGTAGCCAGGTAAATGGGCTAACTCCCAGCCCTTGCCCTAAAGTTATCTTTCAACGATACTTTCTCCACAGCTTCTGCTTCTTCCTCTTGACTTTAGGATTAAAGTGCCTGCCCCCGCTTTCTTTCTGGCAGTGATGGGGATTGAAAACCCAGTTTCACACATGCTAGCACTCTCCCACTGAGCAACACCTCGATTTCTTTTTTGGTTTTGGTTTGGAGTTTTGTTTTTTAAATTTACTTATTTATGTGTATGTTTTGCTTGCATGTATGTCTGCGCATCCCATGGTGCCTGGCGCCTGAGGAGACCCAGAAAGGGCATCAGCTCCCCTGGAACTGGAGTTTGAGATGATTGCGAGCTACCCTGCTGATGCTGGTAATTAAACCCAGGTCTGGAAGAATCAGCAGTGATCTTCCCACCTCCCAAATAGGACTGCCAACTTTCTGACATGAGGCATATACAAAGGTTTTGTTAGATCAATTCCAATAGAAATATGGCCAAAAATATGGCTGATGGCAATAGCAAGCCCTCCCCTCCCTTTTAAAACAGAAACATGTCTCATGTTGTCAAGGCTAGCTCTAACTCCTGATCCTTCTGTCACTCCCTCCCAAGTGCTAGGGTTCCAGGCATGTCCTACCTTGCCTGGTTAGCATACATTTTTATTTGATTTTGAGATAGAGTATCACTGTGTTCCAGGCCCTGACTAGCCTGGAACTCACTATATGTAGCCTGTATACTGTATACATATACAGGCTGGACTCAGACCCAGGTCCTGCTCTCGAGTCCTCTCTCTTCCTATCTGCTGCTTTCCCTAGGTCTCAAACTCTTTCTGTACCTACCTTGTCCCCAATTAGTTCCACCTCCAAGGCAGGAGCGGCTAAGTGGTGATGCTTCCCTAGGACAGGAGGTTACAAGGACTTCTGAGACAGATGCATCTTTTTTTTTTTT
>NC_022028.1:21512058-21518339 GCF_000317375.1 Microtus ochrogaster | reverse complement strand
GAAGAAGAAGAAGAAGAAGAAGAAGAAGAAGAAGAAGAAGAAGAAGAAGAAGAAGAAGAAGAAGAAGAAGAAGAAGAAGAAGAAGAAGAATTAAAAGAAATCTGGTATAGATCCAAGGTGCCCGTTTCCTCCTCCCTGCCCACGGACTCTAACTGAAATGGAGGTCCTCTGCACAGTAGATGAAGAACTGCAAGTACGCCAGGCTGATTGGGACTGCTGCGGACTTGAAGATCCGGACCTGGGTGTCAGCCTCATAGGGCAGCTTTTGATCTACCTGGAGACAGCAGAGAATTGGGCAGGGTCGGTGTCAGAGGCAGGGCAGTCAAGTTCACCCATTTTTGATTTTTCTCAGAATCCCACTTGATGCACAGAGAGTGGACAACCCCTTGGTGACACTCTGCACACAGGAAACATAGACCAATGGCCACTTGGCAGGCTCAGAGCTACCCGAGGAAACAGCCAGGTAAGAAATATTCCTGGGGAATTGGGGGTGGGGCAGCCTCACCAGCGCCTGATCTCCCACCCCGAGGGCATAGATGGTGACTTTCAGGTAGCCTCGTACACCACTGGTGGTCTTATTCCGCTGGCAGAGGCCTAACCATTTCCTCAGAAGTGTGTGACCTGGGGAGGCAGAGCCAAAGTGAGAGGCCCCCCAGTCTCCCTCTCTCTCCCCTGAAAACAGCCTTTGTTTCTCGGGAAAACAGGTCAGGCAATGTCTCACATATTCTGGCTCTCATCTAATAGTAGAGAAGAACAAAAGTCTCCTCTGCCACCAAGCCGTGATGGTACAATCAATCACAAGCCTGCTAATGGGTGCCTCTGGGAAACAGGGATCCACTTTCCTCCCTGGCATCCTGACATTGTGACTGACCAGGCCTGATGCCAGACATCTGGAGGCAAGCCGCTCTCCACCCCTAGATCCGAGCTCAACCCGGTATCTCAGTTATGACCAGCTCACGGTAAGATCCCCCACTTCAATCTCAATCTCTGTAGAATAGTGGTTACAAGAGCTGGGGTGGGCAGGATAAAGAAGAACAGAGAGAGGATTGATAGTGGGTACAGGATGTGGTTGGATAGGAAGAAATAGGTTCTCTATAGCAAAGTAATGATGATGATTGGCAATAATTGTTTATTGCAAAATGATAGGCTATTGAATGTTCTCAATACGAAGAAATGGGAGCAAGCATGAGGCCAGACTGGGGATATAAGATCTTGACTCAACAAACAAAACAAAAATGCCAGCGGATACAGAGACCCAGGGCTGGCCAAGATGCTGAGAGTCCACGACACCGAGGACACAGCCTTAAGACACAGTACCTTTCTAAGCTTCCTTCTAAAGGTCAAAAGACATTGTGGAAGAGGCAGGAAGAGGCCGAAGATAGGGAGATGGGCTGAGAATTGCCACCCACTAGGCACAACACAACCCTTGTTGATCATGAATTCATACCGGTTGTGGTCAGCTGCTCTGAGCCTGTGCAAGGTTGGCCCTATTAACCATCGCTCACAGATTGAGGAGGGGCTCAGCGGTTCCTATCCCTCACTGCTAAACTATTGGCTGTCAACAAACTTGAGAGACGGGGAGCCACTGTCTTTAGCTGTGCACCTACCGCTGAGCCCACCAGGCTCCAGTGGGTAGCTCTATACCCATGGCCACACAGATGGCTCTGGTTAAATTCAGTGGATCACAAAACTATATATATGTGACGGTTGAGTAAGAAAAAAATCAGCAAGCATTACACATGCATGTGCACTTGTGTGTGTGAAAATGTCAAAGAACACACACACACACACATATATATACAAATTAAAGTAAGTATGCTTTTAAAAATCATGGTATGAAACATATGCCTGTGATCCCAAGAGGCAGAGGCTGGTTTATGAGTTCTAGGCTAGCCTGGTTTTCATAGTAAGAGCCAGCCTCAAGAAGAACAACACAACAGGTTTGAAAAACAACAAAGCTGTGGTCTTCTGGTCCTGGCTTAACTCATTAGAAATATAGGTTAGAGTTTCAATAACAATTTAGCATTTTGCCCCCAAAAATGTCTTGAACTGTTCAGAGAAAGATGGTATTAGTAGAAATCATGATAAAATACTCCATAAAGTAGAGTAAATCTTTTCAAGCATGGAAAGTAACTCATATCCTGTGATATCTTCTCTCCATTTACTGGGGGCTCTGGGGGATTTTGACTCCTGGCCTACTTTTTCTCAGAAGGTGCACATTCTTGGAGTAACTGTCACCTACCTGGGGAATGGTAGATAAACCCAATGTCAATCTGAAAAGATAAGAGTAAACTGAAGATTAGTTATAGCTTGTTTTTATTTTCAGACAGGTTTTCACTATGAAGCTCTGGCTGTCCTGAAACTCACTCTGTAGACCAGGTTGGCCTTGAATTCACAGAGATCTGCCTGCCTCTACCTGAGTGCTGGGATTAAAGGTGTGTGCCACCATGCCTGGTAAGCTTGGACCATGCCTTAAAGGCCCAGTCCCCAACCTGCTCCTATGTGGAGGTAGTAGAGACTTTAGGAGTTGGGGCATACTGGGAGGATTTTAGTCATTGGTGAGCACTCTTTTGAAGGAAATTTGGGCAACCCATTCTCTCCCTTTTATATTTCTATTTGCTGAGCCTCTCTCTCTCTCTCTCTCTCTCTCTCTCTCTCTCTCTCTCTCTCTCTCTTTCTCTCTCTCTCTTTCTCTCCATATGTGTGTGTGTGTGTGTGTGTGTGCTGCCACAGGCCCAAAGCAACAGTGCTAACATCTATGACCCTGAATCAAAACGAACCTTTTCTCATGATATGTTGATTATCACAGGCATGTGTTTTAGTGGGGGAAAGTTGTGTAGGACATGCCAACACCAAGATTTGTAATTCCACCTAACCCAGTGGCATACTAGATTAGTGCTTGAGTGTGGACTTAACCTGAACTCTGTCTTTAAAAACAAAAAAACAAACAAACAAACAAAAAACCCTGGCAGGACCATTGTCATCTCTATAGAAGAGGATGCCGAGTTTGAGAGATGTCCTGAAGGCTTAACAGTTACTAAGAGGGGATGCTGTAAACATCTGGAATACACATCTAACACTTCTCTGCCCCTGGTAGGGAAGGGCATCTCCACGCTGGGGGATGAGGATGATCAAGTGGTAGCTGGCAAAGAAACTATAGGTGGCTTTCCTTCCTCCTAGGAGACGGTCTCAGATTGGAGCCTGGTAGTGTGGAACAGGACAAGGGGCCGTGTGAATAGGGCGAGTGCCCAGGTTCCACTGATCAGTAACAAGAGTCTATACATAAGCCTGCTTTCAAACTCATCCACCCTCTTGTGTTAGGTAGGCAAAAACTTCTTAGACAAAAGAAAAAAAAAGCATTAAGCTGGGCTAGGATAATTTTCTAGCTTACACAAGGTCCTGGGTTCAGTTCCCAGCAACACACACACATACACACACACACACACACACACACACACACACACACACACACACACACCATACAGCCCATACAAAACTGACACATTGGACTTTACCAGAATGGCTTTCCTGCTCTTCTATGCCTAGTGTAGGAGATTGACCCAGGGTACTGGGCATGCAAAATAATTCCTTTATTCTGAGCTACATCCCCATCCCTAGACATCATCAAAATAGAAGTTTCTGCTTTTGGGTCATGGCTACATCGTGTGGCTGTCAAAATAGAATTATTGGACTGGCGAGGTGGCTCAGCATGGGAAAAGCGCTTGCTGTGTTCAAAATCCTGAGTACAATAACCAGATCCCAAGGTTGAAAGAAACAGCTTCTAAAAGTTGTCCTCTCTCCTCTACACATGCACCGGGACTTGTGTGCTGTGGCACGGGCACACACACACATACACACAAATAATAAATAACATAAAAATAAAACATCTTGGGTCTCGGGGAATGGCTCAGTTAGTAAAATACTTACTAAACAAACACAAGGACCCAAGTTCAATCCTTACTACCTACATAAAAACTAGGCATGATATTGACCTCCACAAACACACACGCAAGCACACCCATACACATGTGCATAAACACATACACACAAAATAAAAATAAATAAATAAAATTAAATAAAAATACTAAGTTGGGCATGGTGGCTCATGTCCATCATTGCAGCATGGAATGGGTTCCTGGGAAACTGAGGCAGGAGAATTGCCATGAGTTTGAGGCCAGCCTGAACTGCATAGTGAATTCTTGGCCAGTTCTTCACAAGAATATCATTGCCCCCACCTGTCCTCAAAGGCAGCAATCTCTTCGCAGAGTTCTTCAACATCTAGGGTGACCTTTGACTAGTGTCCCTAGTGCTATCGAACTGGGTAGCTCAGCTGGGACACAATCCTTATCTAAACATGACACACTTTAACCCCCACGGTGTCCCCCGCAGATTGTGTACATTACTATTGTGGTTGTTATCGTTAGCATTCCACAGCTGAGGAAGCAAAGGCCAAGAGTAACTTGTCTGAGCATCCCCCCACGCCCCGCCAGGTTGGTAGGCAAATCCAAGTACGGGTCTCTGTGAAAGGCCAAGCACTTTTCCCTAGCCTGGGTCCTGGAGCCCAGAGTGGGTTTCTATGAGTCTTCCCAGCCTCCTCCTTCATCCGGGGCTTACTTGGAATCTTCCAATCTCTGCTTTGGATCTCGATGCTGCAGAGTCCACCACCTGCAAGGAGTTTCCAGAAAGATCTTATCATTCACAATGCCAATTACCCCTGCCCTCTGTGGAAGAGGTGGCAAGGATATAGCTGGCATCTCATGTAGCCCAGGCTGGCCTCAAATTCACCATGTAGCCAATAATGACTCTGGACTTTTGATACTTCTGCCTCCACCTCTTACACTTTGGGGTTCCAGGTGTAGGCCACCACATCCCCCTCACCGAGTGGTTCCTAATAACCAGTGCTTGCATGTCATTGTTCTTAGGGAGTTCTCAGAGGAACCTTGTGAAGTCCATATTTTTAGTTCCATTTCAGTGACGAAGATATTGATCAGAGAGATCAATTTACTTGTCCTGGGTCAGCACAAAACAAGCCGTTGCAATTGACTCTACCACAGATTGTTCTGATTGTTCCCATTGTATCTTGTGTCCAAGAACATGAAAATGCCCTAGGGGAATAGCTACCTAGTTGCCCTCAGCCCTGTGCTGGGTACCTAGAAGGCACTTGATAGACATACATTCACCATGGTTGCTGGTTCCCTCATGGTGGAGGATGGGGGGTGTCACTCTGGTAACAAGAGAATCTGGCT
Source organism: Microtus ochrogaster (assembly GCF_000317375.1). Classification (NCBI taxonomy): domain Eukaryota; kingdom Metazoa; phylum Chordata; class Mammalia; order Rodentia; family Cricetidae; genus Microtus; species Microtus ochrogaster. The sequence continues at coordinate 21,513,093 of NC_022028.1, read as the reverse complement.
GCTATGTTCACCGTTGGCAGTCTCTAACACTGGTTGGATGGATGGATGGATGGATGGATGGATGGATGGATGGATGGATGGATGAGTTATTTGTCCCATCAAGGGGAATGAAAGTTGGAGATTCCACTTTGGAGACAGAGGAAACAAATTGCCTCACCTCTGAAAACAGTCATTGGGGCCAAAGTGTTTTCTGGGACTGATGCAGGAAAATGGTCCCATTTAGCTGGAGGCCGTTTTGGCTCCTTACCCGGATTAAGATATTCTCCTCAAAGAACTTTGCGGGAACCTCATGAAAATTCTGGAAGAACATCTGGAACAGAGAGATGGGGCAGACAGTTTCTTCCCCGTCTTTATCCAAAGGCCTAGGAAACTTGAAGCTTCAGAACGACAAGCTTCTTCCACTGCCAGCCCCGACCCTCCCACTCACTGTTGGCCCTTTTCGGAGTCTCTCTGCCTGTGACCACCCTCACACTCCTCCAGAACCAGAGGCTCCCTCAGCTCCCATGGGCTGTTCTGCCCAAGTGGGCTCCCCTAGAGAACCTAGCCATTCGAATCCCAGCTAGCTGCTCCAGGGTGGCTACCTGAGCCTTGAGCTCCTTCTAGATTGCCCTGCCGGTCTGCTCCACCCTTCTCTGTGTTAGCGAGAACTCCTTTCTCCTGTCACGCTCCTGCTTACGCCCTCCGTGGTTCTCCAGTGCTATCTGTGGTGGGACCCCAATCTGATTCTACACTCCCCTAAATTGATTTATATTTGCATACGTTGGTGTTTTGCCTGCATAAGGGGGTTGGATCCCCTGGAACTAGAGTTACAGACAGTTGTGAGCTGCCACGTGGGTACTGAGAATTGAACCCAGATCCTCTGGGAGATTAGTCAGTGCTCTTAATTGCTGAGCCATCTCTCCAGCCCTTGCATTGTACACTCCCAACCACACCCTTCATCTACAGTTTGGGGGGGGGGGGAGGGCGGGAAATCAAAGTTGCTTCTTGCTTCCAAGCCTTTGAATTATCTTGCTCCATCCTCTCCATCTTCCTCTG
>NC_022028.1:21503809-21511748 GCF_000317375.1 Microtus ochrogaster | reverse complement strand
ATGCTCTTAACCACTGAGCCATCTCTCCAGCCCCCTCCTTCTTTGTTTTTGTTGCCTTTTTCTGAGTCCTCTCCCCTGCCCCAGCACCTGGTCCCTGTAGCTCCCATCTTTCCTCTACTCAGCTAGTCACCTGCTAAATGAACAAGCACCAGCACCATCTGTGTGCCTGACGCAATGCTATCAGGCCTTAGCAGTGATGAGAGGCACATGGACTGGTGTTCATTTAGGTGCTCGACAAATGCTTGTAGCTTGCAGACAGTCCACTCGGGAAGCAAGATTGCCAGCTGCTTCCAGGAAACGCCCAGCTCCTGACTGGCTCGCCTGCCCTTTGTGACCTGTTCAGCCTACCTCATTGAAGAAAGGATTGTTCCCCATCTTGATCCGCGTGAGATGCTGGTGGCCTCCAATGTTTATCTTCACTACCGGCTTGATGTTGTTGCCCAGGAGCTGACGGGCTTCAAACACCTTCAGCCGAACCTGCACAGGGGATACACCAGCTGAAAGGACTTGAATGCTAAGCTTGGTACATCAGTGTGAGGCAGAACCAAGCTGATGCCCATGGGAGGCCTGCCCCTTTCTGAACGGAGGAGTGGATGGGGAGGGGGTAGATGGGAGGTGGGCAGAGGGTAGATGAGAGGTGGGGAGGAAATGGGAAGAGAGGAGGGAGGGGAAACTGTAGTTGGTATATAAAAATAAATGGAAAAAAATTAATTAGAGAAAGGAAGAAGCAGGCTTGGGAGTCATGCGGTGGTGGCGCACACCTTTAATTCCAGTACTTTTTTTTTTCGGAGGCAACAGCAGGCAGATCTCTCTGATTTCAAGACCAGCCTGATCTACAGAGAGAGTTCCAGGACAGCTAAGGAGGCTACACGGAGAAACCCTGTCTCGAAAAACTAAAACCAACCAAACAAACAAAAACAACAACATGCAGGCTTGGTTTATCAAGGGGCCTGATCAGTCACCATAAGGACCCAAACACTGTGGCTAATTTTTTAAAAATATTTATTTATTTATTATGTATACAGTGTTCTGTCTGTGTGTATGTCTGCAGGCCAGAAATGGGCACCAGACCTTGTTACAGATGGTTGTGAGCCACCATGTGGTTGCTGGGAATTGAACTCAGGACCTTTGGAAGAGCAGGCAAATGCTCTTAACCACTGAGCCATCTCTCCAGCCCTGTGGTGGGTTCTTGTTGTTCTTCCTCCTCCTCTTCCACACATCCCCTGTCACATCTGTGCTATGTAGCCCAGATTGGCCTCTAACACCTGATCCTACACCCTCAGCTCCCAACCCTGTTCTGAGTAGCTGGGATTCCAGATGTGCGTTGACTCTAGGGATTTCAGACAGATGTATGACATGACCATTAGGCATCTTTGAAAATACTATTGACCAAGGAATGGATAGCTATGTTGACCAGGGCTTCAGGAGGAGAACGCCTATCCAGGGTCCAAGGAAGGGACAGTGAAGCTCAGGCCAGGGAGGGGAAGAGGTGATGGAGGAGTGAGCTCAGTCAAGTGACAGGACTTGGCCATGGATGGGATGCAGGAAAAGGGGGCACTTAAGGCTGGATCACACCTCCTGGGGATATGCAGGGTCGGAGAATGGGCAAACCCACCGTAGAAGTGCTAGGCTAAGTGGTGGGGGTCCGAGGGAAGTTGGTGAGGCCTGGGCTGGGCTTCCTGAATTCTCACAGAAGTCGCGGTGGCTTTCTTTGCTAACAACTCACAAGGGCTCTGGAAAGGCGGCGCCTGCACCTTCTGCTCTGCATTCCCTGCACACAAGTCTGTCAGAGCCTCCAGGGCTCAGCAAGCCCCTCCTAGCCTCAATGGAGCAGTCCGGCTCCAGCCACAGGTAGAGTCTCTCCAGAGCGGTCCCTGAAGAAATGGGGGCGGTGAGGACCTGAGGATGGGGAAAAGGGCATTAGCAGCAGGTGGGGCTACACAGCCTTTCTAGTCTCTCACCTGAAAGTGCTGTGGCTTGGTAGCCAGAGCCCTGTGCATGGTGAGACCAGGGACTGTCAGTTTCTTCTGGGTCATCTTATTTGTGGTTGAGCTCAGGAGTTCTTCATCGTCTAAGGAAAAGGTCCAGGGTTGGCAGTTTAGAAGGCTTTCGGGCCTTTTCACCTTTTAATCATTCTGTCTCCTATGACCTACACCTGACTAGAAACTTGACCCTGATGGGATGCATGTTTTTTTCTGAATGTGCTCATCGGCCCTTCTTATCCACAACAGTAATGGATTCCTGGACCCTATTCTTCATACATGGGAGCTCTTCAAAATGGCCATCCTTATGTCCTTCTGCCCCCTCCCCATTCAAATAAGCCTTGTCCAGAGGTGAGAAATGAAGACGGGGAGATGCATGGCTGTGCTGGCTAGTTTCTTTGTCAACTCAACACAAACCTAGAGTCGTCTGGGAAGAGAGAACCTTAATTGAGAGATTGTCCCCTGTCAGATTGCATGTGAGCAAGTCTATGGGCCACTTTTCCTGATTAATAATTGCTGTTTGGTCCTGGGTTGTATAAGAAATAACCAAGGCCAGCTGGCCTGGGTCTTAAAAAGCCTGGGATAAAACCGGACTCTCTGAACATAGTGGACAATGAGGACTACTGAGAACTCAAGAACAATGGCAATGGGTTTCTGATCCTACTGCACGTACTGGCTTTTTTGTGTTTTTTTTTTTTTTTTCGAGACAGGGTTTCTCTGTGGCTTTGGAGCCTGTCCTGGAACTAGCTCTGTAGACCAGGCTGGTCTCGAACTCACAGAGATCCGCCTGCCTCTGCCTCCCGAGTGCTGGGATTAAAGGCGTGTGCCACCATCGCCCGGCACGTACTGGCTTTTTAAGAGCCTAGGCAGTTTGGATGCTCAACTTACTAGACCTGGATGGAGGTGGGGGTTCCTTGGACTTCCCACAGGGCAGGGAACCCTGATTGCTCTTCGGGCTGAGGAGGGAGGGGGACTTGATTGGGGGAGGGGGAGGGAAATGGGAGGCGGTGGCGGGGAAGAGACGGAAATCTTTAATTAATAAATAAATAAATAAATAAAAGACTCCCACCCCCACTGGACTTTGGTATGATACTGCTTGAGGCTCTTGATCTCTGGGTATAAAGGGTAAATAAAGCTATTCCTCCTTTAGGAGAGCTGCTAAAAAAAAAAAAAGAAGAAAAAGAAATAACCTGAACCAACCATGGGGAGCAAGCCAATAAACAGTGTAAAGTTCATAGAACTTCCAAGGACCCTTATCTGGTCACAATCTTTTGGTAGACCTTAAGAGTTGGGTCTCAAAGGTCCCAAAGAACCCATTCAGATATGCTTGGTAGCAGCACCCTAGGGAAACACGTACCTGTCATCTCAGTATCCTGGACATGTATTTGGGCCACCTGTAGGGTGACAGTACACTACAAAGCAAAAGCAGGGAGTTGAAAGCCAGCTCTTGAAATATTTAATAATTTATAGCACCAGACTTCCTCATCTAACTGGGTTTATTCAATACTCCTCCTCCTCCTCCTGGGGGACATGGGACTAGCCATGAGACAGGGCTTGCTGTTGGGAGCATCAGACTGGTGAAGAGATAGCAACGGGTTACAATGGAGGGGATTTGGAAGATAACGGAATTAAAATGATATCAATGGCAGAATACCCGAGGGGTTGCTGAGAAAAGGAAAGTGTGACTCAGGACCTGTCCTGGACCATGCTAACTAGGGTGTTGCCCACCCCCATACTGCAATTTTAATGCCTTCTGATCTAGGAAAACTGCCAAACCTCCTAACTGACGTCCTTCCACCAAATACTCCTCACCCACCACCCATCTTTAGACCCTCAGAACTGTCCACCAGACACCCACTACCTGTTTAAATTATTAGAATTAAGTCCTAGCCAGCACCACACACCACAAGCCCCTTCATCTCTGGTCCCTGCCTTTGTCTTCACCTTCGCCTTGTCCCAGTAGAGCAGGCGGCTTGCCCTCCCTGAACCCGCCTCCTCCCCAAATTCCTGGTACTGGAAAGGGGGACCTGCCTCTCCAGGCCCGTGGAAAAACTCATCCTTCTGAGAGACTTTACATCTACATAGATGATGACCACATCACATATAACAGAGCTCTCACTGTAGCCATCAGTCCAGGAGACACAGAAAGCAGGGCAGGAGGTCAGCTGACTTGGAGGAAGTCAGTCTGCTATCTCTAACAACAAGCCAAGAAGCCAAGCAATAGCTATCAGCCCCAAATGGCCAGGATTTGATAAATAGCAAGCTGAGAGCTGACCTGAGTAAGTAAAACTTAAAATTTTGTGTAAGTGGGGGAGGGGAGCATGTCTGGGCCAAGGTGTGTGGAAGTCAGAGGACAACCTGTGGGAGGCAATATCCTCCCCTCCTGGGGACTGAATTCAGGGTCTCAGGCTTCCATCTCATAGGACCAACCAGGAAAAGCCACACGTGAGTATTTATTTATTTATTTATTATGTATACAATATTCTGTCTTTGTATATGCCTACGGGCCAGAAGAGGGCACCAGACCCCATTACAGATGGTTGTGAGCTACCATGTGGTTGCTGGTTGCTGGGAATTGAACTCAGGACCTTCGGAAGAGCAGGCAATGCTCTTAACCTCTGAGCCATCTCTCCAGCCCCTACATGTGAGTTTCCAACCAATCACTGGAGTGAACCTGTCTTTGGTCTCCCCCAGAGCAGCAGGCTCCAACTGGGGTACACCAAAGTCTTCCCTTCTCTCTACTGCAAAGCTTTCCCCTTCTTTTGCCTGCCACCATTCAGTCTTGAATCCCAATGCTCGGCACAGCGACTGCCTCCAGGGAAGATGGAAAGGTACCTAGGAGATGGATGGCAGGATGGGGAACCAGATGACAGTAAGGACAGTGCAACGGGGGCCCTTTGGGGGCACAAAGGACTCCTTTGATGGGGAGCCCTTGGCTGCTCCTGGAGCAAGACACTCAGCTATACCAGCAGCCCATACTCCTCCAGCTGCCCTGCCTGGGCTATCGGGTGCCTGACTCACATCAGTGGGCCTCATGGAATGGTTGAGCAGGATCAGGTTCTTCACAAAAAGGACTTCATTGGGTCGTTTCACCAGCTGCTTGAGCAGTACAGTGGCCAGGCCAATGAACCTGGGGGAGGCAAGGAGCAGGTATGAGATTCCGAGCCAGGCTAGAGGTTCCTCCTATGTCCCAGGCTGCGTACTAGGGATGATTTTCCCCCCAGAGCCAGGTAAGCAGAGCAGTCACCAGAAGACTGAAGGGCTGACAGTGATGGTGGGGTGGGGGCAGGGGCCTCTCCACTTGCGGAATCCTAAGAAAATTAGTAGCTCACTGGATCAAAGATGGGCCCCTGAGCCGGGCGGTGGTGGCACACACCTTTAATCCCAGCACTTGGGAGGCAGAGGCAGCCTGGTGTACAAGAGCTAGTTCCAGGACAGGAACCAAAAGCTACGGAGAAACCCTGTGTCGAAAAAAATCCCCCCCCCAAAAAAAAAATGGGCACCTGGCCAAGATGGACCAATTGGATTCTGTGTTCTGGAAAAGGCCCGTGGTATGCCATGGCTTCACTCCTAGTGGGATGTTAGCCTGGGCTGGGTACTAGAGTTGGGCTTTGACGGAGAGACGCTGGAATGAGGCGGACATTCAAGATCTGTGGCTTTCTTTTTTTTTTAAATATTTATTTATTTATTATGTATACAATGTTCTGTCTGTGTGTATGCCTGCAGGCCAGAAGAGGACACCAAACCTCACTACAGATGGTTGTGAGCCACCATGTGGTTGCTGGGAATTGAACTCAGGACCTTTGGAAGAGCAGGCAATGCTCTTAACCGCTGAGCCATCTCTCCAGCCCCCAAGATCTGTGGCTTTCAAACAGAGCTGCTGCTGGGCTGCTGGGACCCAAGTTTGTATCCTAACCAACTTCGTCTCTGGGTCTCGGTACTCCTTTAACCCCACCCTGCATTCTTCTTTACTGTGGGGCACTGGCGCTGGCCGGTCCTTAAACTGAGTTAGTTATGGGTTGGAAATGAGATGTCTGGTTCGCTGCTGCTTTGGTCAGGGAGCCAGGCTTCTCCTACCTCTTTCTGTCTCACCTTTCTTTCTTTTTAGAGCCCGCATCCCGGAGGATGACCTGCAAGAAGGAGTCATTCTCCAGTGGTTGATTCCAGAGGTACCAGATTAAGGTCTGTGAGGGGCAGGGAGAAATCATTATTAGATTTTATTTTACTTTGAAATTTGGTGTTTTGAGACAGGGTCTTATGGAACCATGGCTGGCCTGGAACTCACTAGGTAGGCCAGATTGGCCTGGAGCTCAATGATCTTCCTGCCTCAGCCTCAAGAGTGCTGGGATTACAAGCATGTAACATCATGGTGGGCAACATTTTGCCTCTTCCTTCCCATCCCAGCCTTCTAGGAAGTGAAGACAAGTCTAAGGAACTGGCTGGAACTCAGGAGTTTTCTCTCATGTCTACTTCCCCAAGGAGATTGCTATCTTGTCCTGTGTGTGGGACATCCTACATGTGTTCCTGTGCTGAAGCTTCCTAGGCATGTTAGGAGTTGAGTGACGGTGGGGTGGGACAGTATGAGTGGATTTAAAAAGAGGGGGGGGGATTCTGCACAAGCAGCCTTGTCTCTGCTTCAGGTTTCTAGGTCTATCAGAATGGCGTGGATGGATAAGCTACTAGGCCATGCTGTGATTCATCCCCAAAAGCAAGAGAGAAAGATCAAGAAGAGCTGTGGACAGATGAGACCTTCGCAGTCCTATGAGATTAGAGGCTAACCTGGGCTAAGATGCCTCAGAAACCCAGGTGAGACTCCCTAGACCTCTGGCACCTGCTTAGTGCCCAACCCGGCCCTTTGCTCTTGGAGTTGGTCAGTCCTCTTCCAGGAGTGGTGTGTCTACCTCATTCCATATGGGGTCATTTCCTTCTTCCACACGGGTTCTTTTCTTCATAGCTGCAAAGATACCAAAGGGGCTGGAATGATTGATGGAAGTATTTCAGTGTCTGGCTTTGAGTGGGGTCAGGGGAGGAAGGGGTACCATGAGAAGTCAAGTCTACATTGGCAGGTGTGACGTAGCACCTATAGCTTTGAGTATTTCAAACTTGTCACCCTGTGTGATAGATAACCCTATTTTCATTTCGCTTTCTTCCCAGCACACAGTACCCAGAGTCTCAAAGCCATACGGAGCTGTGACTCGTTCTGGCCAATGGAGTGTAGGAATGGTATTTGCATTTTGACTTGTGTTGGTTAAATTCCCAGATATGGAGAGCCAGCAGCACTGCATCTTTTTTTTTTTTTTTCGGACTTGATTTTCTCACTCCCTACAAGTTTCTGAAACTTTGTTGGCCTGTCCTACCTTCCATGTACTCAACCAAAAGACGACCAACACATTTCCTTTTATTTCTTCCCCTCTTTTGGTGGCAGTGGGATTAAAACCCAGGGCCTTTCACATGACAGGCAAGAACTATACTGCTGACCCAAACCAGGCCATACTTACCCTTTGACTCCCAGCTCAGAGATTCCTAAATATACTTAATCTGTCTCATAGATTCTTTCACTTGTTTCTCTTCCTCTCCCTTCTTAGATATATGTTCCTTCTATTATTAAAAAGTGGAGCTAAGGCCCCAGGTGGTGGTGGCACACGCCTTTAATCCCAGCTCTCCAGAGGCAGAGGCAAACAAGCACGTCTCTGTGAGTTCAAGGCCAGTTTGGTCTGCAAGGGCTAGTTCCAGGATAGTTAGGGCAGTTACACTGAGAAACCTTGTCTCAAAAACCAAACAAACAAAAAAGTGGAGATAATAAATGTTGCCTCATTTGCATCATGGAATGCTGTGAGGCACTGCCAACTGTAAGGCTCGTTCCCGTGTAATTGATAATATTGAGCAGCTATTAGCAAAATCATACTAAGGGTTATTCTTGTGCTATCTTTTAAAATTCTCATAATTCTAGGAATCAG
>NC_022028.1:21502085-21503545 GCF_000317375.1 Microtus ochrogaster | reverse complement strand
CACACACACAGATTTTTTTTCTTTTTGAGATAGAATCTCAATGTGTAGACCAGGCTAGCCTAGTGCTCAAACCCCTCCTGCCACAGCCTTCCAAGTGCTGGGGTTCCAGGTAGTGAAACCACTTGGGGTTTCTGTCTTTTCCCTTTACTTTCTGGCACAGCCCCAGTTCACAGAAGAAGGCGAGGAGGTGTTTACTTTGCCCACCTCCCCCCACTATCTGGGAGGGTGCTGTGGGACAATAGTCTTATACTTTGTAAAGATTTGTCACTTGTATTTTAATAAGATACTGATTGGCCAGTAGCCAGGCAGGTAGTATAGGTGGGGCAACCAGAACAGAAGAATTCTGGGAAGAGGAAAGGTTCACTCAGCAGTCATCACCCAGCCACAGAGGAAGCAAGATGAGAATCCCTTGCTGACAAAGGTACCAGGTCACGTGGCTAACACAGACGAGAATAGGTTAAAGTAAGATGTAAGAATTAGTTAATAAGAAGCCTGAGCTAATAGGCCAACCAGTTTATAATTAGTGTAAACCTCTGTGTGTTTCTTTGGGACTGAACGACTGCAGGACCGGGCAGGACAGAAACCTCTGTCAACAGGAGAGAGTAAGGCAGAGAATCAAAATAAAAGCAATAACAACAATGAAGATGGTAGGTTTTGCAACTGCAGAGATGGCTCTCTGTTTAAGAGCACAGGCTGCTCTTGCAGGGTAAAGGGCTCTTTAACAGTGCCAATCATTGCGAACATGGCATTGGCAGGTCTTGCCCTCCTCCCTTCCCTCTCCCTTGTTCCTTTATGCTTGACTAAAATACCAAGGTCCAGCTATCAAAATTCATTATTTGGCTCCAGTGCCTAACCTGAACAATCAGGACTTACCAACTCATCCTAGCACAGACCACTCCTGCAGAAACACCTGCTTATGTCTTTGTCCCATCCAGAGACACCCCTCCCATCCCCACTTCTCCCTGTGGGGTAGTGAATCTCTTTGGTGGGAATTTGGTGTCTGGGTGTGTTCTGTGCTTGTACCATCTGCGCTACTATGTGTACTACGCCTGTAGTGTGGCACCTGCACTACGAGAGTGTTCGAGTCTCAGACAAGGGCCTGGAGATTTAAACACAGAAACAGACAAGACACGGGTCATCCTTGAAACAATAATGTCCCCTTTATCGTGTACAGGGGCAGCTTATATAGTGCTCTGGCCACGCCCTAGCTCTTAGGATCTTCCTGCTGCAGACTCATCAGAAACCATTCCCCTGCAATCAGGGTCTCGTGCTCAGAGAAGCTACAGGCTGCTCAGAACAGAGGAAAACAAGTTGCTTACAGGAATTCCAGGGTCTGGTGGTCTGCAGTTCCCAATATGTGCTGACTTGAGGTCCCTTCACAGAGGACCTGGGTTCAGTTCCCAGCACCCTTATGGTGGCTCACAAGCATTTGTAAACCTGATCTAACAGCCTTTTGACTT
>NC_022028.1:21498898-21501690 GCF_000317375.1 Microtus ochrogaster | reverse complement strand
AAAAAAAACTTTGAAAAGGAACTATTGTCCTTTTTTTTTTCCTTCCTCTCTCACCTGGCTGGGTTTTAAACTGTGTTGGGGGACCAAACCCAGGACCTGAGATGCTAGGGGTTTGACAGCGAACAGGTTGTGAAGCAATCAGAATCTACCTCCTCCTGTGTCACGCGGACCTCTTTCACGTGGTAGAACATGAATAACTGAGTTTTCTCTGAGAGTGTGATGCCTGGCAGGGCCCCTGGTTCTCACCTCTGAAGTAGACAGTCACACAGGGTTTGGGTGGGGGGCTGAGCGGTGGGCTAATCTTGGCGGACTCCACGACAAGCCTTAGCATCTTGGACACCTGCTTTCTCCCCTCCTTCCTTCTGCTGCACCGCGGCTTCCTCCTTGGAGCTCCTCCGTGCCAGGTTCACAGGGAGAGTGGAGCTTAGCAACAGAGGAACATCACAGAGATAAGTGGTTCTTGGTTCCGGAGAGAATCTCCAGACGCAGTGACAGGTGACAGAGTGTGTATGAAACGAGTGGCTGGAGGTGACAAGGCCTATACAAACAAGATGACCTAGCTCCATTGTCAACCCCTTTCTTTTCTTCTATTGCTGTCCTTTTGGGCTCAATATCAGGCACAGAATTCTTTTTGTCTGGAATGAATTCCTGGCAAAGTCATGCAATTTAGATGAGAAAATAAAAGAAGTGAGGTCATCAAAAAATATATACAGGGACATCGATGAGGCCTCGGGGAGTGCTTCCTAATGGGAAATTAAGAACATTTGGCCTCTTTTTTTCTTTGATTTTTTTTTATGTGTGTGTGGGGGGGGGGTGTGGGGGGGGAGACAGAGTCTCACAGAGCCCAGGCTTGCTCTGAACTTACTATGTAAGCTGTTCTTGAACTACTGATCCTCTAACCTCTGAGGTGATGGATATTTCTGCTAATAATAATAATTAATGCTAAGAAAGCTACTTCATATAAAGACATACTACAAAATGGCAGAAGTGTTTTCAGGAATGATTGGACATTCTGTCCTAATCCCAAGCTAAAATCCATTTAATGATGTTTTTATGAAGCTTAAGTCAGCCAGTCAAAAAGCAATCTCTAAAACCAAGCATTCTACCACAATCCAAAGATAATACTACTTTGATACATGCTGAGGAAAGATAGGAAAATGTTAAGAGCCTTTGTTTTTCATAATGAAACTATCAGGTTGCTGTAAGAACAGAAAACTTCGTGTCTACAGTTAAAACACTGCAATTCATAACACACAGTCTAGCGTCTGAGCCAAGAGGTCTTAGATAGCACTTGTTGGTGCTGTAACTATCCAGCGGGAGTAGTTTACAGTGTACATGTTGTGTGCTCAGAACCAAGGCTGTAGTGACATTGTAGGTGTAACACATCACAAACTGAAGCACGATTAATAAAAACCCAGAGACAGACATTGGCCTTCAACCTGGAAATCAGAAAAGCAAAGCAGTCAGCTACTGGCTCTGACCTCGACCTCAGTCTGAAAATGGTGATCCTGCCTCCAGGAATCTCAGAATGAGACTGTGTCTGTGAGCTGTCTCCTCCCATTTTATATTCCTCTCTAGGACTGGGATTAAAGGTGTGCACCACTGGCATTAAAGGCATGCCCGGTTTCTATGGCAAACTAGTGTGGCTACTGGGATTAAAAGTGTGTGTTACCACTGCCCAGTCTGTAAGGCTGACCAGTGGGGCTGCTTTGCTCTCTGATCTTCAGGCGAGTTTTATTTATTAAAATACAAATGAAAGGCCACCACAACAAACTGCCAGAAACAGCGATTGAATTAATTTCAGGTCGTTGTACATTAGAAACCTCTTGTAGCTGCCTGATTTTCCTGACCCTCTACCTTCAGTTATTCAAACCTAAATGGGATTGCAGACCAGAGTTGAAAACACTGTGTTTTAAACTGGGTTGTGGTGGCTCATGCCTTTAATCCCAGTACAAGGAGGCAGAGGCAGGCAGATCTCTGTGAGTTCGAGGTCAGCCTGGTCTCCAGAGCTAGTTCCAGCGCTACACACCGAGGAAACTCTCGAAAAACCAAAACAAACAAAAACCCCACTGATTTCTACTCTAGGCATGGTGATGCAGGCCTATAATCCTATAATCCCAATACTTCAAAGGTAAAGAGGTAGTTGGATCAAAAATTCAAGGCCATCCCTGCTCCATAGCTAGTTTGAGACCAGCCGGAGATACATGGGACCCTGTCTCACCACCCCCTCCATAAAATGAATAAATGAATGAACAGCCGAAGATGCTGAGTTCAAAAGCATGGAGGTGGGGGTAGCTCATGTAATTGCCATCAGGAAATCAATTTGAGCTGAATTAAAGCGCTGCTGCATTCCGCTGGCAACCTGGTGAGGCGGGCGTTTGAATACTTAAGAGATGAGAAAAGGCAGAAGCCTTGCCTGCTGGCGTCTATTGAGCCCGGCCTCATGCTGGTCTGAACTCTACCAACTTCCCTTTCTTCCTTCCAACTCCGCAGAGCACTAGTGTCGGTTCCCAGCACTCTGCAAAGCTTCCCCTCTCCCCCTTGTTTTGAAGTTTTTGAGAGAGGGTGGCACTGTGTAGCTCAGAGGTTGTCCCGGAATTCACCGCGATCCTCTCGTCTCAGTCTCCTGTGTGCTGGAATTACACGGATACATCATCGTGCTAGACTGAATGTAACTCCCACCCTCCTACTGCAAATTGAACCTAGCCTCTAATGGCCAAAGAAACAAAATTGACTGCTGTGGGGACACCAAACACTTTGGTTGTCTCAACTATCTTTTTTTTTTTTTTTTT
>NC_022028.1:21495674-21498298 GCF_000317375.1 Microtus ochrogaster | reverse complement strand
AGGCACGGGGCCGACGTGGGCCCCGGGAGGCGGGGCCGGGCGGCTCCTCCTCGTCGTCACGAACTCGGGTTGACCTTGGCCCAGTCGCCCGGGCCGCCGAGCCACCGCCGTCGCCTTGCCGCCCAGGTGGGCCGTTTGGAGGTTTTGCGGCCCTGTGGCTGGAAGCTCTCGGAGGAGCGGGCAGTTTGCTGGGCGCCTGGCTGAGGGAGGGCGAAGGAAGGAAGAAAGGCCCGAGGGCCCGTCCCGGCACGGGGTGAGGGCGGGCTCTCGTGTTTACCTTTTCAAAACTCTGGGTGTAACCAGAGGTCGGTGCAAAACTTTGGAACGTGACCCTAGGAGACGCCCCTTGATCTCAGCCCAAAGCGTGTGAAGCCTGGAGCCCGTGGCAGCGATCAGCTTCCTGAATGCCCATGGTGCCTGGCTTGTTCCAGGGGCGCCCGAGCCCACAGGCCCTGCCCAAGTCCTCTTTAGGGGGATGGAAAGTAGGGACTTCCTAGCTTTTGAACAATTCATGCTTGTGATTTCCTCTTGTTTGCCAAAAATCTTTACCACCTAGGGAGAAAATTGCACAGCAGATTTAGGTCTTTCTTTTTTTAGCTTTTTTTTTTTTTGAGTCAGGAACTATGTAGCTTTGTCATCGAATTTCCTGTGTAAACAAGGCTGTCCTTGAACTCACAGAGGTCCCTTTCTGTTGAGGGATTAAAGGCAAGTGCCACTGTACCTTGCAAACAAAGTCCAGGTCTTTGTGAACTGTGGAGTCTTGTCAAGGATTTTGGGCACTGTACCTTTTTGGTAGTGGTGTGGGAACTCTTACCTCAGTGGGCAGAATTGTGCATGATCAATGATAAGAATGATAGGCACAAAAGCCTATTTATATGATAGTGTAAGTTGGGAGAAATTGACAATACTAAATTGACAAACCACGTTTCACTGCAGGTCACTAGCATGCAGATACTCACCCGCTGACTTGACTGCCTGACCATTGACATGGCCCACCGGGGTGGGGAAAGGGACTTCCAGACTTCAGCTCGGCGGATGGGTACCTCTCTGCTGTTCCAGCTTTCAGTGCATGAGCGGGAACTGGACCTCGTTTTTTTGGATCATAGCTATGCTAAACCATGGAGTGCCCACCCAGATGCCAGTAGTGCCCGACCCACCCGCATGCTCTTTGTAACTCCCCGTCGGCAGCAGGAGAATACTATGTGAGTTTGAGAATACCATGTGAGTTTGGGTTTCCTTCTTAAGGGCTACTTGTGCCTGATCTTGGCAGTGATCATGTGGTGGGGATTACAGAGGGGTACTTGGGAGTGATTGGGGGAGGGGAGTGACTGGAGATCTTGGATGAGCAGCATAAGCATATCAGGGCAAGTGTGGACATCTTCAGACATTTCCAGATGTGAGTTAGAAAAGCACGATGTGCAAACGGACACACAGCCTACTCCACTTAGGAGAGTGTCGTAGAGCTTGTGTGGAAGGAGGAAACTGAAGAATTTCCTTGTCGCTTTACTGCAGCATTTGATTTACTTCACAGTGGCCTCAATCTATTCTTCGCTTTCCCTGGCTTTAGTGCACAGATTCACAGATTCGGAGGGAGCTCCCAAAACATTGCTTTCATTCTTACCTCCTTACAGAAAGCCACCTGTGGGTTAATCTAAACCCTCCTAAATCTCATTATATTTCCAGCCACCCTACGTTAGAGGGTAAGAAAATTTCAAAAATTTACTATCTGATAAGTGATTTGGTTACATTTGACCTAACTAATTAATTATTTTAAACGTTCTGATCTCACTCATATCAGGATTTGTAGAAATGTTCTAGTCTGATTATTAAAAAAATTTGGATAAGAGATTCTGTGTTTGTTTTTTGTTTTGTTTAATCTTTCCTCAAACACAAGGTTTGTTGTTTTTGTGGGAGTAGTAGGTTCTCTATACAGACACACACATACACACCCCTACACAACTACCTTGAGTCTTTATGAGTTAGAGTGAGTTAGAGGGATCATATGTGTTTTTAAGCAAGTGTAGAATGTTGGATGTTTTTGTTGGTTTGTTGGAGTTTTGAAGTTTGTTTTGTTTACACACACACACACCACTCCCCTCTCCAGACAGTAGTATAATTTAAGATGATTTTGAACTCTTGACCTTCCTGCATCTCTCAGGTGCTAGGATAATAGGTATATGCCACCTTGATTAGTTTGTGTGTTTCCTTTTGGAACAGGGTCTTACTCTGTTCCCCAGGCCAACCTGGAACTTGCAGTGTGGCTAAGGGCGGCGGCAAACTCTTGATTTTCTTGTTGCCTGTAATCCCAGCCTCTGGCCTCCAGTTTTGGACACCCCACCCCCCAGTTGCCTTGGTCTGAACACCTCAAGGGAGCCTGCCAGGCCTTGACCCCTCCCCAGGAAAGGTCAAGACCAATCCCACAGGCTATTTAAACTGCTCCCCAGAAAATAATCACTTGGTTTTCCCTCTTCCTCTCTGGTGATGGTTGTGTAGGTGCCTTCCCCCCCCCCCCCCCATTGAGAACGCAGGTGTCCAATTAAACCTGGATATCTTTTAATTTGATCTGATTCAGTCTGATTGGGATTAATTGCATGGGCGGAAAGCTTGGTTTTTTTTTTTTTTTT
>NC_022028.1:21494240-21495574 GCF_000317375.1 Microtus ochrogaster | reverse complement strand
GTAGACCAGGCTGGCCTTGAACTCAGAGATCTGCCTGCCTCGGCTTCTGCCTCCTGAGTGCTGGGGGACTAAAGGCTTGTGCCACCACTGCCCAGCTCAGAGAGCTTGTTTTAAGAAATATTCCTAACACTGCCTCTCAAGTATTAGGATTGCAGTCTTAGGTGTGGATTAGAAGAGTAGGTTTGTTTGAGGCATGGTCTCTCTATATGTAGCCCTTGCTATCCTGGAACTCTCTATCTCTCTATGTAGACCAGGCTGGCGTCTCTCATATCGCATTAAAGACCTGTACCACTACCCAGCTCAGAAGACAGGATTTTATTTCCTAATGATAGTAACATTTTGTTGACTTCTAGTTTTAACAAGGTCCATGAGCCATGACTTAGAGGAACATTCTAGCATAATCCTAATGCCTCTGGCTTGAGACATAACTGAAAATCTTTATTTAAAATTTGATTTTTTTTTTACTGTGTTAAAAAAATCTTGCTTACATTAAAACTCATGTGTTTGTATCTCGTGGCATTTTCTTAAAATGAAGCTCAGTGATTGAGTAACTGACTTTATTGGAAGATTTTTTTTTTTATCTCAAAAATGTTTTAATTGAGTGTCTAAGATAAGCAATGACATTTATTACATATTAAGTACCAGCCTGAAATTGCCGAAAATCCAGATCACCAGACACCCACCCCCCAAATTCTTGATCAAGAGCATTTCGGGCAAAGACACAATCGCTCCTCACTTCATGATCCATCATGAACAGACACAAAGAACTGTGTACACCTTGTGCTGCCCGGGCTCCATCCATTCACTGCCCAGGTCCCGAGAGACTCTTGTTCATGAACTGTCTCTTCACAAAGCAAGTCCACCACTTGCTGGGTTTATCATTCTGAGGGTCAAAAACTTTTTCACAGAGCCGCAGTCCAGTCTCCTGCCTCAGCTGCTGTAGGTACGCACGCATCACTTCATCCTCCTGTTTATTCGCAGGTTTGGCATAAATGGCATTGAGGGGGAAGCCAGGCTCTCCAGGAATGGGGAAGTTTGTGATTCCGAGCGTGTACATTTCTTTCTCGCCTTGGCTCCTGGAATTGCACTTTTGAAGTTTCTTTAGACACTCAGAGATGTAGAGTGTGATGTAGATCAGGGTTCTATCTGCTTCATTCTTAATTTCATAGTTCTTGAAGAAGACATTGGCCTTGAAGTAATAGATGGCTTCATCCACAATATCTGTGTCTTTTGTCTCGCGGGGCGCGGGTCCTTTGAACTGACTTCTGAGGGGAAGCAGCGCCATGTTGCCGACAAGCTTGGTGTCAGGGTCCATGAGAGAAGAGTGGTAAGCC
>NC_022028.1:21481266-21493960 GCF_000317375.1 Microtus ochrogaster | reverse complement strand
CTGAGTTCTCTGAAAGAGCAGCAAGCACTTCAAACTGCTGAGCCATCTCTCTGGACCTGAAGAACAGAACCCCTCCTACACAAGTCAGATTTTCTGTATCCTTGGCTATCGTGGAACTTGCTCTGAAGACGAGGCAGGCCCCAAACTCAGAGATCCATCTGCCTCTGCCTCCTGAGTGCTGGTATTAAAGGCATGCATACACTGTATGAGGAATAAATTTTTAATCCTAATCCTATTTTGCCGTAATAGGTTTAAGTAGCCCTCTGTGGCCTATAGCTTCTGCATTTGAACAATATGCCTAGATAGCCAATTATTTGCTTGTGGATATATTTATATATATATATATATAGGTTGTTGTTGTTAGCTGCATTTTAAAAAGACTTTGGAGCCACTGTGGTAGCTCATGCCTATAGTCCTAGCATTTGGTGAGGCTGAGGCAAGAGAAGTGTCAGGAGGTTAAGGCTAGGAGCTGGAGAGAGATGAGTCAGCAGTTAAGATCACATACTACTCTTTTTGTTTTTTTTGTTTTTCGAGACAGGGTTTCTCTGTGGCTTTGGAGCCTGTCCTGGAACTAGCTCTTGTAGACCAGGCTGGTCTCGAACTCACAGAGATCCGCCTGCCTCTGCCTCCCGAGTGCTGGGATTAAAGGCGTGCGCCACCACCGCCCGGCCACATACTACTCTTAAAGAGCACCCATGTCAGATGTCTCTGGCCTCTGTGGTCATGAGCTCATGTGCACATAACCACTTGCATACATACACAAAAATTGTTTTAAAAATCTTAAATAAAACAACAACCAAGTTCAATGCTAGCCTAGACAACATAGTCAATTTCAGGCCAGTGTGAAACTGCTTCAAAAGGAAAAGACCAAAGCCACTAAAAGTATAATGACCTTCCATTTCCCAAGCCATACCAGGGAGAGAGCAAGATGATAGTGTGGGAAAGATGACTTTGGATCAGAATTTTCTTATGGATGTGATGAGCTTACTCATCATTTAAAGCTAATTATGTTCAATAGACATTTTTTATTTGGCAACAGGATGATTGCTAAGCACTTATGTTGTGTGAAGTGTGTGTGGCTTGGTCCTATTTTCTCACCTGTTTACAGTGAATCAGACGTTCCAATAGATGTGGAGACAGTCACGTCAACTCCTGTTCCACTGTATGACAATCAGAAGGCGCGAAGTGTGATGAACGAGTGTGAGCGGCATGTTATCTTCGCCAGGACAGATGCAGATGCTCCTCCTCCACCAGAAGACTGGGAAGAGCATGTCAACAGGTAGGCAATGGTCACTTTGGGTTAGTACCTGTGATTCTTGGATATCATCTTCATTGAAAATTTTGCTGGGGTTTATTTTATTTGTAGCTGTGTAAATGGAGATGTTCTTTTTATTCTGCATTGTATCTCAGCTCACTGCTATGAACCACTTGGCAGGAGGAGTTGCATCTCAGTTACCTTCCTCACTGTCCCTAACTATCACATTGACTGATGTACATAGTGACAGATGTCTGTAGTTGCAGCACCTTGGAAGGCCTAGGCAGGAGGAGGACTTGCACTTAAGAATTCAAGATATGTCTGGACAACATAGTGAAACCTTTATTTTTATAAGAGGTAGGGGTTTGGAGATAGAGCACAGTGGTAAAGCATTTTCTGGCATGTGTGAGACCCACACCACAAAACTATATGATGTGCTTGACCTAAAAAACTAAATTTATATTTGTAAGATCTGCATTTATATGATCTGCAGTTAGGTTAATAAATGTTTGGAATCATGTGTAAAGCTAATTATGCCTGAATTGCTTTAAAATACAATTTTTGAGGTTGGGGATATAACTCCATAACAGAATTTAATTTAAAAAAAGGTGAGAGGGACTAGAGAGATGGTTCAGAGGTCAAGAGATGTACTGCTCATCAGAGGACCATATCTTAGGCAGCTCACAACTACCTGTAATTCCAGTTCCAAGGGGAATGCCTCTGTTCTAGTTGGGCACCTGAATGCACATGTACATATCTACAAATGTGCACACACACAGTTAAAATATGACTTTTAAAACATATGGGAACAAATGTATGAAAGAATTAAAGGACTTTTAAAAACCAGTTAATGCTTATTACAGTCATTTTTTTAAAAGATTGATTTTATATTCATATATATTTGTCTATGAGTATATGCCAGTGTATACCATGTGTGATGGGTGTCCTTGAAGGCCAGAAGAGATTGTTGGATCCTCTGGAGCTGCAGGCACTTGTGGATTGTCTGATACGGATGCTGGGAACTGAACTCTAGTCCTCTGTAAGAGCAGCAAGTGCTTACAATTGTTGAGCCCTCTTTATTGATTTTTGAGACAAGGGTCTCTTTTCTGATGTAGACTCCCTATGTAACTAGTCTTGACTTGATCCTTGTGCCTCTACCTTCTGTATGCTGGGATTATAGGTGTGTCACCCCCATGTGTTGCCTTTATTTACTTTTATAAATGGTTTTATTGTGAAAGCCAAGTCTGGCCCACACACATGGTCACTAGTTTCTTAATTTATAAGGAAAGATAAAACTGCAAAGCAGAAGAGACACTGGAGTGCCTGGCTAGAGTGTCCAGTCCCAGTTGAAAAGTCTGAGAAGGAATTCTGTTCCCTGGGGTGGGTACGTGGAGAATCTTTACAGGAGAAAGATGTGCACACCAAGTAACTAGGGTGCCCTTTCACCTGCTGGGTGCTACAGAATACACTTGAGAGATTCTTATCTTTGGCTTGTCTTTCTCTAGTCTCAAAGTGAACCTCCATCTTCTATTAGGACAACCACTGCACACTGATAGGGTTTTATTATTCTGAAATAAATTGTGGCTGTGTTTTGGTGTCTGGTAAGATTTGGGTGGTGTTTTAATATCAACAGGCTTTAAGCTATCTCTTTGGTTAGGTCACTTTTGCAGATAGCTGATTTCATTATTTGTTAGTACTTACTAGCTCAAGAGGTCATCATTTTTCTGTAGCTTGTTTGGAAGTTTGCAGTTGCCTCTGTTGTGATTATAATCATCATATTGCCCTCTTTCTCTTGATTGTTAAACTGCTGCTTCCTTTCCTGTATAAGCCATGTAAAATTACAGTTTTCCACGCTGAGACCTCCATGGACAGCTCTATAGGACAACTCCCTATAATCTAGATTTTTATCTTCAGGGAGACGACTGATTGGCTTGTATCTGTAGAGTCAGAAACTTCCATTCTTTGGTAGGGCTCTTTTCCCTGACCCTTGAATTATTCAGTAGAAACTTCCTACAGATCAATTTGTGCGTAGGAAACAAAATCTACTACCATCATCTAATCCTAGTTTTATCTAATGATGGCTGGTATTTGATGAAATGGTTTCAATCTCTGTTTGATTTAATTGTCTTGATCAGGCAGGGGTTGTTAAACTGATCCATGTGCCAAATTTGGTCCATTGCTTGGTTTTGTATGCCTTAAGAGTAGTTTTTGTTTTTAAGTGTTTGGAGAAAAAGATATTATTTCATGACACATAAAATTTTAATTTCAGTGTCTATGATTAACAATTAATTGAAATGCAGCTATGCCTATTAATGATATTGCCCATGGCTGCTTTTTCACCAAAACAAAGAGTTTTGTGGTTATGTCAGGGACCATATGATCTATAATCCCTCATGTGTTTACATTCTGATTTCCTATCCAAGAAGTTAGCTGACTGGGTCTGGGTCATGTTCTTGTGTTTGTGTGTCACAGTCATATACCTTGGAGGATTGTTGAAAATTCTATTTGGTGGCCAGTAATATAGTCCTGAAGATGTTGGGCCAGCTATCCCCCATCTGTTCATTCATCAGATAGAAAGTTGCATTAGATGCATTTGCTCAGGTGAGTTTTAAAACATTTAAGTTTTGTTGTTGGTTGTTTTGTTTTTTTGTTTTTTAAATCTAGTACTGGAAAGTAGGCTGTCTATCTTAGAAATTAGAACTTTAGATATTCAACCAAAAATCTTCTCATTCTCCTTTTCTGAACTTTATGTAATTATGTACTATGATATGTATGTATATATCAAGTCGAATATTTGGTATTTCAAGTCCTAAACTGTTGGATTGTTTTCCCTCCTTCCTTACCACTTGCCCATTTTCTTTTTCTTTCTTTTATTCTTCCCTTTCTTAGTTATGTGATTTAATTGAGCTTTTCTGATGTTTTTTGTCTTGCTCTGTTTAACTTTTCACTTAAAAAAATTTCTTTAGACTGGGCATGGTGATGCACACATAGAGTTCCAGTGCTTAGGAAGCAGAGGCAGGTGGATCTCTGAGTTTGAAGCCATCCTGGTGTGCATAGTGAGTTCCAGAACAGCCAGGGCTATGTAGAGAGACCGTGTCTCACAAAACAAATAATGAATAAATGAACGAGTGAATAAATAAACAAACAAATTAATAAATAAGAGGATCTTTTTTGTTTGTTTGTTTTAAATACTTTTCAATGGGGCCAATGAGGTAGAATTTGCCAAAACACAAGCGTGGTACAAGTTGACCTGAGTTCAATTACCAGAACTCATGTAAGATAGGAAAAGAATTGCTCTCCAAAGTTCTGACCATATAAGTGCCATGGCATGTGCCTCCCTCCTAAATACATCACACCTAGTCCCATGCACATACACAATTAAAAAAAATCTGGGGTTGGAGAGATGGCTCAGTGGTGAAGAGCATTTGCTGTTCTTGCAAAGGGCCAGAGTTCTGTTTCCAGCACTCAAGTCATGGCTTATAACCATTGTAACTCTGGTTTCAGGTGATTCAGTGCCCTTTTTCTGACCTCCATGTCCTTTAGACATTTTTGCGTTGAATCAGTCTCCCTTGGAACAAAATCAGGGAATTAATAATTACCTTTGAAAATACTGGGATTGTCTGGCTTTGTGGCATATGTCTATAATTCCAGCCTTTTGGAAACAGAGATAGGAGAGTCTAAATTTGATGACAGCATGTGTTACATAGTGAGACCTTGTCTCTTTAAAACAGAAAAAAAAAAGGGAAAGAAGAGTCAGATTTTTAGGACCAGCGTGCTATTTTGCTTGCTTTAGCTTAGATAAGCCTGACATCAGCATATCATTCAGGTTGGTCAGACTGAAGAAAACAAAAGACTATCTGATCTCATCTATGGAGCAAAGAAAATGCATTTCTTGCACTCATGAAAATTAAATAGATTTAGGCCCAGAGGGAGGGCAGTTGACTCACCACAGTTCCCATCAGCTCCTTGACTGTTTAGGCTTGTATTTAAAATTTGGTCTCCTGTTTTTAAATTTTTACTTAATTATATCTTTAGCATGCTCTTTATCTTAATCTTTGGTTAGATCTTTTCCCTCTGCCCATTTAATTTTTCAGCCTCCCACGGAGCTGACAGAATGCGTAGAACATGTTTCAATTTGGTTCACTTTGTTGTATGTGTAGCAACAGTCACAAGAATTTTTTTCCTGAGACTTTAGATTCTGTGTGGCTTTCAATTTTAATTTCATGTGTTGTATGGTAGTCTATTCTAAATATATTTTTACTTTGTTGTTCAGATCATACTTCTTCCTCATATCATTTTGGATTTCATAGTGGAAATAGAGTAATAACTAAGGAAGGGCTGAGAGATATGGCTCAGTGGGTAAGATACGGCTTTTGTGTAAGCATCAGGGCCTGAATTTGGGTCTTCAGCACCTACATAAAAAAAGCTGGGTATGGCAATATCCATCTGTGATCCCAGTGTTTGAGAGGAAGGAGATGGGGGTCCTTGGAACTTGCTGGACAGCCATTTAGTCAATCATTGAGTACCAGGGTCTGTGAGAGACCCTGTTTCAAACAATATGGAGAAAGATAAAGAGGACACCTAATAAATTCAACCTCTGGCTTCCACATGTATGCACATTGACACCCCATCCACGTTATACACTACACACACAATAATCTTAGTGCTTACAGATAGAATTCAACTAATGATTAAAAAACAAGAAGTACATTAAAATGGAAATATATCTGTTTCCAGAAAGCCTTTTCTATACTGTTTGTGGACATTGTTTCCTCCCATGGCCACATGTAAGTCTCAAGACCACCTGAGAATCACTGTACATGGAGAGATGCTACTAGGGTAAATACACTGTACATTTCAGTGATCTAAAGGGAAAGGAAAACATGAACTATTGTGCTTGACTTTCACATTCTAACAAAGGGAACCAAACACAGAATGGCTGGAATGTGAGGTAGTGATATTATTGGAAAATGGAGCTAGAGAATCCCACGGTGGTATAAAAGGTTCAAAGAGGCCTAAGTAGAAGGTGATATTTAACAATGATCTCGCAGGAGAGGAAAGAGGACATTACTGTTAAAAGAATGAAAAGGCTCCAGATACAGGGCTATGCATGATACACGTGAATGTAAGGGAATGGATAATATTGATCAGGGACAGAAAAGCACACTAAACTAAACCTGAGTGACAATCATTGGGTGATGAAATTAGGAAGGTACTGGGATCCACATGGGTCATTGCAAGAACTTTAACTTTTTTTTTCATTTTATTTGTTGTGTGTGTGTTTTGCATGTATGTATACATGTATTCGAGTGTACATGCAGATTATAAAGCTGTTATCACATGTGTTTCTATAGATAGAGGCTAGAGGTTGATGTCTGGTATCTTCCTCTGGTTTCTACCTTAGTTTTTGATATAGACTCTCTCAGTGAAGAGATTGCTGATTGGTTAGACTGACTAGCCAGCACGTCCCTGGGATCCTTCTGTCTCACCCCACTCCTGAACCCAGCATTAGAGTTAGAGACATATGTCACCATGCCCAACTTTTACATGGGTGTTTGGGGATACAAATTGACGTCATTGTCCTCATGTTTGCATAGCGATCACTTTCCCCTAGAGCCATCTCATTAGCACCAGGTCGTTGGGGTTTTTTTGTTGTTGTTTTTGTTTGTTTTGTTTTTTCGAGACAGGGTTTCTTTGTAACTCTGAAGCCTGTCTTGCAACTAGCTTTTGTAGACCAGGCTGACCTCAAATTTACAGAGATCTGCCTATCTCTGCCTCTTGAGTGCTGGGATTAAAGGCGTGCACCACCACCGTCTGACTGGGTTTATAAATTTGTTTTTTGGAGTTATTTGTGCTGATTTGTTTGTTTTTTCGAGACAGGGTTTCTCTGTGTAACTGTCTAAGCTACCCTGGTACTCGCTCTATAGACCAGGCTGGCATTGAACTCACAAAAATCACTGTCTCTGCCTCCCTAGTGCTGGCATTAAAGCTGTGCACCACCACCACCGTGCTAAGTATATTGGGAGTTTCTTGATGGCAGAGAGAGTGAATAAAGTTTAAATGTCTTCTATTGCCGTACTCCTCCTGTCTTTAAGATTATTAGTCATAGTTCGGATATCAGAATTACTGAGATTGGGAGTGATGTTAATAAGCTCTATACTGCTACGTTGGGAGTGAAGTGTGGGGCTAAGATCAATAGATATGCTGGGCAGTGATGGTGCACGCCTTTAATCTCAGCACTCAGGAGGCAGAGGCAAGCGGATCTCTCTGAGTTCTGGGCCAGCCTGGTCTACATAGTGAGTTCCAGGACAGTCAAGGGTATACAGAGAAACCTTGATTTGAAACACCAAAAGTAAACAAATAAAAGGAGAATAATAGGATAGACTTGTGATTGCAGAGTTTACAGCTGAGTTTAGAAGGGCACAGAGGGCTGTGAAAAAATAGGGAAGGCGAACATTTATGTTATTGTCATGTACTAGGTTAATGTTAACGTCATTTTGCTAGTTTTGTAACAAAAAATGTAAACTGGGATACAATATTGAGGCATTGAAGAATTGTGATAATAGTTCTTTTGCATTTTTGCTTTTCAAACTGATTTAAAAAGAGCTCTTGCCTTACTCTCATGTTTCTAGTATAGTACATAAAGATGCTTACTAAAGCCGGGTGGTGGTGGTGCATGCCTTTAATTCCAGCACTCAGGAGGCAGAAGCAGGCGGATCTGAGTTCGAGACCAGTCTGGTCTACAAGAACTAGTTCCAGGACAGGCTCCAAACCCTGTCTTGAAAAACCGAAAAAAGAAAAAAAAGATGCTTGTTGACATTGTGGCATATGTTGTAATCCCAACATTCTGGAGGCTGAGGAAGGAGGAATTTGGAGTTTGAGTTCAGTTTGTTGTGAGACCCTATCTGGAAAATAAATAATCAATAGAATTTAACTGTGTACTGGTGCCATGTCTTTGGTTACTAATATGATTATTTTAGCCACCAGATCGATAATTAGCTTTGCAAACACTCAAAGACTCCAGACTGGTCCTGACTTGTAGTGTATGGTGAGCCAATTCGTTGGCAGAATTGGGACCAAAATTTTATGCTCAGTGCAGTATGCTTTCATAATGGGAACAAAAATGTGATAGTATCTCTTTGTATAGTGGACATATATGGGAAATGTCCTTAAGGTTACACTTTAATTCCTCAGAGTCTCTGTTACAGGACTGGCTGGACAGTGGCTCAGAGCAAGCTGTTCAACAAGATCCTCAAAGCCCTGCAGTCTGACCGACTCGCACGCTTGGCCAACGAAGGGGTAAGACATCAGAAATCTGTCTATAATTAACTCTTAGTTCAGGCCTCACTGATTGACTGTGTTCTGTGTTGTCATGTGCCATCCCCCCAACCTCTTTTCATGAACATCTTTTAGGCTTGCAATGAGCCTGTGCTGCGTCGTGTTGCTGTGGACAAGTGTGCAAGGAGGGTGCGACAGGCTCTGGCAAGTGTAAGCTGGGACACCAAGCTGATCCAGTGGCTACATACCACCCTCGTGGAGACCTTGAGTCTGCCCATGCTGGCTGCTTACTTGGACGCTTTGCAGACACTGAAAGGGAAGGTGAGGCTTTTGTTACTTTTTCCTAGCAGTAGTTTGTATTTGCTGTGGGTTCAGGGTTTAGATTTGGACAAGACCATTGTGACCAGGTCAGCATGGTTGAGTCTAACAATTTGAATGTTAAAATAAGAAAAAGGTATCATTTTAGGCTTATGTTTGCTATAAATTTCTTCAGTCTTCCATCTTTTGGATGAGGTGTGGCATCTGAAAACCAGAATACATATTTAACCTCTATAGCCTTGCAGTTTGTGCTTTAAGTCATTGGTGAATTGAATTGTGGTGGAGGAGATGAGGGTTTTACCAAGGAGGACTGTCAATAAGGAGGCTGTGAGAAGCAGATCTGTGGTGCTCAGAGAGCCAGGAAATTACATAGCAAGGAACTTTCTGACACTAAGTCTCTTCTCATCAAGTGATGAACCATTGACTGGGTGTAGTGGTACATGCCTTTAATCCCAGTACTGTAGAGGCAGAGGCAGGTGGCTCACCATCACTTGATGGTGTTGTAGCCTGGTCTACACTGCAAGTTCATTTCTGTAGGGATTGAGGTAGAGATCTTGACACAAGAGCCAGCATATGAGAAGCCCACAGTAACTACTGAGGATTATTTAAGTGGTCCTCATAGGGGCTTGAGGAGTATGTGTGTGCTTTGCTCCAGCACAGGGTGGCCTTAGGCAGCGGTACTTAGTTCAGTTCTTCACCTTCTTTTTCTTTTACATGGTGGTACTGGGATGGAGTCCAGGCCCTTGCATTTGTCCAGTCATTAGTTCTCTGAGTCATGTCTTCAAAACTTCTGATTTTATTGGTTCTTAATTGGGATTTTTTGTGAAGTTGCAGAAGGCTGAAGAAAACTGACTTTGTGCCAAAGTGAAAACAAAACTCAGGACTAGATACAATAGATACATGTGTGGTAGGATATTTGACCTAATCTTTTTCATCCACCTAATACTTATCTTGTATTTATAATGTATCAGGCATGGGAATGAGCAAAAAGAAACATATTTGGTGAGTAGTGTGCTTTAGAGACGAGTGTTGGTAGTGCCTGGGGCAATAGTAGCTCTGCCACACTTGCTGTGACCAGAATTTAGATGCAATACCCCTTGCTTGAAAAGTTTGCGCTGGGTGGTGGTGGCGCACGCCTTTAATCCTAGCATTCGAGAAACATAGGCGGTGAATCTCTGCGTTCGAGGCCAGCGTGGTCTACAGAGCTAGTTCCAGGACTGGCTCCATAGCTACTGAGAAACCCTGTCTCAAAAAAACAAAAGAAGAAGAAATGAAGACAAGTTTGCACTACTTCTGGTTTAAGATACTAGTGGGGTATGCCTTGTGTAAATGAACTGAGAGGTATTTTGAGCATGACAGATGCCTATTGTGGACTCAAGTGTAAACAGTGGGTCCCAGTGCTACCTGGACATACTGCTGGCTTCTGGTATGGTTTAAGTGGAATGGCATGAGTCTGTCTATTACACCACTAGTCAGCACATTGAATATAAGGTACTATATACCCTGGGATCTCTATGGTGATCCAGATTTAAAGCTATTAATGAATATGGGATTATTTTGCTTTAAAATACTTGTTAGGTGTTAGACAGCAACTGACTCTTAGCCTAGCTATTTTCACCTTTAATTTCATTATGAAGAGAGCAGAGAAGGGACAGCAAACTCAGGGTCTTAATTGTGTTGAGACAGAATGAATGTAGGGCTGGAAGAGCTGGGGAATCCTGATCTTATAGCTCCTAAGGGAAAGTCAGTTACAGATGACTTATTTCATGTTGACAGTGAGCCTCAGACTTTTCAGCTTCATAGGTAAACTCTACTGCCTGAGAAAGCTTTATAGTGCTCAGTGAGAATGGCCAGTTTGGGGTGGTGATCCTGGGGCGGTTAAAGCAGTTTGGCTTTAACCCTTGTCACTGTGGTCTCCTACTTCTGTGCTGGAATCTGTTGCTTAAGTCCGCTTGGGTCTGGAATAAACACCACACATCCTTGCCTTTTGTCTCACTGGGTAACCTGTCTGGCCTAGAACTTGCTATGTAGACCAGACAGTCTTTGAACTTGCTTTAATCCTCTTCTTTCTGCTTCCCAAGTTCTGGGATTACAGGAATGGCCTACCATGCCCAGCTGTGCTGGAGTGCTGATGTTGAGTTGCCTAACCTAAGCCAGTTTCACTATATGTGTTGTTGCTTCAGATGTGAATTTCCTGTTGACCTGCCCTGCTCTGTTGGATGGCTGAAATAGGGCTTCTTTTCTTCCCATGGCAGTTAGCAGTGCCCCTCATTGGTTTGTCTTTCTCACCCTTTGAGGTTAAATCCCTCTGCAGGAATAGCTTGGTGCTCTGTAAGAGCAGCTACTGTATAAACATTAACTTCTATGAGTTAACTGAGGCAGTCTAGAGATTATAATTTTCAAAATCTCATGTGGAGATCCTTTTAGTATCTCTTCTTCCTATGTTGTTTATTTACTTGTGTTTTTGAGGCAGGATTTCCCTTTGCTGGCCTTGAATTGGATATCCTCCTGCCTCAGTTTCCTGAGTGTTGGGCCCAGATTTCAAATCTATTAGACTACTTATGTGAAGCATATTTATATGGAGGACAGATGAAGGATTTCAAGTAACATACCACAATGCATTATCTGTTTTATTTTAATTATTTTGTGTGTTATGGATCAAACCAGGGCCTTACAAATCCTAGGTAAGAGTTACTCCCAGCTTCTAACCAGTCTGCATGTCTCTCTCTCCTTCTCTTCCTCTTCTCTCCCTCCTTTCTACCTCCCTCCTTCCCACTCCTGAGTTAGGAATAGCTCATCTTAGCCTGCTGCCTTTGGAGTTTTATGCCTACCTCAAACCATATTCTCTAGTTTCTGGAAACCGTTTTAAAATACCTATGAATCTACCTTTAACACTTAAAAATCTTTCTTTCTTTGAGATTGTTTTGACTTCTCTGTGGGTATTGTGGGATTCATGAAGATATTTCTTTGCAATATAAACATCAGCATGTCTAAAACCTATATTTATATATTGGTGAGGTCACATTTTTGGGGGATAGTTAAAAACAGGATATGATATAAATCACAATATGCATAATACAGTAGGATATATTTTGGGGAAACAATAACAGGTTTCATTATACTTGTCTCAACTTGAAGGCTATATCCAGAAAATAGCGCGGATGTTTGTTTGTTTTTTTTTGAGACAGGGTCTAATGTCCCAGGCTGTCCCCTTTGTAGCTGAGGTTGACATTGAATTTTTGATCCTCTGCCAAGTGCTGGGATCACATAGGAATATGTCACCCTGACTTCTGTGTGTATCCTGATGAGAAAAGTACCCAAAGTACAGTCATCTGGGAAAGGGGTGGTGGAATAAACTTCAGTCCATTGATACAGCTCACCAAATTGCCTTCCAGAGGATCATCTCTGCTTTCCTTTCACAGTGGGAGTGTACTTTGGCTGTGCACAGATTTGATATGCATAAGAGCTAAGAAGTGGGTTACTGCCCTGCTGCTGGAGGGAAGGTTTCTCACTTCACACTGGAAATATCCTTCTTTGTAGATCCCAACTTTGATCGACCGCATGCTTGTGTCATCCAACACAAAGACTGGGGCTGCAGGAGCAGAGGCCTTGTCACTCCTCCTCAAGAGGCCATGGGACCCTGCTGTTGGTGTGCTTTCTCACAACAAACCAGTAAGTTGGTTGTTCAGCCTTTACTGCCACATAAAATGTTCAGGCTGATCCTTAGAGACTTGGCAGGGAAGATAAGTGACTTAACTTTTTTAGTAATAGCTTGGGTTCATTTCTTTTTTTTTTTTTTTTTTTTTTTTTTTTTGGGGGGTATTTTTTTTTTTTTTTTTTTTT
>NC_022028.1:21463025-21481166 GCF_000317375.1 Microtus ochrogaster | reverse complement strand
AAAGATTTTCCTTCCCCTTTCCCACGGCTGGTCTCCCTTTCCTCTCTTGTAGACCAGGCTGGCCTCAAACTCACAGAGATCCACCTGCCTCTGCCTCCCGAGTGCTGGGATTAAAGGCGTGCGCCACCACCACCCAGCCGGTTCATTTCTTTTTAAAGTGGGTGTTTATACATGAGTACAGGTGCTCATGAAGGCCGGAAGAGGGAACTGAGTTACAAGCACTTGACATGGGTGCTAGGAACTAAACTCTGCTTCCCTGGAAGAGCAGTATATGCTCTTAACTGCTGAGCCATCCCTCCACCCATAAGCAAAGGATTGATGGTTGGTGTAAGAACTGTTAGGATGCAACTGTTGAGAGTTTATAGGTGAATACCTCTCACTCAGTGGTTCTTGGATGGGATTCTTTCTCCTCAGAGCAAACTCCCTGGTTCTCCTTTGATTCTCATCGCCTCCTCTGGTCCCTCCAGCTCTGTGTTCCCTGCTTCACGCCGCCACCGCTTCTGGCAGTCGCAACTTTCCTGCTTAGGCAAGGTAATTTTAAAGACAAGAGGAATTCTGGGTAGAAATGTGGTCTTGGAGGATTAAAGAGAAGGGTGTGTGGGATGGGGTCAAGTTTGTTGTTGGCATTTAATTGTCAACTGTTTAAGAGATTTGGGATAATAAGTTAAGCAGAATTGAGGTTTGAAACTTGGCACTGCTGCATGGATGCTCTTTCTTCCCTTTCAGGTCATCCCTGTAGCTACCCATTTGCTGAACAATGGTAGTGGGGTAGGAGTTCTGCAGTGCCTTGAACACATGATTGGGGCAGTGAGAAGCAAAGTGCTGGAGGTGAGAGTGCCCAGGTTTAGTTCATGGAGGTGCACCCAGTAGTGTGGGTTGTCTGTGCCCATGCAGTCTCCTATTCACTGTCGTCTTTTTCCTGTCACAAAGATCCACAGCCATTTTCCACACAAGCCCATCATCTTGATCGGTTGGAATACAGGAGCTTTGGTGGCCTGTCATGTAAGTAATTTCTGTTGTATTTGGAGGTCACTGAAAACTTAAAGGTGGTCATGGAAACAGTGCTACTGTTACTACTTTAAATTCTTCTTTCTTTGTCTTTGTGCTAGACACTTTGTGTGGGAAACTGCATTTACATTGTGGAAGACAAACTAAATGTTAATTATGGGGGACTGGAGAGATGGCTCAGTGGTTAAGAGCAGTGACTGCTCTTGGCAAGTACCCAGGTTCAATTCCAGCACCCAAATGGCAGCTCACAGTTGTTTATAACTCCTGTTCCAGGGCATCCGATGCCCTCATATAGATATTTAGGTAGGCAAAACACCAATGTACATAAAGTAAAAATAAATTATTTTCTTTTTTGTTTTTTGTTTTAAACTTTTTTAAAAAATATTTATTTATTTATTTAGTATACAATGTTCTGTCTGTATGCCTACAGGCCAGAAGAGGGCGTCAGACCTCCTTACAGATGGTTGTGAGCCACCATGCGGTTGCTGGGAATTGAACTCAGGACCTTTGGAAGAACAGGCAGTGCTCTTAACCACTGAGCCATCTCTCCAGCCCTAAATTAATTATTTAAAAAATAAATGTTATTATAGAAATGTTACTATAGGAAGAATAGAGTAATAGATAAATTCCTTGATCTCCTCACATAGCTTTACCAGTGATCACCTCAACCAGGCTTATAATCTTAGCACTAGGTAGGCTGAGGTATGAAGATTGCTATGAATTTGGGACTAACTTGGGCTATATGTAGTGAGTTCTGGGCTAGCCTACACTTCTGAGGAGAAGAGAAAACAAAACAGTATTTAAAAGTTCCAAATATGGCCAGGCAGTGATGGTGCACTCCTTTAACCCCAGCACTTGGGAGTCAGAGGTAAGTGGGTCTTTTGAGTTCGAGGCCAGCCTGATCTACAGAACAAGTTCTATAACAGCCAGGGCTACACAAAGAAACCCTGTCTCAAAAAAACAAAAAACAAATTTCCAACTACTGTATTTTTTATATATGTTT
The DNA here is from genome assembly GCF_000317375.1 of Microtus ochrogaster. Classification (NCBI taxonomy): domain Eukaryota; kingdom Metazoa; phylum Chordata; class Mammalia; order Rodentia; family Cricetidae; genus Microtus; species Microtus ochrogaster. The sequence continues at coordinate 21,479,155 of NC_022028.1, read as the reverse complement.
GAACAAGTAAAAAGATTCCTTTTCTCCAGACTTAAACATCATATTGTGCTCTCTCTTTAACATTTCAAATGGGGACAAATTAGTAGTTTTGAATTTGATGTTATATTCATGTTTGGTTCCTTTATAAATATTAAGGAACATTTTTTCCCCTGCATGTTTATATCAGCTTGTGTAAGTGTCCTTGACTTTGGAAAGCTCCACTTCTTCCAACCAGCATAGTCAAAGTAGTGAGAGCGAGCTCCCACTATACTCTGCACAACCTGGGACAGAAGTCTCAGTAGCCACTTACCTTGATAAGTCTCTGCTGTATGGGAGCTATCCCTTAAAACCACTGATAAGAGATTTCTCTGCTTAAGGGATAGGGTTGGCGTTTGTGGTTTTTCTATATTTTAGGGTGTTCTCTGTTATGGGGATAAAACCCAGAGCCTTGCACATGAGAGGTAAGTGTGCTACTCTGAGCTTGCAACATTTTGTTCTTTTGATTATATTTTCTCAATAAGAAAGTCAGTAAGGAGGGTTCTAGTCTAGGTTGCTGGTGGATCTGAAGTGTGACAGCTGTCATCAGGCTCAGGTGTATGTGGAGGTCCTGTCAGGACTCCAGTTCTCTAGGAGGTGACTGCCTGTGTTCTGTACACTTAATCATGTCATGGCTGACAAAACTGAAGGCTAAGACAAGCAAGAATAGCTGGGACTGACTGGTGACTCTCGACTAGCCAGTCCCACCTGCATTCTGGGGCGGCTGAGGCGCAATTAATCCATTTGCCCTAAAGATGAATGGTGCTCTTACTTACAGGTATCTGTGATGGAGTACGTCACTGCAGTTGTCTGCCTTGGGTTTCCTCTGCTTACTGTGGATGGCCCCCGAGGGGTAAGAGCAAGGTCAAATGGTTGGTCTTTGGCGGTGGGAATGGAGGACAGCAGGAATGAGGGACAGTGGCTTGCTTATTGCGTCCAGGGTAGGTTGAGGCTGAGGCCTCCTGCAGGTTCACAACTGACTTTTCTGAATAGCTTCAAGGTCAGTGCTTCCTGAGTACCAATTCTAAATCTAAACTGCTACCTGCCTCTTTTAGGATGTAGATGATCCCCTCTTGGACATGAAGACTCCAGTCCTCTTTGTCATTGGTCAGAATTCTCTGCAGTGCCACCCTGAAGCCATGGAGGACTTCCGGGAAAAGATTAGAGCAGAAAATAGCTTGGTGGTGGTCGGGGGAGCTGATGATAATCTCAGGTGGGTGCATTCCTCTAGAACCGAGAGGGAACGTGTTAGGATGTTGAAAAAAAGCTTGTCCAAGGTGGCGGTGCAATGACAAACCAGTGTGACTGAAATAATAAAAGTTGAATCCGGGCTGGAGAGATGGCTCAGATGTTAAGAGCATTGTCTGCTCTTCCAAAGGTTCTGAGTTCAATTCCCAGCAACCACGTGGTGGCTTACAACCATCTGTAATGAGGTCTGGTGCCCTCTTCCAGCCTGCAGGCATACACACAGACAGACTGTTGTATACATAATAAATATTTTTTTTCTTTTATTTATTTATTTATTTTTTAAATTTATTTATTTATTGAGGATTTCCGCCTCCTCCCCGCCACCGCCCCCCTAAATATTTTTTTTAAAAAAATAAATAAGTTGAATCCTATCATCCCAATCAATATATGTTCAGAAGGTTGAGACAGAAGGATTCAGTCTGAGGCCAGGCCCTTGAACCAACTGTCTCAAAAACTTAAAAGATTTAAAACTGCAAAAGTAGTATAAGAAATCCGAAATCTCATCTGTCTTTCACCTAAAGTTTCTTGTATAACCAAAATATAATTCTCAAAATGAGGAAACTAATGTCTATTTGATAGCATTGTCTGGTCTAAACAACAAACTTAGATTTCATCAGTGTCTCCCTAATGTCTGTCTGGTTTTTGACATAAGCTGTACTCATATTTACCATGTATTGAGGATGACCTTAAACACAATCCTTCTGCCCTTAACTACTAAATCTCTGTGTTTAGTCTTTAGTGATTTTTTTTCTGTGACCTTGACACTATTAAAGACACTCACCAGTTATAGGTAGTTTTAACTTTGATTGTGCAGTTGAGATAGCTGCTGTGGGGTTCTCCACTCTGAAATTACTGTTTTTCCCTTTGTAATTAGGAGTCATCTTGTGGGGAGAAGATACTTTGAGATTCTTTGTCATCAAACTTTTCCTGGCGTAGGCATTTAAATTTTTTTTCTTACTGAGGATCAGTGTGAACATAGATGTACTTGTCTTAATCCTGACTGGATACATTTTGGAGTATAAATAGAACCAAATTTTGGGAGAATTTTAGTTCTGGCTGTCCTGGAACTCTTTCTCTCTCTCTCTCTCTCTCTCTCTCTCTCTCTCTCTCTCTGTAGATCAGGCTGGTCTTGAACTCACAGAGATCCACCTGACTGCTTCCCAAGTGCTGGGATTAAAGGCGTGCTGCACCATGCTCAGTTTCAGATACTTGTTTTTAAACTCACAGAGATCTGCCTGCCTCGCATCCTGAGTGCTGGTTAGGCTACCACACCTGGTTTTAAAAAATGTTGGCAGGGTGGTGGTGGCGCACACTTTTAATCCCAACACTTGGGAGGCAGAGGTAGGAGGATCTCTGAGTTCAAGGCCAGCCTGGTCTACAGAGCTAGTTCCAGGACAGGCTCCAAAGCCACAGAGAAACCCTGTCTCGAAAAAAATCAAAAAAATATTTTTTAATTTTTAAGTTATATTTTTATCAATGATTGGTGTGTGTGTGAGTGTTCACATGCCACAGCACTTTTATGAAGGTCAGAGGATAACTTGGAGTTAGTTCTCCTTAAACTATGTGGGTCCTGAGCAACTCAGGTTGGAGGATCAACATGAACATGGGTATTATTTGTATTAAGCTTTATTTAATTTGTTTTGGAGGCTTACTAATAACTCTCCATTGTATAACTTAAGGGGCCTGGTTTTCTCTTTGCCAGGAGCCTCAGTCAGAAACCAGGTTTTTGTTATTTTAGAAAGGGTCTTAGTTGTAGTTAAAGAATTTTTTACAACTCTCCCTCCTCTTTCTGTATGTGTGTTTGAGAGTGGGGGGGAGAAAGATGTGTGAATGGAGGTAGGCGTACATGGACCAGGATGTGGGGACATGGCATGTGTGTGGAGGTCAGAGGACAGCTTCCAGGTCAGTTCTCTCCTTTCACTCCGGGTGGCAGAATTTGAACTTAGTCATTAGGCTTTCTCTGGGAGTGCTTTTACCCAGTCAGTCACCTCACTGGCCTTACTGTTTCTCTCTTTTGCCTTTTAAGAATAAGCAAAGCAAAGAAGAAATCTGAAGGGTTGACTCAAAGCATGGTGGACAGATGTATTCAGGTAAACAGTTTTCTCTTGCTTTGTATTTGGGCCTTCTATCTCTTGCCTTAGGTTTATTCTTAATGGCAGCAGCCTCACTTTGGACTATGAAGGACATCAAGTAGGTTCTATGGTATACCTAAATCACAATCAAAGAAAGGGAGAGAGGAAAAAAAGAGCAAAGGAGAGGTGAGCTAGGATAAAGATATAGGCGAGGCACCTCAGGGTGGATGTGCTCAGAGCTTCTTTCACATAGGCAGCTGTTGGTCTTTCTCAAGATAGCAGGTAGGAAGCTTGGCTTTGTGAGTGGGAAGGAGTAGAGTTCTGTTTGCTTTGATGTTATCTAGGAGGGTCCTGTTCTCCAGAGGAGAACTCAAGCCGTAGCTTCTTCTCACACTAGGATGAGATTGTGGACTTCCTGACTGGAGTGCTTACTCGTGCTGAGGGACATGTGGGTTCTGAGCCTCGGGATCAGGATGCTGAAAAGAAGAAGAAACCCCGGGACTTGTCCCGAAGAGACTTGGCCTTTGAAATTCCTGAGCGAGGAAGTCGGCCTGCTTCCCCAGCTGCCAAGCTCCCCACCTCCCCCTCGGGCTCAGAGGTAGTGTGTGCAGGGAGGAAGGTATGAAGACGTATAATTGGGTATTTCTTTATGAGGATATCTGGGAATTGCTATAAGGGGAGATCCAGGGAGACATGCCAAGTGATGGTTGGATACAAACCTTTGAACCTTCTCTACCCAGGATCTCTCCAGTGTGTCCAGCAGCCCCACCTCTAGTCCTAAGACCAAAGTGACCACAGTGACATCTGCCCAGAAGTCCAGTCAGATTGGGACTTCCCAGCTGCTGAAAAGACATGTACAGAGAACAGAAGCTGTGCTGACCCACAAACAAGCCCAAGGTATAGTCTCCTGTCCCAGCAGCCCCATGGAGTTCTATTGCTTGTACTTAATGTCCTGTGGCAGTTGGAAAGTATTAGATTTGCAGCTTTTTCAGTGTGAGAGGTACCCTTTCCCATATTGCTTTTAGGCAAAATCAGGTTGAAATGAATGCCAAAACTGTGTGGGACTAGGCTTTGTGTTTATTAGTCACAGCCTTGTGTGTTGGTATGCTGGAGACACTGAGCTTATGAGCTGACTGTGTGTAGTGGCCCGACCTTTCCTTTAATTACTCATTGGAGAAGTATATATTTTGCCAACCATTCCAGTAGTCAGAGGGCTTTCCAGATGATAAGTACAGAGTGACTGATTTTATTCCTCAGGTTCTAGGCCAGCTCACCGAGTTCAGAGTTACATGATGGGTCATCTACAAATTATGTCAGGGTTCTGCAGTTGAGCTTCAGATAAGAGTGAAAAACATTTATATTGTTGAAATTAGGGTTTGGAGGAATCTAAAGACTATGTGAGGAGGTGTAGAAAAGGAAAATCCAGTGAATCAAGAAGGAAACATTAGTGGCTCTGTCCCTTATGTCGGTCTGTTCACCCCCTCCACCCCAACATGATCCTCTGTTCACATTCCCTTTTGCTTTTAATGGAGTCAGACTTATCACTTAAACCCAGACGTCTTATGAGACACCACTAACAAGTGTGAGTGGGTGGATGAAGGCAACAAAAGAGGCTAGGTGCCTAGAGTCTGTGTGGATGCCCTGTGACCTAACTTCCTGAGTGGTGGAAAAGAACCAAGTTCCTGGTGTGGGATTCTTTTAGAAATTTGGTGAAGGCAGAGCTAGCAGTTTACTGAACTTCTGGGTAGCATGATTAGTGGAGTTACTAAGGTGATCTTGAAGGTTGAGTGGTGAACTGGGTTTAGGATGAGACCCAGGAGTGTCAGTGGGGACAGCAGCATCCATAAAAGCATGACTTTGGCAGATCTGATGGATGGATGGGAAGTGGTAGTTAATATAAACAGAGCCCTCACTGCCTGTTGTCCCTATTTGCAGTTGACTTGCTCTAGTTTGTTGGCTTGACAGTGGCCCCATGTGGCAAGTACACAGCAGTCAGGTTCTAGATCCGGCTAGTTAAGAGAGAGCACCCACTGACCATTTTCATCTTTTCCTTGTTCCCACTCTGTTCCTCCATTCTCTAGCTGGCTATGGTTCTATAATTCTTTCTGATTCATTCCAGCACAGTTTGCTGCTTTTCTGAAACAAAACATGCTGGTGAGGAAAGCTTTTCCTCCTGGCGCCTCCTCCTGTCTCTTTGGTGAGTATTGCTTTCACTTGCTCGCCCAGGCTTGCTGCTCTCCTCCCCTACCTCTCACTCTTCCCTCTCTCCACTGTTTCTTCTTTTCCTGTCTTCTGTCTACTGACTCCACCAGGTCCCCTTGCTTGTGCAGTGGCCTTTGCCTTTCTCAGTTCTTTCTGTTGGTTTCTCATGGTGCTGTTTTTTTGTTTTGTTTTGTTTGCCATGCTTCTTGGTTCTGTTTCTCTTGTATGCCTGTGACCTGTAAGCTTGCATTTCCATGTCTGTTTTCTCCCTGCCTTAGTTGTTCCCATTCTGCAAGCATACCAGGCACTTAGAGCTCTTGCCTTTTTCCTCTGTCTTAGGCCAGTACATTTATCCCTAAGCAGTTCTTCTAACTGATCGGTAATCAATTCCCTAACTGTGGCCCCCAAGTCATCCCCCCCCCCTTCCCAGCCCAAATTCACTGGGATGCTTTCTCCCTGTCCCATCTTGTTTGCCTGTGCTAAAAAGGATTAAAGGGAGGAGACTTCTGAGTGTAAAGAGTAGGAGAAATGAGGAATCCAGAAGGCTTGCCTTTATACTTAGTGATCTGTTAGTGGAAGCCCATATTTCCAGACTTGGTTGTGACATAGGTCACTTCTGCCCTGTTATCTTTGGGCAGAATCTGAGATGCTGCCTCACCTAGTAGGTCCTGAGAGCCACCAAGTCCAGCGCAGCTGAATGGGCTAGAGCTATCTCTGAGACGCTCCAAATTAGGTCCACAATGGATGGGAGCTGAGGTAGAAATAGGAGGTGTGACCTACCTGTACCTGGGGCATTTCTCCTGTGTGTTCCCACAAGGCTGCTTTTGGCTGGCTTGACCTATGGTATTTATAAACTTACGGAAGGTCTTACCTCAACTCCATTTCTTAGTCCCCATTTCATCAGAATCTATGGAGGAAGCAGAGAAAGAGGAGCTTAGGGTCCAGCTGAAGCGGCATCATCCTTCCAGTCCTCTTCCTGGTGCAAAGCCCTCCAAGCGACCAAAGATCAAAGTGTCCCTGATCTCCCAAGGGGACACAGCTGGAGGGTCTTGTGCTCTTTCTCAAGGTGGAACGCCTGAAGGTGAGTCCTTTGTGGAGTGTTTGGTAAAGGTTGACCAGCTTTCCCAGGCACACAGTTTGGCAGGCAGCCCAACTTCTGTCAGTGTGAAGGACACCCGAAACAGAGATGGTCTGAGGTCACACATGTTGGAAAGTGGTAGTCACCTTGTCTCAACAAGAGAGACAACATAAGAGTAGTTGTGGGGCCATTTAGAACATTGCATATTTTGTCCCTTTCTGGTTCTCAGTTAAGGTAATGAGATACTCCAGAAAGCTTAAAAGATGGAAGAACTCCCAGCTCTCCTATAATAGCATAGCTAGCTGTTCTGTCTTCACTTTTCTGTAGCTGGATATTTTTCTCTGTCCTGCCCATATATCCTTCTGGGGCCTTCAGAGGTAAAACTAGATAGTTATAATTACAGTTTTCCTTAGTTATGATAAAAGATGAATTAGAAACAAAACTTGAGACTCACAAAGATAGGGTAGATATTTTCTTTAATTTTGCCAAATCCAAATAGACTATTATAATTGTAATTCTTGCTTGACAACCTGTTCTATTATATGTAATTTTACAATGTTAAAGTTAAAACCTCCCTTTCCAATTTGACAGAAAGGAGGAAGTGATGTAGGATGTCCTGTACACTGCAAATATGTGTTGCTTTTATTGGTTGATGAATAAGCTACTTTGACCTATGGCAGGGCAGAATATAGCTAGGTGGGAAATCCAAGCAGAGATACAGATGAAGAAGGGCAAGGTCAAGAGAGATGCCAGCAAGCCACCAGAGCAGCAAGATGCTAGAGAATAGGTAACGCCACATGGTGATACACAGGTTCTTAGAAATGGGTTCATCTGTATATAAGAGCTAGCCAGTAAGAAGCCTGAGCCATCAGCCAAACAATTGTAATTAATATTAAACCTCTAAATGACTATTTTATAAGCGGCTGCTGGGACCAGCAGGTGGGAAAGAAACTGGTCAAATGGGACCAGACAGGACAGAGAAAAGTATCTGGATACATTTTCCAGTCTTAAGTTTAGCTTGGCTATAGGGGCACATTAGAACTAACCTTTGGTCGTGGGGTTTGTTCTGCAGCTTCTGGGGGGAAACCTATCACCATGACACTGGGAGCTTCAGCGGGAGCCAAGGAACTAACTGGACTTCTTACCACCTCCAAGTGAGTCCCTCCTTTCCCTTCACTCAGTCTACGGTTCATTTGGTGTTCAGGGAAGTTGAGAGATTCTGGAATCTGTCAGTTATGGGCATGTGATTTTTTTTTTTTCTCAGTGGGAGCTTTTCCTTCATTTCTGTCAGTTAGGGTTCATTTTTCCTTAGAAGATTGCAGAGCACTTACTGAGTTAAGACCACAGTTCTTTAATTTAGGCATGACTTTTTAGAAGGATAAATTAAGGGCTTAGAAGCTGAAACAAACAGAAAGTTCTTCCTGGCTGAATCTCTCTGGATGCTTCCTTTATGACTGTGGGCTGCTACCCTTTGGATGACAGGACTTCTTTCTTTGTTTCCAGGTCAAGTCCTTCTGAAGGTGGCGTTTTAGCCAGCGCAGCGCCACCTGTGGCTTCCAGCAGTGCCACACCCAATGCCATCCAAACCCTGCAGAGCCGCTTAGTGGCCACTTCTCCTGGCAGCGCCCTTCCAGGTATCTTGTAGCCCTTCTCATGTCCACCAGCAGTCTTTTGGATCTGCTGCTAGGAGGTGGTCTTAGACCAGGAGCTCTGGGACTGGAGCTAGAGGGAGTATCTCTGCTAGAATTAGCATGGATGATCTCTAGGAGCTGTGTCCTCTACTGTTGAGCATGGGCAATGCCTGTATTGTGATTCTTCTTTTTTTTTTTTTTTTAATTTTTGATTTTTCAAGACAGAGTTTCTCTGTGTAACAACCCTAGCTGTCCTGGAACTCATTTTGTAGACCAGGCTGGCCTCAAACTCGCAGACATCGCTTGCCACTGCCTCCCAAGTGCTGGGATTAAAGGTGTACACCACCACCACCCGACTGATTCTTCTTTTTCATACATCTGACTGAATAAAGCTGGAGGTATTGCTAACCTGGTTGTTGGAAAATGAGATGTTTTTCCTGTGTTTGTTTCTGACCGCAGTCTCATGGAAGGGCTGGTTGCCTGATCCCATAGTTTAGCGCATTGCTGATTTACCTTTCCTTTAAGCAGATTTTTACTTTGAGAATGTTGGACTATGTGTAATGTGGTCAAGTATATGAATCCACTTGGCTTCTAGAGCCTTTCTTCTTACCTAGAAATAAAGAGGATTTAGGTTTCTGAAAAGTGGGATTGAAGCTCTCAGCTGTTCCTAATGCCATTCAAAATGCAGAACTACTGGCTTGGAACAAGTTGATTGTGCAGAGCAAATCCAAGGCATTGTCTGGCATGCATCTCTCCTTGTGTGGTATCTACTGTGTCTGCTCAGGAGACTCTCCTGGTTTCTTTCTGAGGGCAGGAAAGTGTCTTTGGACAAGTGTAAGTTGTTGGTGAGGGTGAAAGTGTGGCTGCTTCTGGATGATATGTACAAGTGACTGACCTCTGCTGTTACCTGTCATGTCCTCTCCTAGGGGCCACTTCAGCCAGCAGCCTCCTCCAAGGCCTCAGCTTCAGTTTACAGGATATTAGCAAGACCTCTGGCCTCCCAGGAAGTCCCTCTCCAGGGCCAGCCCCACAGGTATATCATCTGCTGTGTTGAGCAGTGTGGAATTAGGACTCCTTAATTTTGTCAGGGAGATTATATCTGGGGTCAGTGGGTTGAGGACAAAGAACCTTCTAAATATTCAGCCAAAGAGTTACCAAACGTTATAATCTATGATTTACCGTATGGCCTTGGGTGAGATTCCTGACCTCTCTGACTTGTTTCTTTATCTATAAAATAGGCTAAAGATATTAGCTCCCTCATATATTTATGATGATTAAAGATGATAATATGCAGAATTCCTGGAAGAGTACCTTAACATGTGGTAGACACTGTGCATGTTAGCTTTTAATAATAGCTGTGGGCCCTCCAGGCTCTAACGTTGCTTTTGGGTGGTAACTTCTAATCATCTTGTGTGTCCAATAGGCCACCGGTTTGAAATTGCCAACCCCCATGCAGAGTCTGGGTGCCATCACCACAGGCACGAGCACCATTGTCCGCACCATTCCTGTAGCCACCACTCTCTCCTCCTTGGGTGCCACTCCTGGTGGGAAGCCTACTGCTATCCACCAGCTGCTGACCAATGGGGGCCTCGCTAAGTTGGCAAGCAGCCTACCCGGCTTGGCTCAGATTTCTAACCAAGCATCAGGTAAGTCTCATGAAAATAGTGGGGACTTCAGATCTGGGCTTTTCCATAGCCCTTTACTGGCCATCTCACATAGGGAAGGTGTAAACCCAGCCCTGCATGGTCCTGATCTGGTTTCTTGGATTCAGCTCTGTTGGGCCAGCCCCCAGAGAGGTCTAGAGAACACAGGAAGTTTCCTCCTTGCTGCCTTTCAAATTGACTGATGGGGTAGACCTACCCACCCAGGAAGGGAAACCAAGAGGATGTTTTATATGGGAAGACATTGTTACCTGAAAGAGGCTATGAATCCCGTGTCTTCCTGTCTTTGTCTGTCTCTTACTTAGGCTTAAAGGTCCCCACCACCATTACTCTGACACTCCGAGGCCAGCCAAGCAGAATCACCACGCTAAGCCCTATAGGTTCAGGAGCAGTACCATCCGAGGAGCCTACCTCCCAGATGCTACCCTCTAGCTCACAGGTGAGTTGGCTTGCACAGACCAGGAAGTGAGCTCTATTCCTAGGTAAATTTGGAGCCAGCCAAAGGATTGACCATCGCTGCCGTTGAACTAAATATGTTGACAGAGCAGATTCAAATTTGAGCCCTCAGGTTTATAGCTTTATCACTTTGATCAACGCAGGACCTCTTTGAGTCTCCTTATCTGTAAAACTAGCTATTGTGGGGATTGAGTTTGTGGACACTCAGGTATGGCTGCTGCTGGGGTATAATGTTTTTGTGTATTTGCCTCTTCTTCCTTTTCTCCTTCCACTCTTGGTTTCCTCGTCCAGAGCTTGTGAATGGGGGCTGATTTTCAAACATTGTGTTTTTTGCTGTCTTGGGGTTATAAGTAGGTTTTTTAGGGTTTACCTAGGAAGTACCATCAATTTCTCTTGGTTGATTTCCATTATGTCTTTTTTTTTTAAAAAAAAATCATTATTATTTTATGCGCATTGATGTGTTGCCTGCATGTATGTCTGTGTGAGGATGACAGAACCCCTGGAACTGGAGTTACACACAGTTGTGAGCTGTCATATGGGTGCTGGGAATTAAACCAGGCCCTCTGGAAAAGCAGTCAGTGCTCTTAACCACTGAGCCATCTCTCCAGCCCCCATTATGTCTTTTTAAAGTAAAATAAATGCTCCTAATCTAAAAATGTTATCTGAGGAATCATTCAAAGATAGGAGTCCAGGCAAAAATAGTCCTGGTTTAATATTGTATTCTTCACCAGTAGCTCAGTTCAACCAGGCCTTCAGCATTTTGAGCAAGGACCTGTATAGGTTACTTATCTGCAGGTGAGCCCAGTCTCTGTCCTTCCACCAGACCAACATGGCTGGGCACAGAGAAGCTTGTCTAGTTAGTTCTCTTGTTGTAAAGAGACAACATGACTATGGCAACTCTTAAAGGAAAACATTTAATTGGGGCTGACTTAAAGTTTCAGTGGTTTCATCGTTATTGTTATGGTGGGGACATGGCATCATGCATGCAGACATAGTGCTGAAGGAGCTGAAAGTTCTACATCTTGATTTACAGTCAGCAGGAGAAACTATGTGCCACACTAGGCATAGCTTGAGCATAGGAGACTGCAAAGCCCACCACAGTGACACACTTACTCCAACAAGGCCACACCTCCTAATAGTGCCACTCCCCATGGGGACCATTTTATTTCAAACCAGCACAGTACTACTGAGTTCCCAAGCCATTCTCTAAGCCCTTCTGTCTATTTGCTTTTAACGGGAAGTGCTATGCAGAGACCAAAGCCTGACATACATGGACATCTAGTTACCCCTTTTTGACAGGGTTTGAAAGTGCTTTTCTTTCTTCCTTTTTTTTTTTTTTTAAACGTTATTTGTGTGTGAGTGCGTGCTCATGCCATGGTGCATGTTTTGGAGATCAGAGGACTATCTCCTACATGGACCATGTGGGTTCTACCATGTGGATTCTGGGGACCAAACAGGTTATCAGACCTAGTGGCAAGATCCTTTATTTACCCACTGAACTGCCCCGTGGCCTATTGGAATTTTTTTTATTTTGTTTGTTTGTTTTGTTTTTTGCTTTTTGCGACAGATTTCTCTGTTTAGCCCTGGGTGTTCTGGAACTCTCAGGTCTCGAACTCAGAGATCTGCCTCCTTTTGCCTCCCAAATGCTGGAATTAAAGGGCTGTACCTCCACTGCCTAGCTATTGGCCTAGTGTTTTTAATCTTTTTTTTTCAATTACAAAATAATTATGCTTACTTTAAATTATTGGAACATTACAGGAATAATGTAATTTAGAAAACGTTTAAATTTCTCTGAGTTAGGGTTCACTGTATAGCTAGCTCTAGCTGACCTGTAACTTGATACTGTAGACCAGGCTGAGATCATCCATATCTGCTAGAATTACACCCAGCCATTTTTGGTTGATTTGCCTATGTAAGGGCAGCATAGGATCCTTTTTATTTGTTCCTCTTCATTTCTGTACTTGTTTGTTTTGTTCATTTGTTTTTCGAGACAAGGTTTCTCTGTAACTTTGACTGTCCTGGAACTTACTCTATAGACCAGGCTGGCCTTGAACTCACAGAGTTCTGGCTGCCTCTACCTCTTGAGTGCTGGGTTAAAGGCGTGTGCCACTACTGCCCAGCTTTCATTTGTTTTTGAGGCAGCGTTTCACTGTGTAGGAAGATTCTCAATCCTTATCCTCAGCCTTGCAAATACTGTGACCACAGGCATACACCACCATGCTCAGCTGTAATTTTTTTTTCATACCCATTGAAGGAAAGGGTAAGTCTGTTTATCCTTAAAAATGCATTTGAAGGGGATTGGAGAGATGGCTCAGCAGTTAAGAGAACTAACTGTTCTCCTAGATGACCCAAGTTCAATTCCCAGCAACCACACGGTGGCTCATGACCATCTGAAATGAGATCTGATGCCTTCTTCTGGCCTGCAGGCAGACACACAGACATAATATTGTATACATAATCAATAAATATTCTTTAAAAATAGCTTTCCTAATATTCAACTGTCTGAATTCCAGAGTCAGTGGTTTATTTAGTATGTCCTATTTGTTTCTTTTGGCTGTTGTTGTCTGGTGTATTTCTTGGAGATAGGGTCTTATTGCATAGTCCAGGGTGGCTTTAAACTTTGATCTTCTTGGCTTAACCTCTCAGATGTTAGGATTGCATACAGCAACTATCTCATCTTATTTTTCTTCAGTTTTGTCCTGTTTTGTTTGTGATGGGGTCTCCTGTGTTGTTTAGACAGATCTCAGATGTGCAGTGTCTTCCAAGTGCCAGGATTAGAAGACCTGTGCCACCATGCTGTCTTCTTACTGTTTCCTACATCCTCTTGTCAGTTTTATTATATACAAAGGAAACAGGAAATAAGACCCTATTAAAGGAGAACACGCTGAGAAAAGAAGAGCCTACTATTTTAAGAGGAGTAGCATGCCCTTTTGATTAGCTTCTGTTTCACTTGAGATTTTAACTCCATTTATTGTTAGCCTATAGGTAGGTGTGTATGTGTGTTTGCTTGCTTGTTTCCACCTCGTGTGTGTGTGTGTGTGTGTGTGTACTGTTACTGACCAGTTTTATAAGAGATCATGTCAGTCCTTCATGGAGTCCCTGCTTCTTTAAAATCAGAACAGTCAACTCCTGTGTGCAGCCCTGTTTTGGGTCTGTATAAGCAAATAGGAAGTGGATTTTCTGAGTTTATCAGACCCTTCTTCATCCTCCCCCTTACATGTTCTTCACCTTCTCTGTGGTCCTGGGGTTTTTGATAGTGTGAAGTGTAGAAACGTGGTAGGCTTGTTGAAAAGATGCTGTCCTTCCACCTGGCCTCCCTCTTCCCAGACTGAAAGCTTCAGCAGTCTGGTACCTTTAATTCTGTCTAGTCACTCACCTGTTCTCTGCATTCCTCTCCTTCCTTGGGTGTGATGAATGCTACTACTAAGAGCTGATGATTGTGAGTTGAGCATGGATTATACTATTGATGGTTTGTGCAGTTATCTCTCTTAATCCTCGTAGCAATCCTGGGAAGCAGGTGCTGCCATCTTTTTCCACAGGTGAGGAAAAGGAAGCTCAGAGCCTGTGAGCTGGTGAGCCCCTTGCCCTCAGGAGTAGCCAGATGAGCATGACACCAGAGGGTCTTTGTCTTATGTGTTTTCTTTCCTATTGATCACTACGTTGGATTGAGCTTTAGGAGTGAGATGATTGGATCAGAGGAGTGGTTTAGCCTGGCCAAACTTTAACCCTTTTCACCTTCTGCCTCACAGCGCCTGCCTCCAGCACCCTGACTACGCCAGCGATATGACCGTACCAGGTTGGTGACCGCTGCCTCAAGGTGAACGGTGTGGTCCTGCTGAGCCATCTGAGTGTCTGAAGACATCCTTAAGACAGTCGTTTTCACCTCTCTACCAGCTGTCTTTTGGGTTGGGCCTCTGGGTCTCGAGAAGGCATTAGGCCAGGTGGTAACCGTGCCAGCAAGGAAAGCGCTATCCAGGGCCAGCAGGTTGGTTCCTGGAATCCCCAGCAGGACTCGCCATGTATGGATTATTGGCATTTCCTCCCCAATACTAATGTAATTTGACCCCGGTGTCAGTATAGAACTGCTCACTGTAGTTTCATGTGAAGGCAGGGAGAACTGGGCTGTCAGCTTTGAGTCCTTTAGCTGCTGGGGAAGTGAGGAACGGTGGTTACCAGGCCCCTTTCTCTTCTTCACTATGCTTTATGCACTTCCTGTACCAGAAAGTCTGTAGGTCCAAAGACAGAAAGTGAGGGATGGAGCAGCCAGAGGAAGGGATTGGCAAGACACCCACAAACCCTATGCTGCTGACAGTTTGGACTTGGGACTCTGCCTGACACTTGAGGACACTTGAAGATTAGCAAGTAAAAGGGAAAACCTGAATCGCTGAGAATCCTCTCTGGTACCTGGGGATGGAGCAAGTTGACCAGCTACCCTGTTGTCACTGCTGTTGTAGGAGGCTTGGGAAGGTAGGACAGTGAAGAGTTTTGTTTCCTTTCCTTAGAACTTTGACTTTCTGCTGAGAAGTAGGTTGTGGTGACTACTGTGTGAGGCTCTGGTGCCAGCCTGAGCCTTGCAGATCATGGTCTCTGCTGATGTGGGCACTAAAGATAGAGCTGAGTCTTTCGTTTCCAATGACACTGTATAGATGTAACTTGGAGCTTGACTCTGAGTTTCTGTTCCAGAGCAGGCTCCTTTCCATTTCATACTTAGAAAGTTTCTGTCAAGTGAGAATAAAGCAACTCAAATGTGATTTTGTTCACAGGGCCTCCCCTGTAATCTGAGTGGAACATGTAGTGTTGAGGAGCCTCAGGCAATTGAGGTCAGACATATGATAGGAGTAGAGAGTGGTCTCCAAACTCCACACCCTCGCCTTGGCTGTGGAGCTGCACTTGCAGAGCTTCACAGAGTGGGGCTGTATTCTGAAATTCAGAAGGCATTGAGTGAATTTGAGAAGGTATGAAATCTGGAAGAAGCCTCCAGTGCTGGGGCTTTATTAGCTTCGTCATTCAGAGCATATAACCACCAAAAAAGAGAGGATAAGACTGTGGGGCTCTGTGAAACTTTGAGGGATCATTTAGGTTGGCAGGGGACTCTGAGCAGCCCTTTGTGACTTAGGAGAACAGCTTGAACAACACTGGAGGGGCTGCTCCTGAAAGATGCTGCCCCTGTGTTCTGGAACCAAAGAAAACTTATATTCTGCTTTGGTGGTGAATCTATGTACATCCCATGGGTGACTTCTGAGGCATGGCCTTTATACCTTGAAGAACTGCAAAACTGAGGAAGGGGAGCTACAACACACTGACCTTCACCTTGAGGGACTGACCAACAAGGAAGTGGCTGGAGTCTGTAGATCACATTCCTCAGATCCCATTCAAACCACACTACTTGGAATGTGGAAAGACACTTGACTGTACCCATCTTGTGGCAGACTTGAGGGCATAGCCTCAGAAGGTAATACTCTTATGGAGTATGTAGAAGGATCAGGAAGGCTTTAAATTCTTGGGCAAGAGATGTATTGTAAATGCCCCGTGGAAGATGTCTGTGGCTTTCAGAAGAGGTCACAGGGACAGAGACTTGTCCACCTTTGGTTGTATCACTATAATAATTTGGGGGTGGATGAATTCAAAGAAGTGAGCCATCGTGACGATTCTGATCTTACATTAGCAAAAAGAATAAAAAAAACAAAACAACCAACTTTGCGTTGCTTTACCTTGTTTTCATTTGATTTTGCATGCTTTGGAAATTGCCTGTGTAGTGGAGACAGAC
>NC_022028.1:21460624-21462655 GCF_000317375.1 Microtus ochrogaster | reverse complement strand
GTCAAAACAAAAACAGGTTTCATGTAGTTTAGGCAGGCCTCATATTCACTGTAGCTGAACTGGCCTTTAACTCACCTTTCTTCTGCTTGTGCCTCCTGAATGCTGGGATTACAGGCCATCTACTGCCACACCCAGCTGTCATTCCCTTTATCGATGTGGAAGATGTGTGAGCTGATGCCTGTCCTGGGTTCTGAGATGGAAAGCAGCCTAGGAAGTAAGGAGAATGTGTCCTTTTCAGTTTTCCCATCATTTTGCTTTAGCGGAGCACTCACTAGACCTCAGTCTACACTCAGAGTCCCTCACTGTTGGTCCTAGCAGACAATTGGCATCCTAAGTGCCCTTTGACCCTGAAATAAGGACTTAAAGGTAGACAAGTGGATTCTAACCTTCAGCTTGTATATCTGTAGCAAGGGGGACCTCCTCCACCCCTTTTATCTTTAGGTCCTTCTAGTCTTCATCTCAGAACCCAGAACAGACCACACACACTTCTTCCCCCCTTAAAGGAAGCCAGTTCAGCTGTATAGTGACTCTCAGGCCTGCCTTGGCATTGGTACCCCTGTGGTGAGCTCTAGTAGACTGATTGGAACCTTTGACACACATTAAACTATCTTTAGCAAAGCTGATTATATTTTCCCCCTCACTTTTATCTCTTAGGATCACTGAATCTGCTGCTGCATCAGATGAAAGTTGAGGCTCTGATACAGTTAAGACGAAACAAATCTTTGTTGCTTTTCCTCTCCTTTTCTGGTAGTTGGAAGGAATAGAGACTCAAAACTACCTCCAGTGGGCATTCTTCACCTCCCAGCTCCTTGTTTTGAGACCGGTTCTTATTCTAGCCCAGGCTGGCTAGGAACTCACTTAACCCATAGCCCAGGCCAGTGTTGAGCTCCAAGCAGTCTTACTGCCTCAGTCTCGAGTACCGAGATTATAGGCATGACCCTGAGTCTGACTTGAGAAAACATCTTACAGACTGGGCACCTTGGTGCTTACCTTGTGGTTTTTGTTTTCAGGATTTGGTTGGGTTTTTTTGTTTTGTTTTGTTTTTTTTGAAACAGGGTTTCTCTAACAACCCTGGCTGTTCTGGAACTAGCTCTTGTAGACCAGGCTGGCCTCAAACTCACAGAGATCTGCCTATCTCTGCCTCCTGAGTGCGGGGATTAAAGGTGTGTGCCATCAAACCGCTCAAAATGGATTTGGTTGCTTTTAATTTTTAACTATTTTACTTTGTGTGTATGAATGTTTTGTCTGCATACATGTATATATATGTGTGTGTGTGTGTCTGTTGGAATCCCTGGAACTGGTATTACAGACACCATGTGAGTGCTGGAAATTGAACGCAGGATCTTCTGCAAGATCAACTTGTATATTCTCTTAACTGCTGGGTCATCTCTCCATTCCCCCGGATTAATTTTTTTCCTGTTGTCATAGGACTGCCCAGCACAGACTGCTTAGTGGATTCCTATCTCTCAGTTCTAATTCCAAACAGCCCAATTGACCTGAGCCTACTTAGGGGCTGGTTCTTATCCCACTCACTCCATAATCCAGTAAGTCATGCAGTTCATATCACTGTCTTTCTAAAAGAATCGAGAAACATGAACTATTGTCTGTTTTGCTGTGTGTATGCTTCAAGACTGATAGGGCCCGTGTGGCCTCACCAACGTTCCCTCCACTGCTTGCATTGAACCTGACTAGTATACCAAAATGAGGAAATTAAGGACTGGGGAGGATGACTCAGAGGGTAAAAGTGCTAGTTCATTAGCCTGATGACCCAAGCCTGCTTCCCTGAAACCCACATAAAAAGCTGGATTGGTTGCATGCATTTGTAATCTCAGCACTCCTACAGGGAGGTAGAAAGCGGAAACAGTTCCCCGGAAGTTTGTGGGCCAGCTAGCCTGGAGTTCACAGTGCAGCTGCAGAAACAGGAGACCCTGCCTCAACAAAGTAGAAGGGAAGAACCAGCTCCCCAAAGCTGTCCTCTGACCTCCACTATTGTGCCGTGGCATACAACGCACATACAGTTTTCTTTTTTTT
>NC_022028.1:21457824-21459484 GCF_000317375.1 Microtus ochrogaster | reverse complement strand
TGTAGACCAGGCTGGCCTCGAACTCACAGAGATCCGCCTGCCTCTGCCTCCCGAGTGCTGGGATTAAAGGCGTGCGCCACCACCACCCGGCATGTATGCAAGTTTTTATGTGGACATTTGTTGTCACTTGGGGGTAAATGTCCAGAAGTGTGATTACTGGATCCTGTGGTAAAGTTTTAGTTCTTAGCTTCTCTAGACCAGCTGCGACAGTGTGCATTCCCAGCAGCGGTGTATGAGAGAGCTGCAATCTTATCCTCACTACCTTTTATTTCGTCAGTCTAACGACATGCCGGTGATGGCTCGTGTGGTCTTTTATTTATTGAGTCTTGGGATGTGGTCCACTTTGTCCAGTGCTCTTGACACTTACGGAATGTGTATTCTGATGCTGTTAGATTCTATAGGATGTCAGTAAAATTCTGCTCGCAGTCACCTTCTTAAGGATCTTTGGTGGTATTCTGCCATGTTTTGTCAGGATAGTGTCGAAATCTCCAACTATAATCTGTTTTGTAGTTCTGTTCTTTGGTACAAATGCATTTAGGAATCCTTTGTCTTTTTCGTGGGTTGACCTGTTTATCATTGTGTAATGTCCCTATCCCTGTCTGAAGTCTGTCTTAATCTTTCTCTGACTTCTGTCTCTTGCCACCCCCACCCCCAGGGCCTGTACACACTGGCGTGCACTCAGTCCCTTGGCTTTCTTTTGATTAGCGTTTGTATTCTTTTTTCCATTCTTTGTTTTAAACTCACCTGTATGATTATAAGAAATGTGAACGTCTAGTGGACTGACTGTGTTTAGCATGTGATTTTCCTTCTGACAATCTTTCAATTGGTAGCTTTAGACTGTTTCCATTACATATAATTATAGATATGTCAGGGCTTCAGTCTGCCCTTTTAGTTCCTGTTTTCTGTTGTATTTGTTTTCTTTTTTTCCTGCCATTGTGGGTTTCTTGAACATTTTTTTTTTAGAATGCAGTTTGATTGGCCTATAGTGTCTTTGCGTGTATCTCCCTATCCAGCCTTTTTGATGTGTGCTCTGAGGTGTTACATTATATGACATAGCTTGTTTATGGTGCTGAAAGTCCAGCCAGGGCCTAGCATGCAAATTGAGTCCTCCCGCATAACCCCTCCCCCACCAAAAAAAGTTCAACTGAGCAAACATTTAAAACTAACAGATATTAGCTAGTAATACTATACTGCTTTTGTTTAAAAGGCAGAACACTCCATGTCTCTGGTAAGTAAAATTAATAGGAGAAGCCACCAGTGCTACTGATGGCTCTGATGGAATGAAGACTCACACATAGTTGCTGAACGGTCTGTGTCATTAGCACTTTACTCAGAATGTCTCTTCCGATGGTAGGGCTTCTGGCAACTCGTTAGTAATGTCTGATGGAATGAATTCTTCCTAGCGCTCAGACTCTCCAAGGTAAGAGAAAGTGATACAGGGTCCTGTGGGAAATCTGGGGCGGTTTTAGGATTTGATTTGGGAGAAGCAAGCTGTCAAAAATTGCTGTAAAATTTCACTTAAGATCATGAGTTCCTAGCCGGGCGGTGATGGCACACGCCTTTAATCCTAGCACTTGGAAGGCAGAGGCAGGCGGATCTCTGTGAGTTCAAGACCAGCCTGGTCTACAGAGCTAGTTCCAGGACATGCTCCAAAACCACA
>NC_022028.1:21456712-21457724 GCF_000317375.1 Microtus ochrogaster | reverse complement strand
GTAGACCAGGCTGGTCTCGAACTCACAGAGATCCGCCTGCCTCTGCCTCCCGAGTGCTGGGATTAAAGGCGTGCGCCACCACCGCCCGGCTACAGTTTTTTAATGAGCAAATTTTGGTTCATTATGTGTGTGGTTCTCTGTCACTGTATTCTTGCAGCTACAGTCAAGGCATAACTTCCCTCTGCACAGGGTTCTTGTCCTATCCCTTTTTTTATATTTATTTATTATGTATACAATGTTCTGTCTGTGTGTATGCCTGCAGGCCAGAAGAGGGCTCCAGATCTCATTACAGATGGTTGTGAGCCACCATGTGATTCCTGGGAATTGAACTCAAGTTCCTTTGGAAGAGCAGGCAGTGCTCTTAACCGCAGAGCCATCTCTCCAGTCCCTTGTCCTACCCCTTAATGTCACTGCCCATCTTAGCCCATAGCAACCACTGATCCCTTGTACAGCTCTGTAAATGGAATAATATATAAATAGAGCCGTACAGTACATGACCTTTGAGTTGTCTCTTTTTTCCCCTTGGTTTAATCCCTTTGATGTCTATCCAAGTTGTGTGTGGTTTAATATAGTTCATTCCTCTTATTGCGGAGTAGTAGTCATCATGTGGGTATGCCACAGCTTAAGCATTAGCCTGTTGAGGGATCCTTGTTTCCTTTTGTTTTTGGAACCAGAGCATGTAGCTTAAGTTCAGTCATTGAAATTTTCAAGATTAACTGGATGCTGCAGCAGCTGTCCCTTGGTTTTATCTGCTGTTCCTTCTCAGAATCCATGTTTGAATATGCATTAGCTGATTTTTTGGATGTCTTATTTGTCCAGTCCCAGTGTGCTATTTCTTGGTTTTCACACCCCATTTACACTTTCGTGAGCCACATCTGTTACAGGTCCACTTCTGAAGACAGAGGGCCTTAGAGCTACAGCGGCAACACAGTTATTTGCATGTTTCAAAATACAACGTTCCCTCCATTATCTTGCTTCTGCATCTGCACCAAGTGGTTGTATGCAAGTTTTT
>NC_022028.1:21435575-21454952 GCF_000317375.1 Microtus ochrogaster | reverse complement strand
AAAAAAAAGATCATGAGTTCCTGAAAAACAATCTCATTTGACTAAAGGGACAGTGAAACATCCGGGAGTTGGTTCTAGAGATCCCGTTTACTGATGAGTTTTATGGCACCTTGATACCAAGCTAAATGGCCAAGGGTCATTTTAGAAGAGGGAACCCCAGTTGAGAAAATGCTCCTATGATTGCCCTGTGGGTAAGCCTGTCATGTATTTTCTTGTGATTGATGTGGGTAGTGCTGCCTCTTAGCAGGTGGTCCTGAGTTCTCTAACAAAGCAAGCCAGTAAGCAGCACCATCTATGACCGCTATATGAGGCAGGTCCCTACCCTGTTTGAGTTCCTGTCCTGGCTTCCCTCAGTGATGGAGTGTGACCTGCGAGCTGTAAGACAAAATAAAGCCTCTCTATCCCCAGTTGTTCATAGTCCCATGTTTTAGCGCAGCAATCAAATCTCCCCCTAACTATAAAACATTTGGCGTTGGCCTCACACCTGCTAAGCAATCTACCATTGAGCTATATTCTCAGCCCTAGAAGAATTTGTATGTGGTTCTGGACATTGAGCCCAGGGCTTCGGTCTTGCTAGACAAACACTGACATTGAGCAGCATGTTTATTTTGAGGTAGCTTGGCTAAGTTGCCCAGTTAGAGTAACTAGACTTTGTTCTGGTTTTGAGGACGGCCCAATTTGAGAACTATTTGCACAATTAGACAACAGGATATTTGGGGTTTTCAGAGTTTCATTTTCTGTGTTGAAGCATTTTGCCTCCATTTATGCATGTGTGTATGTGTAGCCAGGGGATCAGAGTTTTAAATGTCCATGCGGTTGCTGGGAATCAAGCCCAGCAAGTGCTCTAACTGCTGAGCCAGCCCTACTACTAAGCACTGTTAAGTTGACCTGGTTAAGGTTTTTCCTTTTAGCCTTCTAGTATCATATTCTTATATAAAATACATAAACTCAAAACGTATGCTTCAGCATTTTGTCAGATTGCCTGATTTCTTGATTAATGAGACATTTCTTGATTAATGATTGATGTGGGAGGGCACAGCCCACTGTTGGTGGTGCCACCCCTGGGCAGGAGATCCTGGGTTATATAGGAAAACAAGCCAGTAAGCATCCTCCGCCATGGCCTTTCCTTCAGTTTCTGCCTTCATGCTCCTCTTTAGTTCCTGCCTCAAGATTCCCTCATTGATGGGCTGTTGGTCAAGATGAGTAAGCCAGTAAACCCTCTCCTCCCCCACTTGCTTTGGTCATAGTCTTTATCACATAGAAAGTAATCTAGGGTAGTCAGTCTGGGCTCCATAATCAATTCCAAATCCTGTCTTCAAAACAGAGCAACAACAAAAACCCACATTGCTGGGGCTGGAGAGATGGCTCAGCAGTTAAAAGCACGTGCTGCTCTTGCAGAGGACCTGGGTTCAGTTCCCAGCACTCATGTGGTGGCTCACAACCCTTCTTAACTCCAGTTCCAGGGGATCTGTTCTACCTTCTGACCTCTGTAGACACCATGCACACATGTGATGCACATACATACATGCAGGCAAAAAAGTGATAAATACATTAAATAAAATTTTTAAAAATGTTTCCTAGCAACCACATGGTGGCTCACAACCATCTGTAAAGAGGTCTGGCGCCCTCTTCTGGCCTTCAGGCATACAGACAGACTATTGTATACATAATAAATATTTAAAAAAAAATCAGCGGGCGGTGGTGGCACACGCCTTTAATCTGCCCCCTTTTTATTTTTAGCCGGGCGGTGGTGGTGCACGCCTTTAATCCCAGCACTCCGGAGGCAGAGGCAGGCGGATCTCTGTGAGTTCGAGACCAGCCTGGTCTACAAGAGCTAGTTCCAGGACAGGCTCCAAAACCACAGAGAAACCCTGTCTCGAAAAACAAAACAAAAAAAAAAAATGTTTTTCTTCTAGACAGGGTCTCTGTATAATAGAACTCTATTTGTAGATCGGGCTGACCTTGAACTCAGTGATCTGACTGCCTCTGCCTCTCTTGAGGGCTGGGTAAAAAAAGTTTTTTGCACCTTGAAAGTTATAAATTTAATTTGCTTAATTGGGGAATTTCAGAAGTATTAAATAATGTAAGCTTATCTCTAAGCCAGGCATCAAGTCAGGCAGGGAGGCATCTAGCCTCAGGAGGCAGATGGATCTCTGTGAGTTTGAGACCAGCCTGGTCTGCAACTACAGAGCTGTACATCCAGGGCTACACAGAGAAACCTGTCTCAAAAAACAAACAAAGACAGTCATCATTTCCTTTCAAAGGTCTCTATCTAACACAGTTTGATAAAGCTATCCTCGGGGAAAACACAGCTTACAGCTTCAGTTCTAAACTACATCAACTTTCAGGGCCATAAATACACAGGGAAACAAAACTCAGGAAGCTTTCCCATCAGTGAGCCTTTGTCTTCCGAGCAGCTACAAATTCCTTACTGACCTGAGCTCAAATAGACAAATGGCTGAGTAGAAGGCTCCATGCCCTGTTGTCTTCCCCCTACACGCGGTGACCTCTGTAAACCACTGCGGCCCCTGACCTGTCTTGGAGCTCTTGCTGGTTTGTGTGTCTCATCTGATGACACCTTTGGGAAGATGGTACTTGTGACATGAGGAGGACCAGTGTGGAGGGACCTAGGTAACTATCATGGTGTTAGGTAACCATCAATGAAAAGTCGTGGGTGCCCTCACCCACCTTCATTCCTCTGCCCCTGGAAGAGGCGGCTTCTCTCTTCCTTCCCTTTCTCTCACTCACTTGGACTCCCAATTCCCTTTGTCTCCTTGGTTTTCTTTTGATCTTTGCAAGGATAGGCTGCCTGGTCCACTCCAGACGTTAGTCTCTTCCTCAACATGAAGGCTAGACTTCCCATAAGGAAGACAAGAATTTCTTCTTGGCCCCAGTTCTTGGATGCAACTCTGTTCAAAGCTGTACTTACTGAAAAGTGTAGTGGTGTGTGTGTTTGTGTGTGTGATATCTAAAGTCTCTACTATTCCGCAAGCTTTCTTGTTACAAATCAGGGAAGCCACACTCTTTGCCCAGCATCCTTCCTGTACCAGGAAGCTGGTAAGCTTTGGCAAAGGTGCTGTGCATGGTGGTGCCTGTCTGGAATTCCAGCATTTTGGAGGGGGGTGGACAGGAAGTTTAGAAGTTAAAAAACATCACAACAAATACTACTAGATATCTGTATTTAAGACAAGATGAGGCTGGGAGATGGTTCGCTCAATAACGTGTTTTCTGCAAAAGGACCTGGGTTTTGTCTCTAACCCCTGTGAGAAACTGGGTTTGGTGGTTCACACGTATATCCCAGAGCTGGGGCAGAGACTCTAGGGTACGCTGGCCAGCTAGCCTAGCCTAACAAATGTTAGAAAGACTTTCTCTCAAAACAGAAGCAACAAAAACCCGCAGGTGTGTGTCTCCTGAGGAAAAACACCTGAAGTTGATCCCTACATAGTAGGTTTCATATGATATGACTGACATATTTGTTTTTCTATGTAGTCTGTTCATAGTTTGAACCCCACAGGTGCAGACAGTAGTCTGCCAAGAGCATGGTCTCCTTCAAGACCTGCAAGCCGTAAGTGAAATCACTAAGCAACTCCTGCCTTCTTGTTCTACGGTGAGTTCTGGGAGTGGATCACTGACCCAATAGTCTGATTTCATTTTCACTTTTCTGAGACAAGGTCTTGCTATTGTAGTCCAGGCTAGCCTTAAACACAGATGTGGTAGGAAACAAAGTAGAACAACATGTCCTCAAAGACTGTGGACAAGTTTTTAAATACTGGGTGACATCTGCTCTATAATATTGTTTGTTTGTTTGTTTGTTTTGAGACATGGTTTCCCTGTGTATCACTGGCTGTCCTGGAACTCACTCTGTTGGCCAGAATGGCCTCGAACTCAGAGATCTGCTTGCCTCTGTCTCCTGGGTGCTGGGATTAAAGGTGCTGGGCTGTTTTTTTTTTTTTTTTTGGTTGTTTTGTTGTTGTTATTTTAGGTTTTTTGTTTGTTTTTTGAGATCGTTTCCCTGTGTAGCCCTGACTGTCCTGCAACTCACTTTGTAGACCAGGCTGGCCTCAAACTCAGAGATCATCCTAAGTGCTGGGATTAAAGATGTGAGCCACCTCTGCCTGCCCATTTGTTTCTTTTTAATTGCGAATCTGTTGATCCACAGATAAAAAGTAATTCTGATGTGCTTGCCAGTAGAATGCAAAAGAAGGCAATTTAGGACATGGATAGTAAAACATCTACATTCCCCAGCATAACATTCCATAGAGTGTGAGGATTAGGCAGAAGAGCGAATGTCCCAGGCAATTCCATTCATAGCTCCTAGATCTTCAAAAGGAGAATACTCCTCAGATCTGGGGTTTCTAACCGGCAGGACTAAATCAAGATGCACTTTAAAAATGTGAAGTCTCAAGGCTAGAGATAGAGCTTAGTGGTTAAGTGCACTGGCTGCTCTTGCAGAGAACCTGGGTTCAATTCCTAGCATCCACATGGTGGCTCACAACCATATGTAACTCCAGTTACAGATATTCCAGAGGATTTGATGCCCTCTCTGGCCTCTTGCCAACACCAGGTACACATGTGATGTACGTTCATACATGCAAATACATATGCAATATATAGACAAAGCACTTTACACTTAAAAATTTTAAAATCTTTCTGACATTTTGGATTCAGGCACAGATTATACTGCTTTAAATAGGGAGTTAGTGTGCCTTTTTCCTTTTTATATATTATTTTATATGTATTATATATAATAATATATATGTGTATCTTGATTGTGTAAACGTGTGAACGATTGAACATGTCATTCTCCTGATATTTGACAATGAAGTTCTATTTGCAAGATAGTGTAATCATTTAATGACTCATGAAGAGGCCACCTTTCTTTTGGGTCAAGTATATAATCTAGTGTATTTTTATTATTATTATTATTATTATTTGGTTTTTCAAGACAGGGTTTCTCTATAGTTTTGGAGCCTGTCCTGGAACTAGCTCTTATAGACCAGGTTGACCTTGAACTCACAGAGATCTGCCTGCCTCTGCACCTAAGTGCTGGGATTAAAGGCATATGCCACCACCGCCTGGCTAAGTGTATTTATTATTAAAACACTTTTGAGCTATTTTTCTTAGCTGTGATCAATAGCTATAAGCACAAAACTTATCTAGAATTCTCCCTCCATGGCTTCTTTATCATACAGACTTTATTTCCCATTGTCCACAAATTACATTAGAGTGTTCTCAAGCTTTTGGCTCCTCTGGTGTCTCTTACCTTGCTCTGGTACATGGTTACAACAGAACTTCAAATACCCTTGTCTAGATGAACAGTCTAGTCCTGAGCAGCCTCAAAAACTCAAACATTGAAGATGAGAAACAGAGGAGGCCCAGCATGCACTACCAGAGAGGACTTACCAGGATGTCAGTCCGAAGGTCTACAGTGCTGACCCCAGTACCCTGTGTAGGTAATCCCACAGCTCCTACAGCAGGATGGAAGGTGGACACAGGAATCCTGATGTCCCAGAAGCTTGCACCAGCTAGCCAGACAATGGCAGCAGTGGGCAACAAAGAGACCCTGCCTCACACAAGATGGAAAGCAAAGACGGACACCTGAGATCATCCTCTGATTTCCCACTCGTCTCGTGTGTGTGTGTAGACGTCTGTACTCACATGTGTATGTGTCACTCTACAAATGACATGGTAAGCTCCACTTCTTCATCCCACCTAGCCACTGCTGAAAGGATCTTTCTCCCTTGGCTCTGCCTTCATCCTATGGTCCCCCTTCCAATTGATTACATTTGTTTGGTAGGGGGGTACATGCATGCCATGGCACACATGGAGGCCTGGTAGGTGGGTACATGCATGCCATGGCACACATCTGGAGGTCTGGTGGGGGTACATGCATGCCATGGTGCACATCTGGAGTTCTGGTGGGGGGTACATGCATGCCATGGCACACATACAGAGGTCAGAAGGCAACTTCCAGTAGTTTTTCTCCTACCATGTGAATCCTGGGGATCAAACTCAACTAATCAAGCTTGGAAACACAAGTTCATAAGTCTGATAA
Organism: Microtus ochrogaster; assembly: GCF_000317375.1. Classification (NCBI taxonomy): domain Eukaryota; kingdom Metazoa; phylum Chordata; class Mammalia; order Rodentia; family Cricetidae; genus Microtus; species Microtus ochrogaster. Next base: position 21,448,897 of record NC_022028.1, on the reverse strand, counting down.
GCCATCTCCTCAGACCTCTTTGTTTGTTTTTGAAGACAGGGTTTCTCGGTGTAGCTTCAGCTGTCCTGGAACTCCCTCTTTAGACCAGGCTGGCCTCGAACTCACAGAGATTCACCTGTCTCTGCCTCCCGAGTACTGGGATTAAAGGTGTGCGCCACCACTGTCAGGTGTCCTCAGACCTCTTCTAACAGCTTTTCCCTATTGCTTCCCTTTCTGATTACTACCCAGGCATCAAACTGTAGCTCATGGGCAAGTAATGCCTAACCTAGGCTTCTTGGATTGAGCTCCCAGTGCAAACTCTGCTTTCTTAGTCTTTGCTCCTGTGGGAGGGAAACCACTGGAGCCAGGCTGAGATGTGGCAGTGAGGTCAGGGACCGGCATCAGACAGCCCATCATCAAGCCCCAGACAGAGATGGCACCGATGTGGCAGGTGAACCTCCCCTCCCCTTCCTATAGCCTTGGCAGACATTACTAATCAATTGCATCACTTTCACAATGAGTCAGTCCAGAGCTGCAGACAACCACAAAAGTTGACTTGCCATTCTTGACCCAGACACTATCCAAAAGTCAGAGTGACTCTGACTCAGAAGGCAAGCTAAAGGGTAGCGGTCAGAACACATGCAGGGGTTTCAAAATTGGTAAGGTAAAGGACAGGACAAGGCATGGCCAAGCTGGCAAGGGAAGCGGTGACTCACATTCATAGAGCCCTCGTTTACAGAGCTTTCTCTAAATACCCTGACTCTTGAGGTTAAACGACTCACTTGATACTACAGATGAGACAGAGAAAGGGGGTGCACCTGGTGTCACCCAGCCTTTCCACCCACATGGCACATGCTTACTCTTAGCCTCAGCACAGGTAGCTCAAGACTCAGTCAGCCTCTCTTCTAACGAGCCCCTCAGGACTGAGACTTAGGAGAAGGATGGCAGGCAGAGCCTGTGGCTTGCTGCTGGTCATCTGATCACTGCCTGGGACTGCAGCTCGGGACAGCGACAAAAGCTTTGCAGACAGGAGACACTCTGGAGTGCACAAATATGGCTTCAATGCAGTTTAAGCTACCAGCAAATGTCACTGAATACAGATTGAAAACAGGTGTCCATAGCAACCTCTGGGTTAAGAGCTAGCTGTACCTCACACATTGGTGTCCTCAATTGGTAGTTATTTTGCAAGGTTCTGAAAATTAGGAACTGGGACAGAGCCGGAGGGAGTAGCTCACTGGGGCATGTCTTTGGAGGTTTTACCTGATTGGAATGCTCTCTGAAGAACTTCCTGTGCCACATGGTTCTGCCACCCATGATCTTCTACTCAGGCATACAGGACCCAGTGGCCATGGGCTAAATAAAGCCTCTGAAAATGTGAACCAAAGAAGTAACCCCTCCTCCAAGTGATTTCTGAAGGTCATCTGGTCACGGTAGTGAGAAAAGCAACTAATACAGGATTCACATTGAGTCCGTCCATCACGGCCTGGTATTCGGCTCTCTCTCATGCTTTGAGCCCCTCACGAGCTCTCTTGCCTGATTGGCCTTCATTTCTATTGCTTGCCAGGAAAGAACCCAAGAATGTCACTGGTGCACTGACTGTGGGAGAGTGTCGGTCAGAATCCTTTTGCCTTCCAGTTTCCTGGTCTTTTCTCTCCACCCTAAGGCCCAAGCATGCAAGAAGCCTAGTGGTAGGAAAAAGCCTCTGAACATGTAGAGGTAGGAGTTTCTCTTGCGAAGACCCCCACTGGTAGCCCCCATTTCCTGCTCTCTTTGCAGTATGTCAGTGCCTTTCCTACACGGGAGCTCCACAGCTAGGGCCAGGCAGATGGTGGCTTCCAGGAGTAGCAGCTGCCCACAAGAGGCTGGGCTGCCCCTGGTAGGCTGGGGAATGTGTTCAGCCATCCTCTGCTCTTTACCAGGGTCTAGGGCCCATTCTAAATCAGTCTGGGTCAGAGAAGGCAGGTGTTCAGGTGGCCCAGTGAGTGGCGCTCATTTTGGGAGCTTGTGCCCACATGTGTCCACCTCACTGGCCTGCCAGACCAGCGATTGCTCTGCACTCCTGCCCTGGAGCCCTCTGAGGAATTGAGCAGTAACTTTCTTGGAGTCATTAGCTAAGAAAATTGTTCTTGATTATATAACCAATGAAGAACAGCAGCTGCCACCTAGTGTCTGAACAGTGTTACAGCTCCACCTTGAGTGGTGGGAACCAGGACGGTTGGCTAGGAATAATCTTTAGTTGCCCGAAGGGTTGGGCACCAGAGGAGCGGAAGGACTATGGTAGATGGATTCCTCCCGTCCTGATTCAGAAAGTCATCCAATGTGGCTACTCAAGAGAAACGCAATGGGGTTTTTGTTTGTTTGGTTGTTTGGTTGGTTGGTTTTTGAAGATAGGGTTTCTATGTGTAACAGCCTTGGCTGTCCTGGAACTCACTTTGTAGACCAGGTTGGTCTCGAACTCACAGAGACCCTCCTGCCACTACCTCCCAAGTGTTGGGATTAAAGGCATGCGCAAGACACGCATGTTTTAAATGCTGTCAGTTCTATTGTTTTTAAACACCAAAGGGCTGGGATATAGCTCCATGGTAGAGCACTTGCCTACCATACGCAAGGCTCTGGGTTCCATCCACCACACTGGAAAACAAACACATCAAAACATCTCCAGCAGCCTCTGCTCTTACCTGAAATCCCTTTAAGGCCATGGAAGTTTCTCACTTGCCTCTGGCTTCCCCTAAGGTCCACTCTGCCAGCCTAGGGCTCTGGCCACCCCAGCAACCTCATGTGAGAACTACACTTTGCTGCCTCTTGTACTGTGTAACTTACCCTGGCTGCTGTGACCGCCTAGCATACCCACTGTCCTTGTCTGTGGTGTTTCAGAGTTCCCATGCCTGAGCTCTTCTGACAGCCCCTTTCTGCTCTGCCTCATCAGGCAGCCACTAACTGATTTCAGCCAATCCTCTCATCGCCCCAGCCCACCCCAAGTGCCCACAGCTCACCAGGACCTCAGGTCTGGAGGTCTTACCACCTGTTCCCAGCTCTGCCCTCACTGGCTTCACTCCCTGGTCCCATATCTATGCCCTTCCCTGCAGCCCCTACTGGAGTGGGGCTTAACTGTCCCCTGCCTTAAGACTGCATCCAGCTGGCCTCCTGGGTGCAATGATACTCATGCCAGTAACCTCAAGTGGAAACTGGAGCTTCTCAGATGCCTTAGCTATGCCCTTGGCCAGCCTTGCTCCACTCTGAGCTCACTCATCCTTCTCCAAGCCCAGCCTCCACCCACGCCTGCTCCGCTCACAGTACAGACAGCAGCACTGGCTCTGCAGATCTGGGTCCAGATGCAGTCTCCTCCATCTCCAAGGAGAGGCTCCCTGCTCTGTTCTAGTCTCTAGAGCATCCAGATCCACCCACCATCTGCCACAGGCTGGGGCTGGGGTGCAGTTCAGTGGTCAGAGCTGGCTGAGCACATCATGCCCTGGAGCCTATCCTCAGCACCAAAAAGAAAGCAAACAACAAACTCCGGAAGCCGGGAAGCTCTTCCATCTTTCTTTTATTTCGTGTAAAAGCCCAACCGCCCCCGGCCTAGAAGGCACCAAACAGCCTGAGTCACCTCTGGGTCCCTCTGTCCCAACCCCACAGGTCCCTTGGCTCCTGGACCCCACGCTCTGGCCACTCCCTTGGGGACTTGCTGCTCTGCTTCTCTGTCACCCTCTCTAGCCATTCTCAAGGTCTTCTAGAGGACACTCTCAGCCACTGTTTAAAACTCTGGTGGTGACACCAGGCCAGTGCGGGTGATGCACACTTAAGGCCACCAAGATGAACACCCAAGACAGTTAAAGGGACAGCGAACGTCAACCCCCAGAGCAAACAAAGGCATTGCCTGCCGAATGCCTAACTCATCACACTTAAGCTGGTACCAGGAAAAGGAGCTGGGACCACAGACAGGTAGGAGCAGGATCAGCACCAATTCCAGGGTGGCCTCTGCCTCCTCCCCCCATTAGCAGCTCAAATGCCATGGAAGATTTGAATGTAGACCCCGAACACAAATTATGCACTGACACTGAGACGACTTCTGCTGGCCTGCGGGTCGTCTGGGGCAGCCTGTCGGGGGACGAGTACAGACATGGGGAGATGTGTGTGGCATGCACCATCAGCTACCATGGTGTTTGGAGTCATTCACAGTGGGAAGGAGGCAGATACGCGGGTGTTCAGTGCAGAGTTCCAAAGGTTTCCAAGAAGCCCGACTTGTGTTCATTTCTAGCGTCTTTGCTTAGACAGAGGTAGCAGAGTCCAGCCCAGGAATCCATCCACTCTTCTATCTCACCAGATGTGCATTCTCCAAATATGCCTACAGAGGGCGCCACCACTGCAGTCCGCAGCACATGGGCGCAGTGGGGCAGCCAGATGCTCAGGGCTAGTCATCCGCATACACAGGCCAGCACCTCAGTGCCTCCAGAAGGAAGAGGGGGAGCTGGAATATGCTTGAGCGCATCACTGGACACCCCTTCTCCCTCTGGCTACCTAGTCCTGGAGGACACCTATACTACAGCTCCCCTCACCTTCCCTAACCACCATTTTCCCAAACCAGGCGTCCTCAATGACACTTCCTGTCCCTGGCCTTAGCCATGCCACCTGTGAACTAAGGGGGGCATAAAATCTTGCCCTCCTACCCATGGCCTGAGGTCGAGAACAGGATGCGTTCCCATGATGCAGGTCAGTAACCATCTGCTAACCCGGTTCACTGGCACCCTGGCATCTCTGGGCCTTGGTGGCACTACCTTCCCAGGAGCAGTTATGAAGCTGTACTGACAGTCTCCTTGGGACTGGCAGATCAAGCTATCTCTAAGGGAGGAGAGTGCTAAACCACAGGGTTTCTCTGTGGGCCCCTGGAGCAAACACAGCTGAAACTTACTGCGGCTTGGCAACAGATTCCCAGGCAGAGATGGGGCCCCTCACCCCAAATCCAGTATGGAGAGCAGGAAAGTGGGTGTGTTGGCGGCAGGTCACCGGGAGCACGAGGGAGCAGGGTTTACGAGTGTACCCACCACCGGGACAGATGACTTGGGTTTTGTGGTAGTACCCTCAAAAGCCTCCCTCCTTTCACAACTATATCCCAGCTGCTGTGAAGGCCACAGCAGGAATTCTGTAGGCCAGGAGTCTGAGACTAACCTGAACAACACAGCAAGAACCTCTTAAAGCAAGCAGCTCCCTTCCTAGCGTCTTGGGACTGGGTCTGTGACTCAGCCTGGAGGACTGAAATCTCACAGTCCCTCCTTTGTGTCTCCCAAGTCACCAGTGAGCTCTGGGCATTGTACCATGACAACCCCGACAGCCAGGTAGGTGCCCTGAAGCAGGAGCAAAAGCAAGCATGTCTGTTCATCCGGGCAGAAGAGGCTGAGATTGCTCTGGGCTGCCCTCCAGTGGGGTGGTAACATCCAGACCAGAATGGCGTTGTTTCATCTTTGCTCCCACACAGGTGACCGCATCAGTAAGCTTGCTCCTGCCTCACCTCCCCTTGCAAAAGCCCTGTATACCTCAAGGACAATCACACCAGTGTCTTTGGATTGGACTTTTAATGGCCAGCCTGGATGCCTTGAGCTGCTATCTAGCTCCTTAGCCTTCCAGTCCTCTTGGCCTCTGTAGAGAGAGAATACTTCTAGCTCAGGTATTTTTGTGATTTTACCACAACTTGGTCCCCGGGCTTTGGGCTCAGGCTGATTTGTTGAGACAAGCCTACTGACAACCCCTATCAGTGCCAGCGGGCGGGGGACATCGACTTCCAGGCCGTGGGCTCTGGCCTGAGGTTCCCGGCAGCACCTGCCCTTTTGAGGACCCGTCAGATCCTCACAGCACGCCACAACAGGCTCCGACCTACAGCTTGGTGTTGAAGTGGAAGAAGTGAGGTGCCGCATAGGTTGTGACAGGTGGCATGTGCCAGGCAGATGAAGCTGGGCCCAGTCTATTGCGGAGGACGGTATCATAGGACGTGGGGGGGAAATGCATCAGGCTGGTAGCCATAGGTGAGGGGCCTGTCGTAGCCAGGAGATGGGCTGGGAAAGCCGGGATGACCAGGGGACTGAAGGGGAGTGTGGCCTGGCCCTTCAGAGGGTCTGGGCTACTGGCAAAGTTCAGAGGATACTGCAACATGGTGCCCCTGTAGGCTTCTGCAGGAGTGGGCCCCAGGGCTGGGCCCAGTAGGCAGGATACCGCCATGCCAGGTGCTGCAGGCTTGCCCCCACACTCCTTGGCATCCACCTCCTTCAGAAAGGGAGACACCACCCTCAGTTTCTTGCCACCATGAGCAAAGCCCTCTTCTTCCAAGTTGCGCTTGTTGCCAAGGCCTGGGCTACTGGGAAGGAGAGGTGGGGCTCCAGGGCTCTCCGCAGGAACCTTGGCCATGGGGGACACCCAGCAGGCTTTGGGCTTAGGGTAGAAGCTTCTTTTTCTGGAGCTGCCTTTATGGAATGCAGAGGGGCGGTTGGCATCCCCGCCCCACACCAGCTGGGGCTCTTTGGTTGACAGCCCTTCCTCTTTAGCAGGCCGTTCCAACAGCACCCTGTCTTTAAGGCCAGAGAAGAAGTCCCTGGGGTGCTGGCTGACAGGCTTCAGCACTTCAGTTGGGTAGGCATGAAAACAGCCTGAGAAAGTTGGGGCTGTAGGGCGGGGCCCCTCCTGCACCTCCACCTTGGTGCTGCCACTGGGGGGCAGCAATTCTTCCTGAGGGGTTTGCTGGTGTTCAGAGTTCTCAGCTGGCCCTCTTAGGTTCTGGGGACTTTCTTGAAGGTCTTTGCTGGGGCTCCTTGCTCCATGACGACAGCCCTCTTCTTGGCACTGCAAGGCTTCTGCCTTGCTGACCTGGGCCAAGAGTTTCTTTTTGGCCAGTGGTGACATGATACCATGTGCCCCTTTGCTGTAAAAGTTGGACAAGAGCCGCTTGTAGGCCTCCGGACAGCCGCTAGCAACCATGAATGGTAAAGAGGGCCCAGATGTTGGGCCCAGGTGTTCTGTGCTATCACTTGAGGGTCCCTGGCTAGGAGGCTGTGTCAGACCAGTGGCATCTGATTTGGTCTTTCCCGGTGTGGTCTGGAATAAGAAAAGGCTTTGGCTTAGAGTCAGGTGCAGGATTGTGCTTCTAACCTGGAGATCTGGAGGTAGCAGGCCTCAGAGGGGCCACAACTTAGCCCTCAGCAACACCTTGGGTCAAAAGTTTTCCAAGGTGCCCCGTCCCAAGCAGATATAGCCTAGTATCCCAGCAATCCCAGCATAGCGTCATGTGTATGAGCAGGTGTCAACTGGTCTTCAGGGAACCCAAAGTTCAGCCAGCTCCTGCCCTGAAGCAGGTTCCTGGCATTCCAAGTGGGAGTCAGCAGCCACAGCCAGAGTAGGCATGGAGCTGTGAAAACAACCTCACCATGGTCTGCGCTTACCTGGTCCACCTGCCTCTCTGAGTCCTTGGCCTTCCTTGGCTTCTCTGTGGTCCCATCGTCCCCCCTCAGCTCCTTGGCCATCTTGTACTGCTTCCTGGGCTTGGTCGGGGGCAGTGGTTTGTCATCTTCCCCTTTCAGGTGCCGCACATATGGGAGGACCAGCCTGGGGAAGAGCCAGTGTGTCAACCAGGAGCCTGGCAGCTGCTCTTCGCAGCCAGCGGGACTTCCTTAAGGCCCTCTGACTCCTCCCCACCAGAGCTCCTGCTGTCTCCAAAGCAGCCTGCTCCTCCCCGCCGGTGCACAGAGCACGCTACAGCTCTTCCTGGTCTCGCTGCAGATCCCGACCCTGACAAGGTCTTGCTTGTGGCACCTGTGTACTGCCCGCCCCCAGAACAGCAGCGTACCTGTCTATATACTGTCTTTGTACCTCACTCCCAGTGCGCACCTGCTAAGACCCCGGAAAGGGGAAGGCCTAGGTGTGCAGCACCCCCTGGGCACCCCGTACCTCTCGTAGTGGCGGCGCGTGCACGTGGCCGCACTGGTGCTGCCTGGACTGCCCCCCAGCTCATCATACACGTTCTTCCAGAGTCGGCGGCCCGTCACCTGCAAGACACCAGAGAAGATGGGCCAACGGGACCCTCTCTGCTCCAGGTTCCCCGTGCAGGGAGGCGGCGAGAGCCACGGGCAGGATGCTGGAGAAGGTTGCTGGTGCTCATCAGCTCTCCCTCCTCTCTGACTGCTAGGCAAAGAGGGTTTTGGAGTAGGGGAAGGTGGGCCAGATGGGGATGGGAAGAAACCTGTTTTGAGATGCAAAACACCAGTCCCTCCTCCCACAGCACTTGGGCTGGACCTGGGAATTCTGATCTTCCTCACATCTACAGGCCAGGAAGCCCTGCTGACCACCCTGCTCCCCAGCTTCTGCTATGGCTGAGAACCTTTTCCTTACCAGCTCGTAGGCCCCCAGCTTCTCCACTGCCTTGTAGATCTTCCACAGGTTAACTGAAGGGAAGAGGCAAGACAGGCTGTCAGGCGCGGCAACCCACACACTCCCAGACGATGAAAGACCACTGTGATGGATGGGGCAGGCTGGCCTGGCCGTCAAGATGAGAGGATGGGCACCCAGCTCCATCCCTTGGCTTTCAGGGAGGCATCCTTCTCATAGGCAACCCCTGGAGGCTGGAGGCTTCCAGGATCACCTGGAGCTGAGGTGCCTTGCCTGTTGTCTCTGGGAAGATCCCCTGGCTGCCCCCTTAAATCTACCTCCCCTTGGAACGTACTCTGCTTGAAGCCAAGATGGGGGACCCTCTCGATGGGCGTGTGTCGCTCCTTCATGAACTTGTAGAGGCTGACCAGGAAGGCCTGTTCTTCCTCCCGCTCCTCGCTGGCCTCAGAAGAGTCCTGGGGAGAGAGTAGGAGGCATGGATGGACTCCACTGACGGACAACTGGACACTGGGAACCACGGCCATCTGAAGGTCCCAACCATAGGCTACCTGGGAGCACCCAGCCTCCTGTCCTGGGTACAATTGTGAGCTTAGTGCCTAGGCTCAGATCAAGGGTTTCCCTGTGTAGCCCTGGCTGTCTCGGAACTCGCTTTGTAGACCAGGCTGGCCTCGAACTCACAGAGATCCACCTGCCTCTGCCTCCCAAGTCCAAGGATTAAAGGTGTGCGCCAGCACTGCCTGGTTTGGGAATCTTTTTTTTGAACATCGCAGACTTGTGTTTGTCTGCTTTCTGACCAGAGTCCGGGTTGTTTGATCTGCAGAATCCTGGAAGAGGTTCTGCCTTGCCTAGCACCCAGATCCTGCATCTTCCAACGTGGGGCCCCTCAACTCTGCACCATGGAGCAGAGGCCTCTCTCCCTCTCCGAGCTCAGGGTGTCTCAGGTACCCTTGAGGCTGAGCCCAGCAAGGAAGAGGTCTAGGGTTTGTCCAACTCACCTCCAGCTGGATGGGGCTCTGGCTGCTGCTCTGCTCCTCATCAGGCTTGGGGGACACAGGGAGCTCTAGGGGGTTGCCCTCTTCTGACTGCTCCTTCGTCCCCTTGGCAGGAGGTGCTGCTGGGAGAGAGGAACGGAAGAGGAGAGAGCAGGTGAGATGCAGGTAGGAGGAACATGGGCTAAGGGTTGGTCCCCCTCCCTCAGCCATGGAAGGGGTGGGTGCTCATAGTCCTTTTATTTATTTTTTTTAGATATTTATTTATTATGTATACAACATTCTGTCTGTGTGTCTGCCTGCTGGCCAGAAGAGGGCGCCAGATCTCATTACAGATGTTGTGAGCCACCATGTGGTTGCTGGGAATTGAACTCAGGATCTTTGGAAGAGCAGGCAATGCTCTTAACCTCTGAGCCATCTCTCCAGCCCCTCATAGTCCTTTTAGAGTGCCCTTTACTGGCCAGTATCGGCTATGACATGTGAGCTGTTCTCTCTCTCTCTCTCTCTCTCTCTCTCTCTCTCTCTCTCTCACACACACACACACACACACACACACACGTACACACTCACCTTGGCTTGGCAGCCACCCCCTTTCCTTTCCTCTGTTCTAGCCATGCCCCCACATCTCTGCAGGAAACCCTCAGTCTCAAGTCAGAAGAATGTGTATGTTTTGAGGACATTCTCTCTCTCAATCCTGCCCATCTCTAGGCAGAACTCATTACAGCAGCTCAGTTTAATGTTATCAGGACTTCATCCATGAGTCCCTGCATGGCCAGTTGCCCCTGTGTAGGCCCTTAGGCTCCAAGCTGCCCTCACTTGCAAGGCTAGTGATGACTGTTCACATCAGCTATGATCCCTTCCTCTGCTTGGCCTTTCCCAGGCCTGGCTAACTGCAGCACTCAAATCCTTCCCTTTCTTGTCCAGTATGACTGATCTGCGACTGCCCACACCCTGTGAGTCCTCTGGCCCCATTCGAGACATGAGCCAGGTAAGGGCAGAGACTCAAGACTGTGACAGTGGCCTGAGAGAAGCCATCTGCACGTATGTTTAGTGCAGCTCTGGTCTGGTCCCAGATTGGTCACTGCAGAAATATCAACTTATATTGCCTCAGGTGAAGAGCTGGGCTGGCATCAGATCTGGAGCCAAATCTTTTTAATTAATTGAGACAATGTCTCACAGTGTAGCCTGGCTGTCTTAAAACACGCAGGAATCCCCCTGTCTCTGCCTCCTGAAGGACAGGGTTACAGGCATGTGCTACCACGTTCAACTAAAAGGGAACTTGTTTTGCTCCCATTTTATTTTTATTTTATTTTTTTGGTTTTTGGAGACAGGGTTTCTCTGTAGCTTTGGTGCCTGTCCCGGAACTAGCTCTTGTAGACCAGGCTGGCCTCGAACTCCCAGAGATCCGCCTGCCTCTGCCTCCCGAGTGCTGAGATTAAAGGTGTGCGCCACCACCGCCCAGCTTGCTCCCATTTTATGAGACAGAGTCTTATGTAGCCCTGACTGCAGTTTCCTAGGTAGCCAAGAATGATCTTGAACTCCTGGTCCTTCTGCCTCCATCTCTCCGATGCTGTAATTAAAGGCATGTGCCAGCACACCTGGCCTAGAAGCTCACATCTGCTAATCTGTCCTTTTGTGGTTTCAGGGATGGAGCCTAGAGCTTGAACATCGTACACAGGCACGTTTTTAAATCATTTTTGGGGTGGGGTTGACATACAAAGAAACAGATTTACTGTGGCATTTCGCACGTTTCATTATGCTTTCAAGCACAAGGGGTTTTGAAATAGCCTCGCAGTCTAGCCCAGACAAGCTCTGAGCTCCCGTCTCTACCTATAAAGTGATCACGGGCGCAATCTGGCAACTTTCCCTTTTCTTTTCACCAACTTGCTACAATGGGACCAACTCTTGGTTTGCTCCAGCTCTGAGACCCCTTATTGCTGGAGGCTGAGATTTTCCTATCAACACAGGCAGAAAAGAATCTCCTTGAGGACACTGTCCCACAGCCACGTGACCCAGAGGAGCTGTGTTAGGATGCTCAGGTCCCAAAAGGCCCTCCCATTGCCAGTTGTTCACACAGTACAGGCATCCATGCCTGTGTCTGCTCACATTGTACCGGTCCCTGCCTCTGGGTACCTGGCTTTGCCAGTATGTTTCCTCATTTAGTCACGGCAGGGATCCCATTTTAAAGAGGGGGTAGCTGAAGTCAGAGAGGTCACGAGACTCAGCATTTCAGCCCGGGCACCAGAACTCAAGACAAAGTTTGTCTGGCCGTTGGGTTTGATGGCTTGCTGTGATTATCGTCACCATTGGCAAAGTCCGCATGGAGTGTCCAAATAAGCTCACAGAGACGCTCATCCTAACTCTTGCCAGAGTCCAAAGAAACTTGGGTGCTGTCTTAGATAGCAACTGACATCAGATTCAAGGTCAGTCTCCAGAACTCGCAAGAACTGACAACTGCCCCCCCCCTTTTCTACCACATTCCCTGAAACTCCGTGCCTCAGGCTTTGCTTTTGTGACTCGGGGGTCCTCTGCCACCTCTGGGTGAATCCCAAATCTAGGAACCAGAAGCTTATCTTGCTCCAGTCCTCCTCCAGCCTGAGGCCTCTGCACGCTCCTATCTCCCTTCCAGTTGCTCCTCAGATTCTGGCAGCAGCAGCAGGGACTCTCCATCTATCACTTAGTGTGACCTGGGCTTCTCGCTTCTAAAGAGTTAGCATGACACAGTCCCTAGATCTCAAAAAAATAACGCATTGGACCATGACAACCCCCACCCCTGGGGAGCACTTCAAAGACGCATGCGTATGAGCATCTGAATAGAAAGCTCCCAGGGATGGGGGGAGTTGCGGGTGAACAGCCACCAGGCAGGTGATCTCTGGTCCTGATTCTGTGTTCAGTTCCGGGATCTAGATGCTCACTCAGGGAAGATCTCCTGGAGCAGGGCACTCAGGTTAACTGGAAAGGAAGGTGCCAGTCCAAGCTGTTTGGCCCCAAATGGACGAGGGATGAGGGCTCCCACCTTGAGCCACAAAAGGAAAGAAATACTTTACCACCGTGTCCTGGGTCCCCAAATGAACTTGGTGTCCATTCTCTCCTGGCCGGGACTACCATTCTTTGCCCCTGGCAGGACCTTCTGGGCCCTGACCTCTGCGGCGTTAGATGAGGGGTAGGGTTGCCTTGTCTTATCCCTAGCAGTCCTAACTCCTCATTCCCCCAATCATTTATAGGTACAGGGTCCAGGTAACGCATCTGTAGGAAAGGTTCTTCTGTGAAACCCTCAGCCACAGTAGTAGACAATGCCCCGGCCTGCCTGGCTCCTGAACCTTCTAATACGAGGCCCAAACATGGAGTAACAGGCTGGGTCCCACCTCTCACTCTACAGGGGGTGGGAAGGGACTGGTGGCTCAGCATCACCCTGCCTGTAAGACAGGAGAAACCCACTTCTCCCTGTTTGACTGCTGCCACCACAACCCAAGTCTTCTTCGTCCACCTCAGAGCTCGTGTGTGAGATCCCTTCCTGGCCAGTGCCTAGATGTCCGCCTCCTCGTGAGTAGAGAAGATCAATATTTTAAATGCACAGTCTGCTTTCCACCACATCACTCAGGCAGGATTCTTTCCATCCCTGAGAGGAGAATGGTAATGGGGATGGATGGGTCCTTGTAGCGCATCTAAACTCTCTTCTGGTGTGGAGTGTGGGGTGTGGGGTTTGAGGGTGGGGTCTACCAATGTCTTCCTCTGCTGGCCAGATGTTTGCCAGTGCTGGTGGAGCGACCCCTCTGCAGTAAACGAAATGCTACTTTCCCCACAACCTCCCACTTGACAGACGCATATCCGGGGTCATGGGGTCATCCCTGGACTTCCTATTCTGCTCCTCTCACGGTGGAGTGCTGGCATCCATGGGTGGTTTCAATTTGGGGGTCTTATGACAGAGTTCACTACATGGAGGTCCAGCCCCCCTCCGACCTTCCTCTTTGAAGAACACTCCAGCCGGGC
>NC_022028.1:21425645-21435190 GCF_000317375.1 Microtus ochrogaster | reverse complement strand
AAAAAAAAAAAAAAATGAAGAACACTCCATCTGAGATTTAGGATGATGTAGGCGCAGTCTCTAAAGCAGTGATTCTCAACCTAGGATTGCGACCCCGTTGGGGGTCAAATGACCCTTTCACAGGGGTCGCATATCAGATATCCTGCATATCAGGAATTTACATCACTATTTACAGCAGTAGCAAAATTAGTTAAGAAGTAGCAAAGAAAATAATCTTATGGTTGGAATGGCAGGCAAGGCTTCACCCCACAGCACCTTGGGGTGCCTTACCCCACTGTCCACACAAGGACCTGGGGCGGCTAAGCCATCAGAGGGTGACAGGCAGGTGGCGAAGGGTGCAGCAGGAGGGCTGCCCCAATCCTTCCTGGGCTTGACTGACTTCTGGTCAATTCCAAAGACGTCTGAAGCAGCTGGGCCCCTAGACTCTAAGCTACAGGCCCAGCTTCAGCCTCTCTTTCCAATCAGAGCAAGCTTGCCAAAGTCGGTGTGTTTTCAAGCCACTCCCCATTTCCCTTTCTGCTCTAGCAGCGGCTCCACCAAAGCTAATCTCTTCTGGGCTGTCTGGGGCTGGGTACCCAATACAAGCCTGACTGAATCTTCCTCCTTTGAATGGACGTCACACCTGAGGCTCAGTGAGATTGGACAACAAAGCCTCAGGGTCACACACCTTTCCAGTAGCACAGACGAGATTCCAAACTACAGAAGTCAGATTTCTCCAAGACTCTGAACCCTAAACTCCAGAGCTTTGTAAATAGGCAGAGACCTTCAGCTTTCTCATCTAAGCTCAGAGGGCAGAGACTTACCCACACTGCCTGAGTGGCTCTCTGCAGCCCCACTTCACTGATAGGAACAGGTCAGCATGGACAACTAAGCCAACCACGCCCAGAATAGGAAGCGGCAGAAGTTCCACATGAATCAATGTGCCTGGCCTCCCAGGGCCCCATCATTGCGATCCAGGGTACCACTTTATAACCTTTAAGGAAGGAAAACCACTGGACACAACCGAGGGTCCCTGAAGAAGTGGGAACTGCTGTCTCAGTAGACAAAGGCTCTGTGTAAGAGAGGGGAAGATAGAAGTGGTGAGGGGCACCCTGTAGAGGAATCAGTGAGGAGGCAACGGGATAGCCTAAGAGATAAGGAGAGGCCCCTCCCTGTAAGCCTGCCCCTTGCCCTGCCAGCCAGTGAGCTGCAATCAGCTGAAACTGTGCAGGATGGAGGAGGGGGGACTCTAGTGCCCCAGGGATGCCTCTTGACTTGTTTATTTGTTTGCCTTGGGCAAGGTCTCTCTAGGTAACCCAGACTGGCCTTGAACCTACAGTTTTCTGGATTAGCTTTCCCAGTGTTCCCAGGCTTGCACCACCATGCCACGCTGGGCACGTCTCTTGTCACCTTCATCACTGCTTAGGTAGCTCCCTCGTCTCTAGAATGCTAGGCTCAATGGCCAATGTTCTAAACTGAAGAAAGAATGCACGCAGGCTTCCCCTACAAATCACAGCTGCAAGTGTGCATACATCCTTGGTGATACCTGCCTGTCCCCCGGCATCTGATTCTCCCTAGGGTGCTCCCAAAAATCTGACCTAAGTCTGTGGGATGATGAGTAGTCTACTTGCTCTGAGAGAGAGTGTTCAAGGCCACACACCTCCCCGGAGCTGAGAAGCTTGCTAGGCGTGAGTACCACTTTCCTTCTCTCTTTCATTTGCCTACCCCAGCCACCGTCCCTGTGATGGGAAGGAAGTGACACTTCCTTTCATGAAAACTCACTGACTGGGAAGACGACGTCAGTCACAACAATAATGGCAACAGCAACCTCAATAACAACCAGCAGGCACGGCCCCACCCCCTTGCCTGAGGTTGTTGGCTTAAGTTTCCCTTAGCTCGAGCTGGAGAGGAAACAAAGACAGCCTTTGAAGCGGTCAGTCCACTCCGTGGCCCAAAAGCCGGCTGCCTGGCATTCTCCTCCTTGGGCTTGCTCCAGTGGGCAGTTTGGGGAGGGGGAGACCTATCAAGAGCCAGCCTTGAGGACGGCTGGACAAGAGTCTGAGGACCCAGAACCATCCACAGCCTAGCCTCAGCACCTCTGCCAAGGCAGGGAGAAATAAGTCCTGTCAGTGGCTAGAGACAAGCTGAGAGCCTCTGTCAGTGGCGGCTAGAGACAAGCAGAGAGCCCTCAGGGGTACATGAAGGCAGAGAGAGGCGTACGGGCACCAAGTATGAGATTCCAGACGCCCAGTGCTACCCAGCTCTGGAACAGCCTAAGCAATTCTACTCCTGGAAGAACTGAGTCGCCGCCGCCCAGCCCCTCTGCCCCTAGGTGAAAACAGAGTCCTATATATGGATCATTTCCGGTTTTCCCACCCCACCTGTGCAGAAACAAGGCTCAGAGGGGTGAGTCAACAGCAGAGGGAGAACCCCTACACAGGGTACTTCCCTACCTCACCACTCTCCTCCCCCTACTCTCCGCACCCCAGACCAGTGCCTGCTACCCTGCTCCGCCGCCGCCGCCGCCGCCGGGGAATGCAGACCATTCCGATCAGCTTCCCACTGAGGGCAACAGAAAGAAGGCCGCTCGGAAAGGGGTGAAGGGCAAGGAGTCCTGGAAGTCAAGGAAGTCTCACTCACTATCAGACCTGAGCCTGCCTCTGTGCCTCAGTTTCTCTGGCTGTAATAAAAGATGAGTGACGGGGGAGGACTCCATAGGCATGCTTCAGGTTCTAGGCCAAGCAGTCAGTTTGGACGCTGTAACTGCTGTGGACCCTTTAGCTAACATCTCCAGTCCTCCCTACCCTGGTATTCTGTTTAGGCCCCGAGTCCCTTAGATGTACATCAATTCCCAACAGTGTCCACGGGGCAGGGCAAGGAGCACCTGTCACCTCCTTTGGCCACTGTGACCCCTCCTCTGAAGCAGAAGACTCTGCGAACAGGGGATCCAAGCCATAGCAGCAAAACTTGGGATGAATTTGAGGCCTTCTGGGCCCAGGGTTGGCAATCCCACTGTGCCTGTGGGCCAGGGTGTAGAGTGTGACCCCAGCCAGGGCATGGCGCCTGGGCAGTGTGGAGGGTTGAGGATGAGGTGGCGTGGTTGTGCCCCCAGTTCGAACTTGAGAGCAAAGCCAAACTTGTACGTTGCACTCTGGCAGGCTGCCTTTCTGCCCTCTCTCCACTAACCACCCCCAGTCCAGGGCCACCACCCTGTCCCTCTGGAAGGATTCGAGGGAAGAGAGGAAAAGTCAGAAGACTAGGCAAGTAAAAAGAAGCCATCTTTCCTGCCAGGGGCTGGGAAGGCAAAGAGAGAAACAAAAAGAAAAAGGAAGAGAAGAGAGAAGAGAAGGAGCAGGGGACTTGAAGCCTGTGACCGTCAAACCATCAGCATGTCCCTCGGCAGAAAGAGGAACCGTTGATTCTTCAAAGCGCATTGAGCAAGTTCTTCAAAACCCGCGCAGTCACTTTCAGGAATCGCGGCAGCAGTGGGAAGCGCGGTGCGCGGCCCGGGCGCCTCGGGTTCTGAGAAGCGCTGGGCTGGCACGGGGCAGGGAGGGGCCCGCGGCCGAGAAGCTGCTGCTGACAGCTGTCACAACAAATGGGCCGAGAGCAGCTTGAGATTGAAACCGCAGCAGGAAGTGTGGGCGGCTCAGTGAATTTCAGTCCGGAGCCAGAGAGGAGAGTTTCGAGATAAACGCCTGGGAAGCCCCTGGCCGCCCCGACTTTCCACGAGAAGACAGCACACTGACACCCCGGTGCCCCTCGGGTCGCCCCTCGGGTCGCGATCGCTCCAGGTCCCCAGCCCTCCGACCCCAGCGCCGCCCGCGAGCCGCTTACCCATGGCCCAGAGAGATCGCGCGTAGCCAACCGGAGACCCTCGACGAACGGAGCTGTCCGGTCCCAGCGCTCTCGGCGCGACTGACTCGCGCTGCCGCTCGACTGCCGTCTCCCCGCGGGCCGCCCCCGGGCCCGCCCCGCCGCGCTCTGGGCTCCTATTGGTGAATCCTATCTTCTAGGGCGGGTGGGGTCCGCCCCTTGAGCCCGAGGAAGTCTGGAAGTTGTAGTGTGCGCCCACTTATCAGCAAGGGGCTCATGCTGGACACTCAAGAGTCATGGCCGCCCTGGGTCTTCTTGTTTCCCTAGAGGCAAAACCAGAGTCAAAGAAAACTGCCCGCTCTCTGCAGCGTGCCAAAGACTGGGTGGGATTAAGTGCTTCTGAATTGACCCGAAGTGGTCCAATTGCATCCTATTCAACATCACATAGAGGGGCGAGTACTGTGAGCCTAGCAAGGACCTACCAAGGGCCAATCTAGAAAGTCCTCCGTAGCTCATGCCTAATGTCCTAGACCTGCCCATAATGCCCATGTCCGCAAATGTCATGTAGACTAGTGACAGCCACAAGCTGAACCGTGCAAAGAGGAAGTGAGGGAAAAGAGGGTGAGGTTTATCGTGAGTGGGGACAAGAGGAGGAAGAGCAGTCCATTGGACCTGTGTGGGTTATAGAAGATGAAGCTAAGCCTGAGATTTAAAAGCAGAAAGCCTCAGCAGCTGAAGGGCTTGGACTTGAACTTCGTTTCTAGTATGTAGTTAATATCCCCGGAATCAAATTGTGTCCATTAATTATAATATTCATACAACTCTGTGCATTTCACCCCATCATTGTCCTTATTTTATAGAGCAAAACAAGCCTGGGTGATTAATTAGCTCATATAGCTAGAGCTATATGGTCAGAGCTCAACCTAGAGCTCAACCGGGAAATAGGAGCACAGGTTAGGAGGACTCCATAGGCATACTCCCAACTTACCGCTGCTCCCATTCACAGTGGACAAAGGGACTGGGCAGCAGTTGGCGACTTATCCAGGGGTCTGGCATGACAGATCTGCAAGCTCATCACACTGGGCTTGGTGGGATAATTGAACAGCCTGCGCTCACAGATCTGGTAACAGACATGTTGTCAATATTTATTAACTGCTCAGAATAATCACCAGAATAATGATTGCAACAGTACTCCCACGTCCAAGATTACAAGCCATGCTCCACCCCAAGAGATCTGAGACTGGCCGAGATGCTATCTACCAAAAGATACCACCCAGAAACTTCTTTTGGTTCCACTTGTACCCATTTGGTAAGGATTGACTGGACCAGCCACAATGCCAGGCTAGGTACGACGATCTGGATACTACCTTCAGTGCCACAGTATAGGCCATCTGCTACCTCCTGGATTGGATACTTGCATCAGCGAGGCAGGCATTGCCGGACCGAACCACAGCTAACCCTACCTCTGGAGAGAAGGACCCTACCATCCAGGCAGGAGAGCGTACTCCTAGACAGGGCTGTTTGTGCGAAGCCTCAGCAAGTCAGCACCTGTCTGGGGCAACCTGAGAACAATGTGCTCTAAATTTAATTGTCTCCCTGAGGCAGCTGTTTGCAACAGAAAGTGATCTACAACGGCTAATAAACCCTACTGAGGAGTGACACCTCCATTTGCTTCCCTAAAAACACAAACACTCCAGTTGTTCAAGCTTCATTTTACACACCTCTCCCGCAGCACCCACCTGCCTTCCTCCATCACCCACCATCCGCAGAGAACCAGCCCAGGATAGCCTGAGTGGCCACTAGCCTCTCCGTGTCTGGGTTGTTTCTCTGCCAGCCTCCAGAAGAGAAACAAAACACCACTCATGTGTAAACACACTCTTCCCGGGAAAAGCATTGAGTTAAATAAATCAGCCCTCTCTGGTCATGCCCCAAATCCAGTTCCCTCTCTCTCCTTATCAGATTGGATAGTCTTTTAGAATGTTCCCAACTTCTTCTCATGAATACGTGTATCCATGGTCTGGTAAAAGACCTAACTTGGTTTAGTGTGTGCTTTAAGCTGATACAATTCTGATTTTGCCATAGAGAGATCTACATTTAAAATACAGGTCATTTCTCTATTAGCATCTGCTACTGTCTATGTCTTATAGGTGATCTCTCCATAGTCTTCTCCCCACCCCTGAATCTTGCTGAGAGAATTATAGATTTCTTAGAGCACTTTTGGGGAGAGACTGGGCTAAGCCTACCTTCTAACACCTCACACTGGTCCATCCCTAATGACCTGACCTTGGGGGCGGTGCTCATTCTGGAACTTACTGGCCTAGAGAGGTTCAGCAAGTTGCTGGAAGTCACACAGGAAAGACAGCGCCATGCTTCCTCTGAGACCTTCAAAGTTGTTTGGTGTACTCAGAAAACAGGACAAGCAGCCTGTCTTCCCCGCTGTTACTGCTCTTCCCAGTCTTAGCAAAATGCCCCCTGGGGCCTTGTTTTCAAAGGGGAATGAAGTGGGGGAGTATTTTTAACTGTTGGCCCGGCTTTGCACCCCACTCCCCCACCCTGCTATGCTAGCTGTCCAGGAAAGGCTTGCTTCACAATGGCATTCGCAACTCATGGAAAACAGCAAATGCTTGAAATAGACCATACCCAAGCCCGGGAATGGAAAAAATGGGCTCATGGTTTCAAACGCGTCTTTTAGAAAGAGACAAGAATAGCTTTTGGCCTTTGGGGATGGGCTAGGGTTGAGAGGCTGGGAAGGTGGCAATGTTAGCATAGGGTTGGGTCCCAGATCACCAGGGGACATTTTCCTAGGAGAAGAGACGTGGTCGCTGTCCCCAGGGGTGCTTAGAAGCAGGTGCTCCGTTCCCCCTCTGCACCAACCCACTGAATCTAGAACAACTTCCTGTGTTGGGTCAGGGCTGGCTTCTGGGTGGGGGGCTTCATGGCCCTGTCCCTACCCAACAGAAACCCAAGATGATAAAGTGCCTGCACCTGAAAGGTGACAGTTGAATCCTCCTGGGGTAGGGAAGAATTTGGGGTTTTCATCTGCACTCATACACAGCCCAGATGTGCAACCTCATGCAAGTTGTTTGATCTCTCAGGTGCACAGGTGCTTTATCAGGGAAGGTGGAGAGGATGCTGTGCTTATCCATCCATCCGACCAACCAACCAATCAATCAATATGTGTCATGTTGTCCTTCTGTGTGCAGCCACCAAGTTAGACACGGGGTAGCCGCTAACAGACAGCAAAGGGCCCATGCCCAGGGCCAGCAGGGGTGCTGGAGAATCAGCAGAGTGTTATCTACATCAGATCCCACCACACCCGTGTCTTACCAGACATGTCACCTGATCCCCACAAACTAGGCACTGTATTTGTCCCCAGAATACTCTTGGGACATTGAGGACCAGAGAACAGGTGCTGTACAAGTTCATGGGCGCAGCCACAATCTGGAACGAGTAAGAAAAGGTTCGCTGTGCGCCAGAGTTCCTAGGAACAGGGCAACCAGACCTTGGTTCCTTGTGCCGCAGTTTGTCACAAAATGGTAAATCTAGACCAGGGAGTCAGTACAAAATGCACTGGAGAAAGATTTCGGTTAGGTCAGTGTAGCGCTTTTAGTTAAGGTCTCAGAGGGGCCTTCAGTCCTGTTTGAATGTTCTTGACTGTTTCTCCCATTTGACAGATGGATAAATTGAGGCATGTCTCACTTAAGGGGCCTCTACTTCCCATATAACCCTGTCCAACGCTCAGTAGCATAAACCTTGGAGAACATGGGGGGGGGGGGATGCGCCCAGCGTCAAGAGAGAACTGCATCTCCCAGGATGCCTTGCTGGGGGGGCGTGTAGGGGCGGAGTCGCCGCTCACACTGTAATTTCTTGGCACTGGGAGGGGAAGGAGGGGAATTGCGGAGGGGGAGCAAAAGTAAAGAGAGAATCAAAGCCTCCAGCGTCACGTCTAGGAATAGCCTCGGGAGCTGGGCCAAGTCATTATCGACGATGAGTAATCCGGTTAAGTCATTTCTCTAAACACCATTCTTTGTAAGAGAATTAAAATATCAGCTTACATCAGAGCGGGAGAGGTGGGCTCCGGGCCCGGGCTGCAGCGCCAGGAGCGGGAGCGCCTGGAGGACTCCGCGTTGGGCCAGCCCGGCCTGGGAGCGGAGTGGAGCCGCGTGCCTGGGCGCTGCCAGCCGAGCTTGGGCTCCGTCCGGGCGGGAACCAGCGAGTGGGGGCGGGGAAGAGGGCAGCCAGCCAGGTCTCAGTTTACCCTGCTGTTAAGGGCCTCAGGGAAAGTTTGATCGCCCGGCGAGGGGACGGAGGTGGTGAGACAGCGCTTCGCCGCTCCTGCCCGGGATTCTAGAATTGATGTCTGGAGAGCTTCAGAGACAAGTTCATTGAGAGGGGCTAGAGACCGAGAAGAGTCCTCAATACTCTGCCGAGGTCTCCCTCTAAACCTCCTGCCGTGTGCGTGTTTGGCTTGATTTTCATATTTTCTCTCCCCACTTTCTTTTTAGTTGCTTCTGTATTAAGCAGTCTAGGGCCACAGCCAGGCTTCTGAGAGGTGAGGATGACTCCCTTGATGACCTGGGGAGTGCGGGTGATCCAGAAGCAGCAGCACCCACCCCGTGGCCTCTAACCCCCAAGTGTGTCCCCAAAGCAAGGCACAGGTTTGGTGTCACCTCCCAATGGTCGTAACTCTAATTCTTGGTAGTAAGGCCCCTGACACACCCAGACACTTCCTCCTGGCTTCTAGTTCCAGGCAATACCTGAGGCTAGGGAGCCTAACCCAGCCCTAAATTCCTTGTTGTGGTTTGGTTTGTCTTTTGAATGAATTAATTTCAACAAGGCGGGCTTTCGCTAAGTAGCCCAGGCTGTCCTTGAACTCCAGACCTTGGTGCCTTAGCCTGAGTGTTGAGATTAGAGGCACACCTGTACACCTAGCTAGGCACTTTACCATATCATTTATTATTATTTATATTATTTTTTCGGTACTGAGGTTTGAACCGCGGGTCTCAAGGAGGCTGTGCAGTCTATCATGGAACTACATATCCACCTGAGTTGGGTATTATAAAGACTCTTTGACTAGTCTGGGTTGTAACTCTCCCGCTCTGGAACCAGGCGGACACTTTCCAGTCCTGGCTGACTCACTTGCAGGTGGTGTGACTGACTTTTCTAATCAGTTTTCCCGTGACTGAAATGGGCTTAGGATCTAGCTGAGAAGATTACTATGAGGGTGAAAAACAGACCTGGGTGATCAGGCTGTCTCACTTTGTGCAGATAGCCTCTGCCCGGGCTGATTCTGTGTGTGGATTTGCCTCTTCGCTGTTTCCAACACAGCACCACAGGGTGACTGAGTTATGAAGAAGTCAAGTTCATATCGCCTCATGATTCTGAAGGTCTGGGGTTGAGGGCCAGCACCTGGTGATGAGTTCTTACTGACAGAGTCCCAAGGGGGCGGAGGACATTACATGGTGAGAAACCAAAGCAGGAGTGTATCTCCTCTGGCCTCTCCACTGGGACCCCACCCCCAAACTTGACAGCCTTCTCTAACCCTAATCACCCTCAGAGTGTCCTGCCCCTGCAAGCACCATTGTGTTCATACCCCCAATACCTGACAGTGTGATTAAATATCGGCTATTGTAACCTTTGGGGACTCTCATCCAAACCTGGCAGAGTGTTTCTATCTCAGGGAAGAAATGGGTAGGAAATAAACCTTCAACACACACACACACACACACACACACACACACACACACGGG
>NC_022028.1:21414727-21424896 GCF_000317375.1 Microtus ochrogaster | reverse complement strand
GCTAGCCTTGAACTCTTGATCTTCCTGTCTCAGCCACCTAAGTGCTGGAATTAAAGGTATATAGACTATACTTCATGATAATAAACTCAAGGGGTCTTTCAAATATAAAAATTTAATGCTTGGAGGGGTCCCGGTTTCCTTGGTGTAAAAACACAAGATCCACTGTTTCTTACTCTTCCTACAGCCCTACCCACCCCCAGACCCAAGACGTTGGTTTTCATTATCTTGATATCGTCCAGCTGGCAGCTGCCACTGGTAAGGACAGCCCGTGCTGATGTTGTAACAGTATTCATTATTTGAAAACAACAGTGGGCAGGAAGAGCCCACCAGGTCTAAGTGGTCCTACCCCCCCCAAGTCCCTTTTCTATCCCTCTTTGTCAATCACATGCTCCCCATCCCCACTGTACATCTTCTAGTCACTGCAGGAACCGAATTAGCATGGACATTAACCCGTGTTCACAAAATGTGTGTGTGTGTGTGTGTGTGTGTGTGTGTGTGTGTGTGTATAGGCAGGTGTGTACAGAGAACCTTACAGCTCACACAGGCTCAAAAAACATACATGCTTGGGCTAGAGAGACGTCTCAGCCATTAAAGGCTAGGCTCACAACCATACACATTCACTGTCCGTTACAGGTGAATTCTGTTTCCAAAGCGGGCCACTACGCTAACTCACCATGGATGTCCTAAAATTGTTCAGCCTGTCTTTTCTCAGCTGCCCACCTATGCTCTGTAGTCTTCACCCAGGGTCCTAGCCTGGCGGGGCTCTGCTCTGTCATAACTGCCTTCTCGCCTTTTCTTGGCCCCAGGTGAAAGCAGAGGCTTTGTGAAGAGGGCTTCTCTTTGTTTTGTGCTGGGGTCAATGATGGTTCCAGGCATGGTGGCTTGATGTCTACGTCTCCCAGACTTATTTGGTGATATGGCCAGACTGGGAGGCTGTCCACGGTGCTCTTCCGTAGTGCTCGTCCACGGTACTGCTAGTACCAAGCATTTATGTGTACCTTCCCCTCTGAGCTTGCTGTTTTCTCCCCAGACTTGCTGGTTTCCACCGGGTCTGCCCAGCAAACCCTCATGCACCATCTAAAGCAGGTGTCCTATTGCCTCCAGCCTACTCCTCAGCTGTGGCACGCTTGCCTGAAGTTGTCTTAATCTTAGCTTAGGAACCCTCAGGGTCAGTAAGTAAACAAACTGGAAAGATTGAGGAGGAAGTAAGCGAGGTGTCCAATGATGATCCCCAGATGAGGAATCCATGGAAGGCCGGGGAGGGAGGCTGAGGGGTGCCATGCCCCTTCTGTGCTACTGACTGCCTTTCCCTCTCTCCGGTCGTGCCACTTTGCTGGCAAGAGCAGGATATTAACACCACAGTCCCTACATAAGCTCCCAAGACCCCAGAGTCCCAGGTCTGGGTCGTGGGAGCTTATGTAGGGACTGTAGTATTACTGGTGGTATTATGTAGGGAGTGTAGCATTACTCCATCCCTCTGCCCCATCTGGATCCCTTTACTGGGTATCCCCACAGCTCCAGGAGGCTGGGTGGGAGGGACGTGCAGGATCCCTTGGGCTCCACTGCACCCTCTGACCCAGATCTTTATTCTGATGACCTCTATACTTACCTTCACTGAGTCTGAGGTCTGCCTGTGACTAGGCAGGGCCAGCCCTAGCAGGATCCACAGCCGGCATCCCACTCCCCAAGAAAACAAGGGCTCTAAATCTGCTAGGTTCCCTGTGCTCAACACCTTCACCTAGAACTCAGGAGGGTCACAGTGGTGACATAGCTGTCCTCAGCTGCCTAATGCTATGAGGAGCACTGGATAAGGGTTTGTTTTGCTTTTATTCTGGGGCCTCTTGCATACTAGGTAATTGTTTTACTGTCTAGCTACATCCCCAACCCTCTTAGTCTTTATTTTGAGATATCCTACTAAGTTATCCAGGTCAGACTAAAACTCAAAATCCTCCTGCCTCAGCATCTGGGGATGACAGACCTCTACTGCCAGGCTTAGCTTGGAAGAACTGTTCCTTACAAAGCCTTGTCAAGTGAGCCAGGCAGAAGGAAGCAACTCATAAATTGTCGCTGTCACCCACAGCCCAAGACAAAGCAGACAGTATAGGGTGGGGGCACCCAGGAGACCTGGGTTCTGGACCCAGCTGCAAACTGCAGAGGTCGTTAGGTCCTGGAAGGCCCCTGCCTACCTCTCCCTCCCAGCTTCAGTGTGCACGGGGGTCTTATTTGTTGGCCTTGGGGCTTTTTAGTTTTTAAATTTTAAGTAAACAAGGGCTACATGAACACCCTAATATTCGGGGCACATTTTGAAACAGCTCAGAAATCCCCACATCCCCTTGTGAGTCAGTCCTAGGAGCAGTAAGCAGAACTGTCGCCTGCTACAAGAAAAAAATTCTGCAAAATAACAGCTGGGCAGCCCTGTGTCTCCAGGGATTTGAGATGGGGACTCTAAAATATTAGTGACCCAAAGGCCCCAGAGACCACTGGAGAGAGTACAAAATGCTGCAAAGGACCTCATGTCTCTCTGTCGCCTGTGAGGAAGTCCCACAAGGCTTTGACTTTTTCCCGTAAATGCGATTCGAAACTCGTTGGGAAAGATCACTTTCCAAGTGTGTTTCTTTTGCTATTTTGGTGGCTCAAGCACGTGCTGGATCAACAGAGCCTCCACCCAGTGACCGGGGACACCCAAGGGACGCCGGCTCAGGCTCCTGGCGTCAGCAGCTGCGGCGAACACAGGGTTGGGAACTGCTGGGACGGCGACAGGGGCTATGAGCAGGTCTAGCTGGGACTGCACGACCCAGCAGCTTCTCCCAGCCCGGAGGACCCGCGGGACTTTCGGAAAGCTCTTTCCTTCCCCACGCCGGATCTGACTCAAAAAGAGGAGCTGGCTCAAACCGAAAGAATAATTCGGTTAGCCAAGGCCACCGATATTTCTCTGGGGCCCAAATAATTGCCAGGTAGGAGCTCCAGGGCGGGAGCGTCGCGGGCCCCTCGGGTGTCGCTGAAAGCCCCAAGCCCCATACAGTTCCTCTTTCCGCCCCAAAAGGGAGTAGGAAGGGCGGGGGGGGGGCACAAAGGGCTGATGAAGTGGACTTTGCATTCTGCGGTCCTGGGCCATCCAGAACTGTCTTTCCCTTCGCTGATGCCGAGGAATGGGGCATCTGGAAAGGGATAAGGGCTCCTTCTACCGTGCCATCCCCTCACCAATTTCAAGCAACCCTGTAGAGGGACTCTCTTCCTAGCTTGCAGCATCCCCAACACTCAGGCGGGTATAGTGAAGGCTTTTCCAAAGCCTGATATTGGCGTTCCTGGGGGTGGTGGCGGTGTCTCTGTTACTCTTGGTTGCTGATGGTTCCTTTTATAGGAAATACCTGAAGTTAACCTGAAAAGAACCAGTGTTTTGTTTTGTTTTTTTTTTAATATTTATTTATTTATTATGTATACAATATTCTGTCTGTGTGTATGCCTGCTGGCCAGAAGAGGGCACCAGACCACATTACAGATGGTTGTGAGCCACCATGTGGTTGCCGGGAATTGAACTCAGGACCTTTGGTAGAGCAGGCAATGCTCTTAACTTCTGAGCCATCTCTCCAGCCCAAGAACCAGTGTTTATTCATCATGTCCGCCCCAAGACCCTGGAATCTGTTTCAGGCCCTTTGGCTTGGTGGCACATGTCTTCTGACCATCGTTCAGGCCCTCACTCAGAGGTCCCAATTAACCAACTTTTTACTAATCTCATATTCAAGCAGCATTTATTATTCTAACCTATTTCTCATAGGTTGAACTTCCCGGGACTGGGTGCTGGCAGGAAGGGATCTCTTGGGCTCCCCTCAAGAGCCTACTGAAGGTCACTTGTGTGGATTCTGGTCTCTACAGAGCTGGCTTCTGCTGCAGGAAGTTCCTTGCTTTCGAGGGGTATCCAAGGCTTTGCAGAGTCAGCAATTCTCTGACTTGGGCCCCTGCTGGCTTCAAGTTCATCTTGACCTGGAGACAGGTGTGTGAGAGAGATGCTGCTGGCTCATCTCCCTGGCTACCCAGGACACCTGGCTGGGGCCTGCTGTACCACCGCCTGGGCCTGGCTGCTATCTCAGCACAAAGTTTACCCGGTAAGCAAGATCTGTCTTGAACTCCTAGGTAGGCAGGCACAAGGCTGCTGTCTCCCGGAAGAGTCCTACAGGCACACACAGTGGCAGAGACACGGTGTTGTATGCAGGGTGTGTGTGCCCAACAGACATGAGGATGAGCACACGCAGTGGCTCATGGCTACACGGAGTCAGATGAGCCTCTGAACAGAATACACTTGTCTGTATCCTCATCCTGGGCTCTAGGTAGGGAAGACTGGCTGGGCATAGCCCTTGATCTATCTATCCAAGACTGGTGCCCTCTGCCGTCACTTGGAGCGGCCCCTATGACTTGCACGAAAGTGTGATAGGCGGTTTGGGGGTGGGGAGACACCTGTTAACCCCAAGGGCGGAGTGAGTCTTTGACTCCAGAAGACAACTGGGAATATCTTCCCTTTCAGACACTGAATGATGACTTGAAGGCAGGACAGGAAGCAGAGGTGGCTTTACATCGCGGTGGCAGGCGCTGGGAAGCCCCTAGGGGCTGGTGCATGAAAAGGAGTCTGTCAGTGAGGGATAGTAAAGATGCTGCTGTAGAGCTTGGACCAAAGAACTGGCGCGGTGGAGTCCCTCAGCCCCTTAAAGCCCTGGGTCAGCAGCGGGGAGGTACAGGCTCACAGGCACTGGTAGGTGGATGCATGCGCTAATGAGTTGGACTCCCTTGGTGAGGGAGGGCATTCTTCCTTTTCGCTGAGCAGTCAATCTCAGGTTCATTGTCGGCTGTCAATGGGAAGCAGGGACATAAGGGCTGACTCAGAATACCAGGCTGGGCTGTCCAGCCAGGAAAGCCATGGTGAGCTGAGCAGGAGACCCCTTCCCGCTTCCCATGAGGCTCCATCCCGGGGTCCCCAAGATCCAAGAACTCCTGGCAGAAGAAGCCTCCAGGGTTCAAAATTCTAAATTGGCAACTGAATCCATAGGATTTCCCTCCGAACAGTCTGCTAACCTTTTTGTAGGAACTGAGACTGAGATGAGCCACACTGTCGATGCGTGCTTCGCTTTTCCTTGAGCGCCACAGAGGTTGGATAGGGGGCCCCCTGGAAACTTGTGCCCCTCAGGCTAGAGCATGCAGCAGCTCCCATCTCTAGCCCTGGGGATCTCCAAGCACTCAGTAAATGCAGAGAACACCGCTTCTGATTTCCGAACAGTTTTCTTCCTGTGGTCAGCCCTGCTTACCAAGACCTCGGTTGTTAATCAGAACATGCACCCAGATGTACACAGGGTGCAGGGGGTTCTGGGGAATTCACTTTTCTGGGTAAGGCAGGGTTAACTGGAAGCCTGCGTTCTTGGGCTCTATTGAAAGCTTTTCTACAAATGATGGGCATTTCCCCAGCTTAGTATTTTGAAAGCTTCTACCACTTTCTAAATATGTGACCTTGGTCAAGTTACCTAACCTCAATAACCTCAGTTTCCTTATCCGTCGAATGTGCGCACAGTGCTGACTCTCGAAGTTGTAACAGGAAGGAGCCATGCTTAGCCTGCAGTTCGCTTCAGAAGCAACCAGTACCACACTGTTTCCACGCTGGCAGTGGGTCCTCGGAACCGAAGGGCCATCTGCTCCAATGGATATCCTCCCAGGGAGACAACAGTCTCCTTCCTCAGAAAAGTCAGTGTAATCTCTGTGCTATACGAGCCAAGGACCCTGTGTCTGGAGCCTATGTGTTTCTGTGTTTGGCACTTCCCCTGGGGGAGAATCAGTTGGTGAAGGGCACTGGGCCCTGTCTCCCTGGCATTCAGCCTCTCTTGATCCCCCACCTGCCTTCTTTTTTTTTTGGTTTTTCGAGACAGGGTTTCTCTGTGGCTTTGGAGCCTGTCCTGGAACTAGCTCTGTAGACCAGGCTGGTCTCGAACTCACAGAGATCCGCCTGCCTCTGCCTCCCGAGTGCTGTGTCCTTTTCTTTTTTCTTTTCTCCCTCTCTCTCTCCCTCCCTCCTCCCTCCCTCCCTCCCTCCCTTCCTTCCTTCCTTCCTTCCTTCCCTTCCTTCTTTCCTCTCTCATTGCTTCTTTCTTTTTCTCCTTTATTTTTCTTTTTGAGATGGTGGTTTGCTGTGCTGCCCAGGCTCATCTTAAATTCCTAAGCTTAAGTATTTCTCCTTCTCAGCTTCCTAGTAAGGTTGCACCCCATCTAGGCTCAGGGAGCTTTTCCTGTCTAGTCCCTGGATTGACCTAGGTTGAGAGACTAAAAGGCTGCTCTCAAGTGGGGATCTCGGGAGACATCAAGTTAGAGATGGTTGTAAGCTTCCATGTGGGTGATGGGAATCACCAGGTTCCTGATGGCTGCGATGGGGGAGGAGGCAGCCATAGACGGGGAGTGTGATGCTCAGTCGCCTAGCCTGGACATGGGCACCCACCCGGCACGTGTACACACCTGCTAGGTCACAGTCAGAAGCACAGTCTACCCTTCAGCAAAAGGGTACCAAGGCCTGTCATTCAACGCTCCAGGCCTCTAGCTATTTATCTAATGGAAATATAGTTGAAATACTGAAATACACTGTCAGGAGAGACTCAGACCCACTTAAGGCAGCAAATCCATGGAAGTTCAAATCCCTTCGAGGGCACCGCATATGTACATTCTGTGTATTTGTCTAAAAAGTGTTTTTGTGTGAGTATAAGGTGTGTGTGTGTGTGTGTGTGTGTGTGTGTGTGTGTGTGTGGGCATATGGATGTTTGTGTGTGAGTGCAGCAGTCAAAAGACACTCTGGTGCCAGTCCTGGTCTTCTCCCTTGATTGAGACATCCTCATCAATGATGCACAGGCTAGGCTAGCTGGCACCTATTGCTGTTGCTGTTTCTGCTTCCCATCTTGCCATAGGTGCACTGGGATCACAGGTGTGTGCCCTGCCACATGCAACTTGATTGTGGCCTCTGAGAACACAAACTCAGGTCCTCACAGTGCATGATGTGCTAGTCAGGGTGGCTAATGGCTGTGTTGAAACACCATGGCCAAAAGCAACTTGGGGGGGGGCAGGGAAGGGTTTATTTGGCTAACATATTCTTAGCCACTATCCATTGAGAGAAGTCAACGCAGGAACTCAAAGTGGGTAGGAACCTGGGGGCAGGAGCTGGTGCAGAGACCGTGGAGGGGTACTGCTTACTGGCTTGCTCAGCCTGCTTCCTTATAGAACCCAGGACTATCAGTCCTGGGGTGGCCCCACCCATTATGGGCCAGACCCTCCTCTATCAATCATTAATTAAGAAAATGCCCTACTGAGAGAAAGATTCCTTTCCCCTCTCTTGCCCCGACCACCTGTGCTGGGTGAAGGAGCTGACCCTCCCTATTGCCAGCTGCAGCGCTCAGGAAAGTGGACCCTGCACCTCGCCTGGGCAGCACAGTAGAGCTGACACCTATGGTGGTGGCTAGGGGAGCCAGCTCCAAAGTTGTGAGCATGGGAGAGCTGTATCTATTACTCATCTGTTCTGTGGCAGCAGGCACAGGGGGAGAGGCCCCCCCATCAACTCCTGAGGCGGGCGGGGGTGCTGGCCCTGAGGTCATAAAAGCCAGAGAACTGTCCCTCACCAGCTGCCGTACTCAGTGGGCCCTATACCTCACCTGGGCAGCACAGTAGAGCTGCTCCTGAAGGTGTGTGTGTGGGAGAACCAACCCTGAGGATGTGAAAGCTGGAAACCAGCCCTGCCCTTTGCTCATGGCTGCAAGGGGTGAACTAGCCAGGGCTATGCTGGTTGGTGGTGAAGATGGTAGAGAGCTGGTAGTCTCACTGATCCTGCAACTACCCAGGCCCAGAACCAGGGTTAAGTGTTGGCCCACCCCAACATCCATCCCATCTGTGATGGGCTGGAACACGGAGGGGCGGGAGGAGGGGTCGTGAAGACCCAGGGCTTCAGGATCGCTATGACACAGGGCAGCAAGGCAATGTCCAGGAAGTGTTTCAGTGGTGTCACAGAGGCCGGGGCAGAGTCAGATCAGCGATTGTTTGCAACGAACCACCGCACGTAAAGATGTATGGATAAAGGGGTTACTGCGTGACTCTACGGTCTCACACTACAGCTTCCGTGCCGAGGTTTTCCCTTTCTCCCTCCCCCCACTTTTCTCTTACATTTTATTTTGTTTTTTGGGGGAGGGGCGTGGCAGGGGCAGAGGGCAGATGCGAGGGCACAGGAGATGGGCGGGGTTGGGATGCATGATGGGAAAGACACAAAGAATAAATAAAAAGAAAGCTTAAAAAAAAGAAAGAAAGAAAAGAAAACGCCTTACAGGCTTGCTTGCCTACAGCTGGATCTGATGGAGGCATTCTCAACTGAGGCTCCCTCCTCTCAGATGACTCGAGCTTGTATCAAGTTGACGTAAAACTAGCCAGCCATGTGGCAAGTGCTAACCCACTGAGCCATCTCCCTAGCCCACATCCTGTCTATTGTAAACCATCTTCAGAGGGCTTATTATACCCAGTGCAATGTCAATGCTCTGGAAAACCATTCTATAAAAGTTCTTTTGAATGTTTTGTCTGCATGTATGCCTGTGCACCATGTGCGTACGGTGCCTGCAGAGGCCAGAAGAGTGCACTGGATTTCCTGGAACCATAATGAGTCCCAGAAAGTTGTGAGCCACTGCGTGGGTGCTGGGAACCAAGCCCAGGTCCTCTGCAGGAGCAGCCAGGGCTCTTAACCACTGAGAGAGCTCTCCAGCCTGCAAATCATTCACATAGTACATTGACTATGGGAAAGTGACAAGAAGAGAACCTGTGCGGTGGCAGTAGTTTTGCTTTTCTAGAATATTCTGTATATGCAGCTGGTTGACTGCAGGTCTAAATGCTCAGGTTACAGAGGGCTGACTCTCCTGAGCCCTCTGGATTAAAGTTGAGCATGCCATGAGAGCTTCGTGTTGGGGTGAGGCTCAGCATCAGCCTCCCGCCTCTTCCCCTGCTCTTGAGTCTCTCAGTGGTTAAGTTATATTTCTGTCATGCATATCTGATTGAGAGATAAAACTGATCAATTTCCTCTGTGCGCCTCCCAAGCAATGGCAAGGGTCTTAAAAGCTTCAGCTCCTATTACCTCCTCCCCTGTCTGTACATTGTCATCTAATACTGTTTCAATTTGATTTTACCATAGTAAATTATTTAGTTGATAAAAATCAATGACTTTTCACACTTAAACATTGTCGGCTGTTTTGTTAAGTGTGGCTGGCTGTCGTTTACCCCAAGGTAGAGATGACGGCATCTTCCATCCCACAGGCAGTATGACCTTGGTACTGCCCGTGAAGACAGACTCTAATTCTTCTCCAGCATCTGGGCTAACCATAGTGACTTGTTTGAGTCAGCGGATGTGGTGGAAGGGGCACTGTGTTACTTCTGAGGCTGTGTGGCTGTCCCTGATTTCTTAGAACTCTCGTTTTGGACACTCCCGGGGCACAGGCCATTTGCCACTAGTCTCCATTAAGCGTGGTCTTTCAGATCCAAGTTCAGGCGCTAGGCTTGTAGATGAAGAAGCCTCCATATACTTCCAGACCTCAGCAACTCAAGACTGTAGCAGAGGTTCCAAACATCGGAAGACAAAGTTCAGCCTCCCCTGGCATAGCTTGGGAGATTTCCTGACCCACGGACACTAAGACTACAATAAGATGTTTGAATGCCAGGCACGATGTAATCTCTGTGTTCGGGAGACTGAGGCAGGACACGAAGAGCTGGAGGCCAGTCTGGGCCACATCATGAGTTCCCATGGAGTTTGAGCGACATAGAGAAGTGATTAAGTCAGGCAGGGGGAACGCACGCCTGTAATCCCAGCATAATAACAAAAGTAACAATAATACATTTAATTCATTTAAGTAAAAGATAAAATCATTGGTCTTTTACTTGATTAACTTTGGGGTGATTTGTGGCAGGAAAAGATAACTGGGGACGTGCACCGTTGCACATTTTCTGAGTCTGGTTTCCTTCTTACAGTAGCAGAAGCCACAGCCATTTTTTTTTTATTGAGACTCTTGAATGATAGATCTTGTTTTTGTCGGGAGGTATCTTTTTTTCCCCCTTCCTTCTTTTATTTGACTCTGGTTCTTGAGATAGACCTTTCTATGTAGCCTAGGCTGGCCTTAAACTCACCA
>NC_022028.1:21410153-21414152 GCF_000317375.1 Microtus ochrogaster | reverse complement strand
GGAGGCAAGAAGGAAACCCAGTTCTGTCTAACTTAGCTGGTGCTGGGTCAAGCTTCTAGAATGACACCAGGAAGTTTATTTTAGCCTTAATACACACAGACACACACACACACACACACACACACACACACACGCATCTGGATGTGATGGTGCTCACTTTTAATCCCAGCACTCATGAGGCAGAGAGGCTGTAGGATCTCTTTCAGCTCGAGGCCAGCCTGATCTATACTATGTAGATCTATACTATGTAGATCAGGCTGGCCTTGAGCACAGCCAGGACTACCTAAAGGAACCCTGTTAAAAAACAAACGAGCAAACAAAATTTGATTTACTGTTTTATGGCTTCTAGTACTATGCAAAGCTGTTTCCAATAAGTCTAATTATTTCTCAGGCTATAGTTGGGTCCCCACCTGTCCCCCACTGGTTCATGCACTAAAGACATGCTTCCAGAGTGGCACTGTTAGGAGGTTTTGGTGCATCTAAAAGCTGGTCCTACTGGAAAAGCTTTAGGTCACTCCTAGCTCTGCTATGGTGAATGTGGTGTCTAAGGATTCATGGTTGAGGCAATGGCCAACAAGAGGTTTGGCAATGGGCAAAGGCCAGCAGTTCTTTTGGTTCGCAAAGTGACCGATGTTGGGGAAAGCACACGGAAGCTGTAGCAGAAGGTAGTCCAGGACCTGCGAGACTGTAGCTCTTGCTGCTACCTAGAATGAATGCTTTCAACTTATCTTATGTGAAAAATAAATGGGAATTTAAAAAATTTCATTCTTCCAGCTTATTCTATGC
The DNA here is from genome assembly GCF_000317375.1 of Microtus ochrogaster. Taxonomy (NCBI): domain Eukaryota; kingdom Metazoa; phylum Chordata; class Mammalia; order Rodentia; family Cricetidae; genus Microtus; species Microtus ochrogaster. The sequence goes on along the minus strand of NC_022028.1, from coordinate 21,413,366 downwards.
AAGCACTGCCAATCCCAACAGGCAGGAATGCGGCCCCAGGCGTGACTGTGTTTCTGTTACTTGGTGCGTGCTTTCTCTTCTTCCCAGAATACCTTTCTTTTGTTTTCTCTTGTTGAGACCCTAAATCTCCTTCAGGGCTCAATTTTATACCCGTTCCACCCCTAAACTTCCAGCACCTGTCTTAGTCACTGATCTGTTACTGTGAAGATGTCGACACCACGACCAAAGCAACTTATGAAGAAAGCATTTAATTGAGGGCTTGCTTACACTTGCTTACAATTGTGGAGGGCGAGTCTACTATGACCATCGTGGAGGGGAGCGTGCAGCAGGCAGGCCTGGTGCAGGAGCAGTAGCTGAGCGCTTAGATTTTATCTACAAATCAGAGACAGAAGGAAAGTGAGTGAGAGAGAGAGAGAGAGAGAGAGAGAGAACACGAGCACGCTAACTGCAATGATGCGGAGTGGGGTGGGGTTTAAAGCCTTCAAGCCCACCCCCAGGGACACACCTCCTTCAGCATGGCTCTGCTTTCTCTAACAGGGCCACACCTCCCAAACCTTCCTCAAACAACTTAGCCGTGAACTGGGGACCAAGCATCAAACCTATGAGCCTGTGGGGGCCGCCTCGTTCAAGCCACCACACCACCCATTCCCTGGACATAACAACCCTCGTGGCCCTCAGTGTGATCATTTTGTAGTACTTACCTAAATGCCAAGACTTACCTGAGTGGTAATGGATGATAACTGAGTTTTCCTTAATCTTTGGTTACTCAGAATTAAGACAACGGTTAGGGCACAGTAGGTGCTTTATAAGTCTCTCTCTCTCTCTCTCTCTCTCTCTCTCTCTCTCTCTCTCTCTCTCTCACTGGGGTGGTGGGAAGGGGAACACCTACATGGCCTCACAAACAGTTGGCTACTTTTTTAAAATAAGGATTAAGCCGGGCGGTGGCGGCGCACACCTTTAATCCCAGCACTCGGGAGGCAGAGGCAGGCGGATCTCTGTGAGTTCGAGACCAGCCTGGTCTACAAGAGCTAGTTCCAGGACAGGCTCCAAAACCACAGAGAAACCCTGTCTCGAAAAACCAAAAAAAAAAAAAAAAGGATTAATTTTTAATTTTACACATATGAATGTTTTGCTTGCATGCATGTCTGTGTACTGTGTCCTTGGTACCCAGGGAGGCCAGAAGAGGGTGCTGGATCTCCTGGAACTGGAATTACAGATGGTAGTGAGCTGCCCTAGGGGTGCAGAGAACCGAACCCGGGTCCTCTGCCCTGCTGAGCCTTTCTCTAGCCCTGCGGCTGGCTACTGTGTCAGCAAGCTCTGGTCTACCACTTTTGGACCCAACTGCCAGTAACAGCTGACTGGCACATGCCTGGGGACTTCAGCTATTGACTCGGAGGACTCAGTGGCCCCCCAGAGTTGCTAGAATGCCCATGGGACAAGTTGAGCTAGTGACCAAGACTGGGTGCCTGGGAACCTTTCGAATCTTGGTGACAGGATTTCCCACACTCCCTCTTGTCTCCACCAGGGGGCAGTGCTAACCAAGCTGTTCATGGGCTCCCCTGAGCTCATTCATAAGTTTCAGAATGGAAGGAAAGTAAATCTAGGTAGATTTAGATTATGTGCCCTTTGAAAATCCAAGCGACGGCACTTTCTGTCTGTGCACACAGATATATAACAGCCACCCCAGTTCTTCGGGGTACTTCTCCAGTCCTACACTCGAGAAAAGCCCACTCCTGACTTTTACATCTAAACTTTGTGTGAATGGAAGTGTGTGTGCAGTCATGTGTGCATGAATATTCTGGACCTTTCCTGACATCTACCTCAGAGTCTTGAGGTGATAAACAGTGTTTTGTACAGCGATCCCTTGGTCTCTATGGAGACTAATTCTAGGACCCCTGCGGACGCCCAAATCATGGTGTTCAAAAATGGCCATCGCTTACAGCTTATTTTTCTTTTTGAAATAAAATCTCCTGTAGCCCAAACTGGCCTCAGACCTGGTGTGTAGCTCGGGATGCTCTTGGACACAGCTTCCTGTGTCCGCTTCCCTAGGCCTGGCTTCACAGTATATGCTATCATGTCTGGTTTGTGCATTGCTAGGGGTAGAAGCCAGGGCTTTGTGCATGCTAGCCCAGCACTTGACCAGTGGGGACTCCTATCCCTAGCCCTAGTTCTTAACCTCAACCTACGTATGTTAATGTTCAACCTATGTATGCACGCTGGAGGAGAAAGGTAAACTCACACCATCTGCAATTGCTTTGGAACACCCAGTGCTATGTAAATGCTATGCAAGTAGCTGTTAGACTGTATTGTTTAGGGAACAATGACAGGTCTGTATGTTTTCTCGGAAGGTGAAATTTCTCTCCCCTTTTGAGACAAGGCCAGGTTGACCTTGCACTCATGATTCCCCTGCCTCTGTCTGGGATTACAGGCATGCATCGCCATGCCAAGGCTGCAGATGGGCAGATTTTACATTTGTAGTGTGTGCCAGGGTGTTGCTCCAGTGCACGTATGGTATCCAGAGGGTAACTTGTGAGAGATGGTTCTCTTCTTCCGTCGTGTGAGTGCCGGGATTAGATTCAAGTCAGCAAGCATGGTCGCAAACACCTTAACCCTCCCAATCTCTTGATCGGTCACCAGATGGGCAAAGAGGCTATGATACCACCCTGTTTGCACCTGGCAAATCTTGCTATTCACTTCTATGTCCATGACTTTGGTTGTTCAAGGAGCTAGCATTCTGGCACTGCAGACTTCCACCATCTTATGTAACAATGTAGGGGTCCTAGGATGTTGATGGCTGGGCCCAATGGAGTCCCAGTTCGTGCAGGGCTCCTGCCTCTCTGCTAGACCACAGGCTAGCCTGGGCCCCCAATCAGTCTGCAGCTTGCTCACCAGTTCAGTTCCTTCTCAGAAAAGGAGATCTCTATGAGGTGGTCCACGCAAGAGCACTTGGTAATGAAAGAGACCAGACAAGTTGAGGGCTGACTGCCACCAGGAGGCTCAATGAGGTGACAAGCTGGCTCTGGGTAGGAGTGGTGTCTTGGAGCTTCAGGGTGACTGGAAGATGTGTAGAAGCCTCAGAAGGTGCTCTGGCAATTGCTGGCCTCATGCGGGCCTTGTAGGTTCACAGGGCCTCAGTGAATTCTGCAATACTGACTCTCGCCAGCAGAGGCCGCCCCAGTCCCTGCCGCAGTTCTTTTTTTAAATTTTTTTTTT
>NC_022028.1:21392543-21409228 GCF_000317375.1 Microtus ochrogaster | reverse complement strand
TTGGGGGAATGGGATGGTTGGGATAAAGGAAGGGTGGACACGGGACCTGCCACAGTTCTTTAGGATGGCTTGTTCTGTCCTGGGAGCACTCCTTCCCAGGCACCGGCTTTGCTGGAATGGGGGCATGTAGGGCACCATGGGAGAACTCCAGTGGGCACTCAGGTGGCCTATCAGTTGCTATTTGTAAAACTCTTACTATGTGTCAACCCAGTCAATTGAATACCCACAAAGAGCCAGTGAGGAACCACTAAAGAAGGCACAGCCACACAGCAGAAGTCTTTTTTTAGGACAGGGTCTGATGTAGCCCAAGCTAACCTCAAACTTACTATGTGTCCAAGGAAGACTTTGAACTCAGGTTTTTTTTTAATCAGTCTGTGTGAACGCACACAATGTATGTGTATGGGTGTGTGGGTCAGAGGACAATTTGTGGACTTGGTCCTCTCCTTCTACCTTGGTGTGGGTTCTGGAGATTGAGCTCAGGTTGGCAGGGTCATGCGGCAAGCAAGCACCTTTACCCACCGAGCCATCTTCCAGGAACTGTTTATGCTCCTTGTGCCTCCGTTTCCCCTTCTGTGAAATGGGAGTGGTTCCAGATAGACCCTTTCTGAGGACTTCCCCCCAAGAACTGTCAACTTAGCCCAGTATTGGACTTAGAACAGCAATGCTTGGGAGAATATTCTCTGTCCTTCCGTTCACAGGGATTATGGCTAGGCCCCTAGCTACACGAGACAGCCAGAAAAGAAGAAGAACATGCATTTTTTTTTTTTTTTGGTTTTTTCGAGACAGGGTTTCTCTGTGGCTTTGGAGCCTGTCCTGGAACTAGCTCTGTAGACCAGGCTGGTCTCAAACGGAACTCACAGAGATCCGCCTGCCTCTGCCTCCCGAGTGCTGGGATTAAAGGCGTGCGCCACCACCGCCCGGCGAACATGCATTTCTTTCGAGTACATATTCGCCGTACGAAACAATGACTTCATCCGCCATTTTCACACACACTTGTAACATGCTTTAATCATATTTAACTCCCATTGCCTTCTCCTGTTCTCTAGTTCCCTCTAGCTGTGCACGGTGGCTCACACCTATGATCCCAGATCTTTGGAGCCCGAGGCAGGAAGATTGCTGTGAATTTCAAACCCGCCTGGGATAAAGGACTGAAATCTGTCTCAGATCAACACAAGTCCACCCGCAAAGAATCCCTTGTGCTTTCAAGTCTCCCTTCCTTCCTTTGCCACTGCCAGGGATTGAACCCAGGACCTCATGCATGCTGGGCAAGCCCTGTATCACCGAGCTACATCTCCTACCAGTATGTGCCTTACTTTTTAAAATTTTGCATTCTGTATAGGAGGGAACACTGGTGACATTTGTCCTTCTGAGCCTGGCCTATTACACACCACATAATCTCTAGTTCTGACCTGCACATGACATAACTCCATTCTTTATGACTGGGTAACACTGTACTGCACTGCAAGCATTGCCCTCATTGGTTGCCGGATGGGCACCTTGGCTGATTGCACAACTCAGTTGGAACGAAGAGTTAGTGGGCACCTCCGTGGTAAAGTACAAGAATTTAGTATGGATGTAAAGTTTTATGATACCTGGAGCCTCCCAGAAATAGAAATCCAGGTGGAGGAGGGGCATACAAGGACCTGCCCCAAGCTGAGGGGTTCTTGGTAATTACAGCCTGCCGAGGGAGGGGGGTCATCTTCACTCAGAGCGTGACTGCTGGAAAGCTGCCTGCGATCCAGCCAGTAACCCCACACCCAGATATATGTCTGCAGGCAAGCTTAGTTAAACTCAGCGGGTCATAAAAAAAGGTGCAGAAGTTGGAGAGGGACTTGTTGGGAAGAAGAAAGGGTTCAGCCGGGTGGTGGTGGTGTGCGTCTTTAATCCCAGAGACAGGTAGATCTCTGTGAGTTCGAGGCCAGCCTGATGTGCAGAGTGAGTTCCAGAGCAGGCTCCAAAACTACCTCGAGAAAAACAATAACAACACAAAAATAAATTAAAAAAAGAAGAAGAAAGGTCCAGATGGGGTAGGAAGGGACAGAGAGGAACAGGGCGATGATAATGAAAATATATCATACGTGGGCTTACTGATCTTCCAGAGGACCCGAACCATGAGGGCTCACAACCGCCTGTAAGTCCTGCTCCAGGCCGATCCAAAGCTTCTGGCCTCTAAGGACACGCATGTTCAGGTGCGTGTATACAGTTCAGGTGTATGTATACAGAAACATACAATATACATAATAAAAATGAAACTTAAGATTGAAAAATTCACTTTATATGTGTATGAAATTGTCAAAGAATAAATAACAATAGAAAAAAAGATGAGGACACAGGTCTGGGAATGCAGCTAAACTGGTAGGGTGGCTTGCCCAGTCGGCATGAAGCCCTGGTGTATGCATGCATGTGTGTGCATGTATGTGTGTTATTTTTTAAATTACATGAATTGGTTTTTTGTGGGAGTGGACATGCGCATGCCATGACACACATGTGACGGTCAGGGGACAACTTGCGGCAGTCAGTTCATTCTATACACCACGCGGGCCCCTGGGATTGAATTTGGGGGCCAGGCTAGGCTCACCAGCCTCTCAGCCCCAGTTTAGACCCCCCAGCATTGGAAAGCAGAGGCAGGAGGATTGTGAGTCTTAGGTTATTTTCAGCTACGTGGTGAGTTCAGGCAAGGCTCGGTCATACGGGAACTTGTTTCAAAAAAGACCCAGAGAAGGGGGAAGTCTGCATGTGTGTACGCTGGTTTGAAGTTGAGCCCAAGCGTGGCTATAAAACACTAGTAGAGTGAAGGATACTGGGGCAAAGTGAGTGTGAACAAAATGGTGATGAGCTGGGCGGGGCCTAGCAAGAGCGGTGTGTTCAGGTTCTCCTTCCCCCCCGCCCTGAGGTCAGTGGTAAGCATAGTGTGAGGGGTTCAGGGGTGGCTTCGTGGGAGAAAGGTGGGGTAAAGAGAGGGACCTTCCTGTTTCTGCTACTTCCCAAATGTAGGGAGCCCGTTTAGAACAGATATCCTGCACCCCATCAGTGGAGTATGTGGGTGTCTGGGCTTGCCTGTCTTTTCCACCTGCGGGCTGCTGGCCTGAGCAGCCTACAGGTCCTGCCCGTGGGGCCACACCACCTGCCTACAGGTGTACGACTAACCCAGTGGTTTTCTATAAGGTCTAAAGTTCCAGAGCAGGTCCCTTGATAAGGTGCCGCACACACCTGTGGTAGGGGAATGCAGTTTATCAAGAAGGAGTTTTTGGTTCCAGCCCTGGGCGGCCACTCAATACCGCTGGACAGGTGAAGTCCAGCGAGGGAGGAGCAACCAGCACTGCCCAGGGACTGGTCTGCCTGTCAGGAGCCCGAGCCTCTCAGACTGGGTCAGTCAGAGCTTTGGGTCAACTACAGCTCTTAGGATCCACAGGCCTCCGACCCAAGGCATTTGGTCTTGCTCTTGCGCAGCTGCCTCTGGCCTTGGCAGAAGTAATACAGCCCTTGCCGAGACAAAGGGCACTCAGTAAGGGCGGGGCAGGAAGGAGAAAAGTCCAGGGGCTACAGCGATGTCCGAGGTAACCAGGGCTAGACTGACGTCCCCCACCTTCCTCTCGCCACTTCTTCTTACTTAGGCACAGCTGACCGGAAGAGGTCCCGAGACCACTAGTTCCCTGTTTTATAACGTGGGAACCCCAGAGCTAAAGACGTGGGAGGGATCTGTCTAAGGTAACACAGCGGGCACAACTTGGGTCTCCAACTCTCCATCTCCCTCCTCAGAAGAGGACACTGCCATTTCGGGTACCCCAGGGACCTGCTGAGGACTATTCATCTACCCAGTTTTCTTTCCTTTCTCTCTTTCTTGTTTTTTGTTTTTCGAGACAGCTCTTCTCTCTGTAGCCCTGGCCGTTCTGAAACTCGCTCTCTACATCAGACTGGCCTCAAACTCCCAGAGCTGTGCCTGCTTCTGAAACTCGCTCTCTACATCAGACTGGCCTCAAACTCCCAGAGCTGTGCCTGCTTCTGCCTCCCCAGTGCTGGGATTAAAAGTGCCACCACCTTTAATTTAAAGGATTAAATAGTGCCCCTACCTCCTGGCACTATTCATTTCTGTAAGGGTCCAAAGAAGCCACTGATTGTGGCCTTGATCTGGAGTCTCAAGAAGGACTTAGGCAGCTGCTGCTGCTGTTGGGGGGCAGCAGGGGTGCAGGGTATTTATAAGCTTCCAAACCGTCCTTGCCACCGGGCCGGCTCAAAGGCACAGGTCTCGGGATTTAGCTCATTCAATTTAACCTGCTGTGCACCTTCTATATGTGGGGTTGCCATGGTGAGCCATGCCGGCTGCATACTCCTTGAAACTTCCGATGTCCAGATCTCACCCCAGGCCAGGGACACCCAGAGTTCTTGCAGGGGGCTGGGGGTGAGCCCAGATGTTTATTAACAGGCTGTGGGCAGTTCTCATTCACAGGCAAGGGCTGATTAGAAGGCAGAGAGGAAGAACTCTATGCTGCAGCCACACAACAGTCCCTCTTCCTTTTCTCAGGCCAGCCTCTTGCAGTAGGTCTACTGTGAGCTGGGAGACATCATGGGGAAAGTCCCGGATATCGTCAAGCGTGACAGCATCTAATTAATCATCAACCCTGTAACGTGATCTCCAGCCTATAAAAGGGGAACCTTCAGAGTCTTGTAAACCTGACCACTGGCCTTCACAGACATCTCCAGACACAAGGACTTGTCTCTCAGGAGGAGCCCAAGCAAATGGGTGCCCGCCTCAGCCCTGAGGCCAGTAAGTAGACTTCCTGTATGCCTTGAGCTGGCTTCTGGAGGCCGGACCACAGGGAGTACAGGTGGGAGGTCTGGAAAGGGGAGAACTGAGACCTTGAGGTCATTGCCAGCTAGAGGAGGTTTCTGCCAAGGTCTGGCGTGCACGAGGCAGTGACTTTCCGGGCTTCCCAGGAACCAAGGAGAGGTTGGGTGACTCAGATCCAAGATGGTTGCAGAGATAAACACCCCTCCTTCCCCACCCACTATCTGTAACCAGTGTTCATCTAAGACTTGGCTACAAAGAGAGAAACAGGACTGGGGTGGGCAGACAAGTAGAATTTGGAGGGCTGAGGGTAGAAGATGAGGGATTTCAGCTTTGCCAAATTAGAGATGGCCCAGGGGCAAGTCATTGTGATGCTGGGTCCTTGGTTTTTATCCTCTGAAGGTTGGGGATAATGCCACCCACCCTGATGGCCTTTAAGGCTCCAAATATCTAAGTCTAAATAGTAACGAGATAGGAAGTTTCTCTGAGACACTTACTTGTACCTGTGGTCACAGTGTCCCTTAGTGGAAGGACGTGGGTGAGTGGGCAGGAGATAGCATTCCAGCTCTTAGCACAGATTCTGGGACCAGGCACCCTGGAGATGCACAAGCAGAACCTTGCTTAGGGCCCCATGGTGAGCACCCAAGGCTCACTCACAGTGGATGGCTACACCCTGAGCCACCTCTGTGTGGCAGCTGTGTTTGGATTCAAGGCAGGGCACCAATGCTGAAAGGGATGTCATGTAACAGGTGCAGGTGTGTGTGTGTGTGTGTGTGTGTGTGTGTGTGTGTGTGAACGCGCAGCCAAGTCCACAGTCTCCTTGGTGCTGGGAAGATTAGAAGGGACCTTTCCCGAGACCCTCTCCCCTCTCCCGCAAGCTCTGAGTGCTTCTATACAGGATGCAGAGAGTAGAACAGGAGGCTGCAAAGGGCTGAGTGGGTGCCTGGCACCCCAAAAGCCTTGGTGGCTGGAGGGATGGTGATGAAGATGCTGACAGTGGGAGGCCATCATGGGCTGACCCTAAGGACATGACTTGTGTGTCTCAAACTTCCTAGCGGTCTAGGTTCAGGCCAGCCATGCCCCTTCCCTACAGCACCGGGGAACCCAAAGGCAGGGTCATCGAAGAGGGTCCTCCACTTAACTCTGTTCCGGGGAGCCTCAGGATCTGACCTGAAAATGGGGCTCAGCACAAAAACAGCAACCCAACCCTCAGTGGACAGTGCTCTGAACATTGTGCCAGCCCTGCCAGCTGGAACAGACCCAACTAGAGAGTCGTATTTAGCTTGTGCCCACCTCTGCCTCTCCCCAATCCAGCAGTGGGATCTGTCAGTTTGCTTAGTCAATGGGTGGGAGGGTCCCTGCAAGGCTCTGCTGTCGGAACAGGGCAGAATGGAGACGGTGTCCACCCCTTTAGGGCCACTGTGACCCGGCTCTAAAGTCAGGAAGCAAATCTCGTTGTAAAGGAAAGGTGGGGCCCCTATCGGGGACAAAGTCCTGAGGCCTTTGATAGACTCGCTGGGTGAGGGTGGCTTTCATCCCTACTCAGCCTGGGCCATGCTCAGTGATTAACCCACACAAGCCATCTGGGTGTAGAAGAGACCAAGCCTCAAGAGGCCCCTTGTCGCTTGCCTGCCGTGACTCCTCCTGAGAGCCAAACTCGGGGAGTAGCCCAGAGGTTACTGAAGGAAGGGATACAAGGCCTGAGCGTGCAGTTGAGAGAAGGTGGTTCAAGAGGCTCTGGTCACCTAGCGACCTGTAGAGGCAGCAGTGTGATCCCTCAGTTTCTCCTGTAACATAGGACATGAGAACGTAACTCTCACAGGCCACTGAGGAGTCTCCTGCATTGCAGTGCAGCTTTGCCCACTCAAACTGGCATCCAGGCCAAGGTTTCCTTTCCTGGGGTGCCAAGGGACCCTTGCATCTCCCAGAGGGCATTCCTAGGGCAGTCCCCTTCCTCACGAACGGACACTCTGCCAGCCAGATTCTCCTGCTTCTCCTCTAGGAAACAGATGGGGCAGTGAACTGACTCTCTCTCTCTCTCTCTCTCTCTCTCTCTCTCTCTCTGTGTGTGTGTGTGTGTGTGTGTGTGTGTGTGTGTGTGTCTGTCTCTCTCTCTCCCAGAACAGACCTTCCAGTCTTCTATCCTCCTGAGGATGGGGGATGGCTAGGTGAACACCCTGCCCACAGCCAGGGAGGACTGGCCACCATTTAGAGATGAGCAGTTCAAAGTTCTCAGACCCAAAGAGGATGCGAGTCCTTTCCACCGAGGCTGCAGTGGATGAGGCTGAAGGTCCCACTTAGCTCTATTTCTGCTCTTGTGATGGACCAGGGTTGTTGTTTGGGGCTCTCGGGAGAGTACATCTGGCTTCTTCAGCAGCAGGGTGGCAGGGGACTGTTTCCAGCATCCACTTGGTAAGGTCCCTTACCAAGCCTATCCCTGGTCTTCTCTTGAGTCCCTCACATGAATGGTGGCTGTGACCCACCTGAGTGATGGGGTGGGCTCTGGCGGCAGCACCAGGAGCCCTCAGTCCTATGTCTGGCTCTGCAAGCAGACCTGTGGTCTGTAAGCGGAACAGGAGACAATCGGGTGGTGGGGGATGGGGACTCTCCTGGACCTGGCTCAAGTTCAGACTGAGTTCATCTTTCTTTTTCAGCCAACAGTCAGCTGACTTCCTCTCTTCACCCCCACTTAAAGAGGCAAGGCAGGTCTCTGGGATCAGATCAGCTCCTGCTCTCTTGAAGCCAGGGCTGGGAAGAGGGGCTGCCCCCCAGGGACCTTTCCCTCCTGACTGCCAAGTACCTTTGTATAAGAAGTTCCTTGGTTCTGAAGCCCATGTCCAGCCTTGGCTGATCCTAGGCATCTCCGCAGACCCTTCTCAACTTGTTCCCCTGTCCTGTGGGAAACCCCTCTTCCCCCAGGACCAGGAAGTCACCTTGTGGGGTGAAGGAGACATTGATACAGCTCGCCTGTGGGGAAAGGAAGTTAGAGAAACAGAGAGGAAGGCACGGCCATGGTGGGCCACCTGCCAGGGCATGCACAAGTCAGCAAGCCAGCTCCGCTCCTCCAGGCTAGGTGTATGAGAATCCGTGAGTGTTACATCTCATCTAGAGGCTGGTGAAAGGGCTCAGCGAGTAAAGGTGCTTGCCGACAAGCTGAACATCTGTAGTTCAATCCCCCCCGACCCTACAGGGTGGAAGGAGAGAACTGATTTCTGCAAGTTGTTCTCTGACCTCCACCCATGCATACATCCTGGCACCCAATAAAGAAGTAAGTGTGAAAAAATAAATTAAAAAAAAAAACCCCAAAAACAATAAGCCTCAACTGGGCAGTGGTGGTGCATGCCTTTAATCCCAGCCCTTGGGAGGCAGAGGCAGGTGGATCGCCGAGAGTTTGAGGCCAGCCTAGTCTACAAGAGCAAGTGCTGGGACAGCCAGGACTGTTATCCAGAGAAACCCTGTCTTAAAAAACCAAAATCCAGCCAACTAAACAACCAAACAACAAGACCCAATAAACCTCATCTAAGTTCATATGCCTAACTGTCTGGTTTCATTTTGTTTAATAACAGTTCCCTGACTATATAGCCCAGGCTGGCCTGGCCTGGAACCCCTTATATAGCCCAGGCAGGCCTGGAACTTGCCTACACCTCCCCAGTGCTGGAATTACGGCACCACCACACCAAGAAGCTGCTTTTTCTGTTCAATCTCAGTAACAACCACAGTTCAGGACTGAGTTTAGACAAGGTTTAGATAGAGGTTCTTTTAATTTTCATGCCAGGCAGAAGAAACGGCTGAAGCTGGGGACAGACCCAGGCAGGTAGAGTGGGCTGCCCTTTGGGCTTTTAGTAGATCCTTGAGGTTTGCCGGGTGAGGCTTGAGGTCGTTTGGGGTGTGGAGGTGGTGCCAGGGAACTTGGGGCCGTTGAAGTGGTCCTCAGTAGGAGGCCTGGTTAGCCTAGGGTGCTGGTCGTTATTTGGGGAGCCAGGAGATTAGAATGGGCCCTCACTGACAGGCTATCTGCTCTGCCCCACAGATGCTGAGGTGCCCAGCGAGGCCCTTAGTTTCCATGGGGATGCCACCGGCGCGCAGGTGCATCTGGATGACCTGCGGAGCACAGCTCACAGGCGCTCTACGTTCCACGATGGCATCGTGTTCAGCCAACGGCCAGTGTGGCCCGGTGAGCGTGTTGCGCTGCGCGTGCTGCGACAAGAGAAAGGCTGGTGCGGTGGCCTCCGCGTGGGCTTCACGCGCCTCGACCCTGCACACGTGGCGGCGTCCTGCTTGCCGCCTTTCGTGTGCCCGGACTTGGAGGAACAGAGCCCCACGTGGGCAGCACTGCTTCCAGAGGGCTTCGTTCGTGCGGGGAATGTCGTCTGTTTCTGGGTGAACCGGAGAGGCTGGCTCTACGCCAAGGTCAACGCTGGCCGCCCCCTCGTGCTGCGCAAAGACGTACTGGTCCAGGGCGCCCCACTCTGGGCGGTGATGGATGTATACGGGACCACGAAAGCCATTGAACTGCTGGGTGAGACAATCCTTGTGGTTTCGGAGTGTGTGGCTTGGCGACAGAATTCCGGGTGGCTTCATGAACCTGTCTAGAGGCCCTGAAGGAATTGTTCATTCCTTCATGCTCAGTATGCCATCAGCCCATGGCCTAGTGTAAGGATGGGCATGGGAGACTCTAACTGGGCACAAGCCTTGTCCTAAACGATAAGATATGACCAGTGCCCTAAATAACGTTAGAAGGCTGGTTGCGTTTCACAAAGGAGAGAGCATTTGGATGCGGCTTTGCGCTTAAGTAGAAGTTCACCCCTACACAAGTGAAAAAGAAAGGAAAAAAACAAAGAAAGATGGGAGAGTTCTCAGTTGGGTTCCTAACAGGACAGGGAGATTAGCAGTGAGGAAGGGAGTGGCTGCTGAAGGGAAGGGTTCATGCACGCATGCGTGCCTGTGGATTTCTGAAGCTGCTGTGCTGACCCTGAACCTCCCTTTCTGCCTTAGATCCCAAAGCCAATGCCTGGATCATCAGCGGGGAGGCTATGCCAGAGCCTGAAGGTGAGCACTCATCCCCGGATCCCAGCACCGAGTGGAGTGGCTGGGAAATCTGGTTGTTCAAAGCCATCTTTCTAGTTACCACAGAGAGGCTTCCCACAGTTTACTGATGGCTAGAGATCCAGAAACAAGGGGGTATTTCTGCCTTTTAGCTCATTCCCAAATTAGGAGAGTATATTCCTTTGTCTGAAACATCCTCGGGTGGCCGAATCTGGACTCAGGTTCACTCAATACTGTTTCAAATGCTGGGATTGCAGCCTAGTTTAATCCTATTTTTCTTCTTTCTTTCTTTCTTTCTTTCTTTCTTTCTTTCTTTCTTTCTTTCTTTCTTTCTCTTGTATTTTGTTTGTTTGTTTCGAGACAAAGTTTCTTTGTGTAGCCCTAACTGTCCTGGAACCAGCTCTGTAGACCAGGCTGGCCTGGAACTCACAGAGATCTGCCTGTTTCTGCCTCCCAAGTGCTGGGATTAAAGGTGTGCGCCACCCCCACCCCCCCACCCCCGGCTATCACTACTGTTTTTATTCAATGCTGGAAATCAAACCCAGGGTTTTGTGCACAAGCACTCTACCAACTGAACCACATCCCCAGCCATTTGTGTGTGTGCGTGCGTGTGTGCATGTGTGCATACATGATTGTTCATGTGTGTGTGTGTACATGTTTGTGCATGTGTGTGTATGTACACATTGGTCTGTTATGCGTGTGTGTGTGGAGTCCAGAGGTAGATCTCAGGTGTTTTCCTCCAGTGTTCTCCACCTTGGTTTTTGACTCAGGTTCTCTCACTGATTGGCTAGACTGGCTGGACAGCAAGTCCCTGGGCTTCTTTGGTCTCTGCTTACCCAACATGTACCTGACATTTCACGTGGCTTCTGGGGATTCAACCCAGACCAAGCAGGCACTTTACCAACTGAGCCATTGCTCTGGCTAACCACTGTGCTTTCCTGCCCTGTGGACTACCTACTGTGGATCAGTAGGTAGGTGGACTACCCTGTATGTGTGCCTGACCCACACTGTCTCCTTTTCCAGTTGCATCAGGAGAGGAGTGTGTCATCTGCTTCCACAACACCGCCAACACCCGCCTCATGCCCTGTGGCCACTCACACTTCTGCAGCTCCTGTGCCTGGCACATCTTCAGAGACACGGCCAGGTGCCCCATGTGCCGCTGGCAGATCGAGGAGGTGGCTGTGGAATCTTCACTCAAGACTGGGGAAGGCTCCTGAAGAGAGAGTTTCCTAGAGTGGGCAGGAGATGGGACTTGGCTCTGAGACAGGCCCCTGTGAAAGGAAAAAAACTCTGTCTGGACACGGGTCAGCAAACACGGTCATAGGCCACCACGCCTGATCTTGGGTCAGCAAGCCTTGTTACCCACGAGGGAGACTCAGTGACTCTTTCCCCAGACAGAAGTTTGGGAGAGGTTGATATGGCAAAGAGAAATCTCTCCGGCCACTTTGGGAAGCCTGAGCCCTGATGTTACAGCTGAGGACATGAAGGGATGGAACGGTCTGTGTCTGGCAGAAGTACCAGAAGTGGGACGCGTATCATGGTGATTTCCCTGCTGGTTTGTGATACAGCAAAATAAAGTTTCTTTTTGTATTGTTTCCTTCGCCATACTCAGTGGGAGGAGGTGGCACCAATCTGTCTAGGGCATTTGGGGGCATGCTGTCCTGCCCTTCCTGACCACACTGATCTTACAGTAAGGGTTGCAAGGAACTCTGGGCACCAGGTCCATGGGTTCTATTCACTGAACACGGCAGCTTTCGAGTCTTGCCAGCTTGGGTTCTGGGGACTTCCAGAAGCTCTGCCATTGACAGAAAGCAGGTATTAATGGCCAGGAAGCCCAACCTGGGATTGTCTTTCTGGAGGAACCCCTATCCACAACACATTGTCAAATGTTAAATGTAATCAGTTTATACCGTTTAAACTGAGACTGGGGATGGGGGGGCAAAAACTTGAAAAGAGTCTTTGGAAAATGCTGCGGGAGGACCTTCCGCTCCTTCAGCCAATAGCTGCTGAAATACCAGCCCACTGGGGCGTGGTCTATTTATCTTTAAAAAAGAGCGGCAAGCCTCGGCCTGTGCTCTTGGTTCCGGCGCTTGGTTCTCGCTCCTGCTCCGGCGACTAGGCTCCTTTCCTGATGGTTGGTGTTTCGTGAGTTTTACCCCGCAAAATAAATATCCCTTTAAATCTTAACTGGTGTGGGATTGTTTCACACATTAGGAAAACAAGATTTTGTTGAGAATTTTGGAAATCTCTGATGTGTTCCTAAGGATCTATAAGACTTGTACATGTTCAGGAATGGCCTGGAAGCACCCCCAGTTTCTCAATTCTGGCTGATCTTGAGGCCTTGTGTACAAAGGAGATGAAGGCTAAGGTATACTTGTAAACTGCCTACGGACTGAAGGTGCCTCACCCCCACAGTGTGTCTAGCAAGGTGTAGACACTTACTAGAACAAAGCATTGTTTAAAAACCTCTGCACAGTCATTAGCGGGCCAGTAACCTATCTGTACTGAGAATTCAGTCAGTGGCTGTAACAGGGAGACAGCTCTACAGAGTTTACCCAAGAAAATTCCTAAATTAACAAACACACACCATCAAGGACAATAAGATAGCAAGAACAGTGAGCCTTTGAGTGGAGGTGCTTTATTCTTCAGAACTGCCAAATTATATTACCCAAAGAGATAGCTTTTCTTCTATCTTCTTCTATGTATCAAGCTATGTGAGACTTGAAATAAATGAAAGTATGGCTTATGTTTATGACATCACTGGTTGCTCGAAACGGTTACTAGACAAACACTTTAATTCCGCTGTTTCACTACATCCGGGTAACCAAAGGGAAACCGTGTCTAGGAGTTAAAGGAGGGCTATGGGTGTAGCTCAGATGTGGAGTGCTTGCTTCATGTATCACAGCTCTGAATTTCCAGCAACACACACACACATACACACCCCCCTCAGCGTAGAGCCTGCACCCTCAGTGGGATGGAATTGCAGTTTATACCATGGACCCTTTTCCCTGCCTCCCTACAGAGAGCCAGCTCCTGACTCAATTCTTTCCCCTCATTCAGCAAGTCACCCGGCGATGTAGCTGCTCCCTTCTGTTCCCAGCTATAAACTGCTGGGGATGAGCTTAACAAATTTATATGTTTCACAGAAAACTATGTAGGAAACACCTCAGGAACCAAGAACTTTGATAAAAGATAGAAAATAAATGGACCAAACTGAAGACCGATGCAAGGCTTTTCATCTCTTCACCGCAGTCAGTGTTAGAAAGAATCCGGGTGTCTGGAAAGAGAACACAGAAGGAATGTGAAAATATCGCAGCAAGGTGATTGTTTTTCCAAAATGGGTGCAGCAGTGTCCAAGCCAGGCTAGTAACACATGGGGCCAACATGGACCCCCTCTTTGATCTGTGATGTGGGTGGTGACGGTGTTTTATTCCATTTGTGGGAGCTCAACTTCACAATCCAACCAGATTGACAAATTGGCATGAAGGAGATTCGTGGAAATAGGAGTTCTTGCCACAGGGCACTGAAGATGGACCCAAGAAATGACCCCAGCCAAGTCTACTTACTGAAGCAGTGACGTTGCTGACTGTGGATGAGGGGGTTCCTGCAAAGAGGAGGAGCTTGAAGAACTCTTTACCCCCAGTTTTAAAAGCTGGTGGCCAGAGGAGGTCAGAGATCCGAACCTCTGGCCAAACAGTGAGTCGTGGAGGATCTGCCTAGGGGCAGGAGCCCGGCAACCTCCTGATGATTGCAGTTCAGGGACAGGAAGCCTCTGCATCCCCAAAGCTGAGCATGGCTTCCTTTGCCCAGTAACCACTGTGATGATTGGTTTTAGTCATCAGCTTGCAGAAACTGGAATTGTTACCTGGGAAGGGAGTCTCAGCGAGGGAGTGTCTACATTGGGTTGGCCTGTGAGGAATTTTTTTGATTGGGTTAACTGAGTTGGGAACCCACCTTGAATATGGGGGGGGGGGCACCATTTCATGCCCCTGGACTGAAAAGGAGAGGGAGCCTCCAGCAAGCTATCCAGTGATCTGCCTCCCGATTAGGAGCACCGTTTGACCAGCTGTGCCACTGTGACCTCCCGGAAATGATGGCCTGTGACCCAGAACTGTGGGCTAATTTAAGCCCTTTCTCCTCTAAGTTGCTTTGGTTAGGGTATTTTATCAGAGAGTTAGAATATTTCCGAGGTCACAAAGAAACAGACCACCACTGTAATTAAAATTAGTGTTCTGTTTGCATCCTTACTTCTACACAAGAGCTGTTACCCACAAAAGCAGTAGTGGCCCAAGCACAGGGATGGCGGAGTCCTCCTGGTTTTATCCCTGATGTTTTAAAAGAAGCTGGACTGTCCCTATGGGTGGTGGACCAACCACAGAATCCAAACCTGAGTTGCTAATCAGAGTATCGAGGTAAGATGAGGAAGAAAAAAAATTAAAGCACAAATTGTTTTCGTTTTTTGGTTTTGTGTGTGTGTGTGTGTGTGTGTGTGTGTGTGTGTGTGTGTAAGGAGGAAGTAGGGTCAGGAAATGGCGGCTTAGAGCCAGATTGGAACTGAAAAACAACTTTTGTGGTCTGGAAAGAGAGGAAGTGGGGCATACTTTGAAAGAAAAGATGTTTGTTGCATCTGAAAGGGAACTGGAAAAGAAACAGCCAAACACTGCACACATCATAGCTACATGTTGGCACCTCCCATCTTTCAAGGAGGCTACTGAGGCTAACGAGGGATCTACCTCAGGTGCAAGAGTAAGCTCACAGTCAAGAGAAGGCCAGCATTTGAGGAACATGAATGGCGTGGGAGAAAAGGCACCGAGGTATACAGAATGCATTCATACCTGAAGGAACAGAAGGGCCGACAGACCTGGGTGTTCCCACGGCTGTCGGTAGAAAAAGTCAGACGTCTTGGGAATTAGAAACTTGATTATTGGAAACCAAAAGTTAGTCAGCTGAAGCGAGGAGCCGAAAGACCACAGCAGAAATCGCCTAGATTCCCTGCAGAGTGACGAAGGGGAGGAATATAGACAACGGGTCGAGGAAAATAGTGCAGAAGTTCAAAAGCTTATCTCTGGGAACTGAAAAAGAAGGAAATGGAGACGCAGGCGGAGATACTCAAAGGAAGATCAGAGAAGCAGGACTTCCTGAAAGGCTAAGACAGCAGGTCATTGGTTTGGAAGATTCCAGGCCCAGGTGGACGCAGGAAGCACTTACAAGTTGGGGCTCATGGCTATAATCCTAGGTCTTGAGAGGCAGAGGCAGGAGGATTCCTATAAGTTCAAAGAGAGTCTGGGGTACATAACAGAGCCTGGCTATAATTACAACTCCAAGTAGAAGACTGAAAGAGCATCTTCTAGAACACTTGCTAGTGTTCCCGAGAGGAAAGATCTAAAAAGACCGACACCAAGTCATTCCCAGAGGTCATCCAGCTTGATCCTGTTAAGTCCCTTGTCCTGCTCTACAGGGCTAACGCTGACGTGGCTTATTTATGCTTTAGTCTTAAATCTGAGCAGGCAGCCAAGAATTTACAGACATCTCAGGAAACCTCCAAACAAGAAGTGAAAAAGTATAATTTGAAGCTTGGCGTGGTAGCTCATACCAGCAATACTAGCAAGGCCAAGGTGGGAGGATTGTGAGTTTGAAGTAAGTCTGGGCTATGTAGTGAGATCTTGTCTCAAAAACAAAAGAAGTAAAGCTAAATTAGATCACAGTAGAAGAGAGAGAAAGCAGACAGGAAGACACTGCCACCCAAATCAGAGCTGATGTATTTATTTCCTCTGTGACATGTGGGAGTGTGAAGCCATTCTGCACCGTGTTGAAAACATCGCAAGTCAAATGCATTGAGTCTATCTGGTCTACTAAACATCCTAGCTTGCAACACAGTCTGCGAGTGGGGGCAGATGCCTATGAGAGTCGATCCTGTCTCCCCACCCCAGAGAGGCATTGATCCATTCTCAACCCCCATGGCCTGACATCTCCCACGAGGCCCCACCTTCCAGTGGCAATCCCTTCCGCATGAGTGTCGGAGGAGACAAACCACATTTACACCATAGAAACCTATAAATGATCAACGGGGATGTGAAAAAGAGTAGAACTTCACAGGAAGCTACAAACCAAAACCACAGTGAAACGTCAGCTCGTACCTGCAGGGATGGCTGTTATCAAAGAAATCAAGAGGGAAGTGTTTTTGAGGGTGTGATGAAATGAGAACTCTTATTCATTGTCACGGGGGTACGGATACCATGGAGGTTCCTCAAAAATAAAACAAGCAGCAAGCAGTTCTGCTGGGCCTGCAGCCAAAGCCAATAAACCAGATTTGGAAGCATTTTTCCCACTGCCTTGGGGGCCGCAACATTATTCACAGTGGCCAAAATACAGGGACAACATTAATGGCTTGTTGACACGCAGTGGATAAATAAAAAGCCATGGGGGATTTTACTATTTTTTAAATTTTTTTTATTTATTTGCTATTATTCAGCTTTAAGAAAGTGGGAATCACTGGGTCAAATAATCCCCAAAAGAGTCAGCTGTGAAAGGCGGATGCACAGCAGGTGACTACAGTGAGTGAGACGAACTGGGCAAACAGGATTTGCCAAGGGAATAGATCCTCCATCTTCCCGTCCCAGTCAAAAATGGCAACTATGAGAAATGGTAGAAAGGCTAATTAGCTTGATTGTGGTGATCATTTTACAATCTACACACATGCCAAACCTTTGCATTGTGCACCTTAAGAATATACAATTTTTGCCAGGCAGTGGTGGTGCATGCCTTTAATCCCAGCACTCAGGAGGCAGAGGCAGGCGGATCTCTGTGAGTTCGAGACCAGCCTGGTCTACAAGAGCTAGTTCCAGGACAGGCT
>NC_022028.1:21386822-21392443 GCF_000317375.1 Microtus ochrogaster | reverse complement strand
ATATATATATATATACAATTTTTAATGTCAATCATGGTTGTGTAAGGCTGAAACAAAATAAAGAAACATAGTATCTGTGCCTGAATAGAATCTGGCCTGAGACCCAAGATACTATAGCCCGCTGGTCCTGGGGAGAGGGGTCAATACCTCACTGTCTTAGTTGGTCAGTGTGGAGTGGGGGTTGGACTGAGGTGGCACAGTACCATGAGGTGTCAGTATTAAAAAGAACCTAGTGTTAAAAAACAGAACTGCTGTGATAACATTGAGTAATGGTGATGGTCTTTCCGGAAAGGCGATCCCTAAGATCAGGGAGGGGGTTGAGACCTCTACAACATGGTCGGCTTCTTACATAAGCAGCACAGCTGGACAGCTGTGGAAAGTTCAGTCAGTGGTGGAAGGTGATGTGTTGATGCCAGTTCATCACCCTGCCCAGGTCTCCGTTATGGAAACAATGCCCGAGGAAGTGGGGCCCGTGTCAGGGAGGATAAAGAAAATGAAGGGCCTGTATATGTGTGAGCCGGAGAACTACTACTCCACACGGATAGAGTCCATTTGGTTAACCCCAGTCACTCTGGGTCCTCAGTCAGAGAGCTTGTGATCAAGACACGGGCTTTGTTTCCTCAGGTGTCTCTGGGCTGTGAAACAAAGGCTCCAGTTTTGTTCGTAGGAATGTCAGACTGGGCGAGGCTTTAGTTGCCTGGAAAAAGAGGGAAAAAGAGGGATGAAAATTTGTAGCTTGTTTGGTTTCAGGCTGCCTTCTTGTCAGATAGCTTACAGGAATAAAACCTATCCATCTTACTTGCCTGTGACAGAGACCTGATGTCCTCACTGGAGAGCAAATCTGAGGTTGATATAACAGTTTTTTGTTTGCTTTGTTCTTTGGGACAGGGTTTCTCTGCGTAGTCCTCTCTGGCTGTCCTAGAACTCACTCAGTAGACCAGGCTGGACTCGAACTCACAGAGGTTGGCCTGGCTCTGCCTCCCAAATTCTGGGATTAAAGGTGTGTGCCACCACCCGTGACCTTTCTCTTCTTCTCTTCTTCCTTCCTTTCTGTTCTTTTCTCTCTGGCATTGATGATAAATCCCTCATTCACAAGTCCTCTATTTCCTCCGCTTTGATTTTCATAAGACAGGGTCTTTCTGTGTAGCCCAGGCTAGCCTTGAACTTGAAATCCTTTTGTCTTAGTCTCCCAGCTATGCCACTGGGTCTGGCTTTCCTGTTTCTGACATCCTGAATGTGATATATAAACAATGTCATGTAGATTAAAATGCATAGAATAATGTGTGTATGCATATTTTCACATACATGCTAATGTGTAACAAAATGAAAGGTCATCCTGGAAAAGAAAGGAGAGTGACCCAAAGGTCATGTATATTTTGCTTGTGTTGTTACTTTATTCTTATGATGGGAATGCATTATCTTTTGGTTAAGAAACAAACCAAAAGTATTTGCTTTGGAAAACACTCTGACGACTTCTGAGAAAGCATAGTTACCATATGAGCCAGCAGTTCTGCTCTTGGTGTATGCCAACCGGCCTGGAACAACACACCCACGCAGAACGAAGGTTCAGAGAAGATCCATCCATCCATTCCTAATAGCCCCAAGTAGGAAACAACGCCAGTGTGTGCCAGCTGAAAGGGAGACCGTGGAGCAGAGCCACAGTCACAGTGGTGGAGTATGACTCGGCCATGAGAACCACGGGAACAACTGATCCATACACTGAGGGATGGACCCAGAGAAGGACGCCTGTCACAAAGGGCCACATGGGGGCCGGAGATGGCGCAGCAGTTAAAAGCACAACCTACAGGAACCCAAGTTCAGCTTTTGGCATCCATGTCAGGTGACTCAACAACCACTTTAACTTCTGCTCTAGATGATTGACACCTTCCCCAGGACTACTCTGGTCCCATACAGGTACATACATACACAAGCAACAGTAATAATTAAGATGATGATGATGAGATAAAGGGGGCCTGGGAGATGGCTCCGGCAGTTGAGAACATTTGCTCTTGCAGAGGACCCACATTTGATTCCCAGCACCCACATGGTGGTTCACACCCATCTGTAACTCCAGTTCCAGGGGTTACAGGCACCCTCTTCTGACCTCCTTGAACACCAGGCACACACAGGGTGCACATACATAAAACACTCAGACACATACATCCTAAAAAAAACAGTAATAAAACAAAAACGAAAGGAAAGGGTCACATGTTTCCATGAGTCCATACGCATGAAACATCCACAATAGGAAACACAGACACGGAAATTAGCAGGCAGCAAGGGCTGGGGAGAGGAAAAGGATGTGGGCAGAGAATGCAGCCTTCGCTGCAATGCTTGCCTGGCAGACAGGAGGCTCTGGGTCCAGTCCTCAGCACTGCAGACACCAGGCATGGTACTGCACACCTGCAAACCCAGCAAGGAAGGTGCAGAAGGAAAGAGGACGAGAAGTTCAAAGTCATGAAGTTGGAGGTTCGTGGGGGTTAGAGACCTTGTCTCGAACGGAACAACATTGAGGGTGTTGTTCTCACGATGAGATAAGGAGTGGAGTCTTGGTCTTGCTGATGGCTGCACAACTTTGAAGGTACTAAAGCTATCACTGGCATGTTTTTATCTGTTGTTGTTGTTGTTGTTGAGACTGGGGTCTTACTGTGTAGTCCAGGCTAGCCTCAAACTCATGGTGATGCTCCTGCCATAGTTTCCAAGTGCGTGGCGCCACAGTGAGCTTCATTTGACACATTTTTAAGTAGATGGTTATGATTTGTGAGTTATATCTCAACAAAAAATTTATTAGCCAAACCAAAACCCTCCATGATACTCTGAACGAATAGTAGGGGAAACAAACAACCAAGAGCACGCCAGAGAAAATCAAGGTGACAGTAAGGATCCAGGGACACTTGAGTGACACCAGAAAATGGACCTGACAGTACAGCCCCTAGGAAGACAGAGATCAGGTCCTGACATCACAGCCTCTAGGCAGACAAAAATCAGGTCCTGACATCACAGCCCCTAGGAAGATGGAGATCAGGTCCTGACAGCACGGCCCCTAGACAGACAGAGATCAGGTCCTGACATCACAGCCCCTAGACAAACAGAGATCAGGTCCTGACAGCACAGCCTCTAGGCAGACAAAAATCAGGTCCTGACATCACAGCCCCCAGGCAGATGGAGATCAGGTCCTGACATCACAGCCCCAAGGCAGGCAGAGATCAGTTCCTGGCAGCACAATTGCTAGGAAGATGGAGAAGATATTCTAATGAGACATTTACTTCTTTCAATCTGACCAGCAGAATGCAGAAACAAAGGGCCCACAATGATGTGGGAGTCTTCTGTCTTGTGTTGATTTCATTGGTTAAATAAAGAAACTGCCTTGGCCCTTTAATAGGACAGAAAATTAGGTAGGCGGAGTAAACAGAACAGAATGCTGGGAGAAAGAAGCAGAGTCAGGCAGTCGCCATGATTCTCCTCTCAGAGACAGACAGATGCAGGTTAAGATCTTTCCTGGTAAGCTACCACCTTGTGGGGCTACACAGATTATTAAAAATGGGTTAAGCCGGGCGGTGGTGGTGCACGCCTTTAATCCCAGCACTCGGGAGGCAGAGGCAGGCAGATCTCTGTGAGTTCGAGGCCAGCCTGGTCTACAAGAGCTAGTTCTACCTCACTGCTCCTGGTGGGGGCCTTTTCTTTTTCCTGGGGAAGTTTTCATCTTGTGGTGTTGTAATAGGAGCGGCGGTGGGCTGCAGCCCGCCACCCGGCTAGCTTTACCCAAAATAATTACACGGAAATGGTATTCTTTTAAACACTGCTTGGCCCATTAGCTCTAGCCTCTTACTGGCTAGCTCTCACATCTAGATTAACCCATTTTTAATTTTTTTTTTTTGAAGACAGGGTTTCTCCGTAGCTTTTGGTTCCTGTCCTGGAACTAGCTCTTGTAGACCAGGCTGGCCTCGAACTCACAGAGATCTGCTTGTCTCTGCCTCCCGAGTGCTAGGATTAAAGGCATGTGCCACCACCGCCCGGCGGGAGGTAGAACTTTTATCCTAGGAAGAGACATTCCACAGTTCCAACAGTCTGTCAAAGCATCTTACCTGATGAGACTGAAGCCCAGACCAACCAGGGATGATGGTCAGCAGGACCACACCTTGATGGAACTGCCAAGATGTGCCTATTCCTAGCCCTTTATTTAAGCTTACTTAGTCTCATTTCAGGATCCCCAAGATGGACACAATTCCCAATGTGGTCACATTGAGTAACTCTCCCCTTTTTGCCTTTTACTATCAATTTGGCTGCTCTTATTGGGTTCTTGGGGATAGGTACAGACGTGGATTCTTGAGGTACAGACTGTGGTCCCCAAGTTCAACGACAAGCCTGGCCAAAGCAGAAGGAGTGCAGGGCTTGCCGTTCTATCCGTCTTCAGGAGAGCCAAGCTTCAGGGTTGTGCCCCAGCTGGGTGCTAATCCCAGCCAGGCCTGCTCACTCATTGTGCCTCCTAGGTGACAGGTGGGCCACTGGTAAGGTTCATTTTCCTGGAAGCCAGCTTGATTCCTAGGTTGCTGGGATGGAAGGGAATCGGATCAAAGCAAACAAGGAGTGTTTAGTTAATCACCCTCTAAAGGACACTTGGCAGAGAGAAAGGAAAGCAAAATCCCCACAGGATCATTATTGTGGTGTGAGCAGGAAGCCACCTAGCTGGGTCCTGGGACGGCTGAGGGGCTTTCCTTGAGCATGAGGGAATTCCCATGGCTCGACAAGGTGTTTGGCAGACCTGCTCTCCATAACAACCTAGCCTCATGTGGTCTTCAGCCCCAGTATGACAGCAGAGGCCTCCCACCTCAGATAAGCTGTGTAAAATTTCCAGCTTAGAAGATGTCCACAAGGGAAGGATGGGAGTGGCAGGCCAGATTCCTGAGTCTGGTTGAAAGGAAAATGGGAACCATCCATGCTACTGTCCCATCTCTCTTTCCAGCTAGATGCTAACTGACCAGTGTCCCCACATCTCTTTTTGAAGAAAAGGGAGGAAGAGTCCCCATATGTGCCTGGAGGTGGTACCTCCCCTGTGGTCCTCTGGTGCAGCTAGAGTCTCTCAGAAGAAGAACAGAGGAAGAAGAGCAGAGCAGGTGGTGGCAGGCCCATTGGGCAGCCACCTGAGGCTCGGAGGTTGTGTCTGACTTGCCCGAGGCCGTGCAGAAGTCGTTAGTATAGCTGAGACAAGATGTAGGCTTCCAGAAACCCCTCTAAGAGAGAGGCCTTTACTTCAGGATAGACACTTCATGGTTTTGAGGCAGGATGGAAAAGCAGAAAACTCTGGGGACACAGGAAGAGAAAGGAGTCCCCACATAGGAAAAGCTTCTGGTGAAGTTTCTCACCACCTAAAAATCAAGAATTCCAGCATCCTTTAGACCTTTCTCGTTACCCAGATGTATACCCGCGGATCTCCAGGAACCCATCAGAAGCCCTGTTTACAGCAAAATATATGTCCCAACCCCTTTTGTACCACCCTAGTTGATCTTGGTTTTATTTTATCTGATTGACATCCTACCAAGGTACCTCTAGAGCCATTCTATAATCTCATTTATCAAAGAGAGAGAGAGAGAGAGAGAGAGAGAGAGAGAGAGAGAGAGAGA
>NC_022028.1:21380341-21386387 GCF_000317375.1 Microtus ochrogaster | reverse complement strand
GAGAGAGAGAGAGAGAGAGAGAGAGAGAGAGAGAGAGAGAGAGAGATGAAAAGGAGCGAGGGAGAGAAACATGAATCCTGGCTCAGGAACAGAATTTGCAGTCCCATACAAAGTCTTCAGAATAGAAGATGCTAGTGTCCTGTGGATGGCTGTACAGAATCTCATGTCTCATTACACATCTATGCACGCCCACCTGCTAGTCATTCCCTTGATTTCCCCATGCACACAGCACTCCTGTTTACGTACCTGACAAGTACCTGGAGGAATTACAAACTCCCACGAGAACAGACAATATTGCCTTCAGGTGTCAGGTAAGGGCTACTACTGAATCTCCCCAAAACAACCCCTCATCACCGAGGTTTTGCAGGAACCCTGGGCAGCTGGGTTCTTCGCTACCCATGTCAGTGCCTCACTCTGGCCTCTAGGGGGATCCCCAGGAACACGGACTAGGAGCCCCATCATCGTTCAGCTCTTTCAGCCAGGATTCTAAAAGTAAATGGATGTGGTTCTGTAACCCACAAAAGTAAGGTCACCCACTCTGGAGAAGCCGTCCATCATGAGAGGACTGCAACCCGTGAACCATAGACATAAAATGAGAACCCTGAACCACCAGCATTCACTGAGAACATTCTCTTCAAACGTCGTAGGTTCAGTGATGTTCTCCTTCACTCACTTTACACCTTCCTTCCCTCCCTCCTTCCTTCCTTCCCCCCCTCCCTCCCTCCCTCTCTCCTTCCCTCCTTCCTTCCTTCTTTTTTTTTTCAAGGCAGTCTCACTAAATCTAAAATCTGTTGTTTTGGCTAGATTGGCTGGCCAGCAAGCCCCAGGATGCTCCTGTCTCTTCCCCTTAGTGCTTGGGTTACAGGCATGCTACATGCCTGACTTTTACATAGGTGCTGGGACCCAAACTCAGGACTCCACGCTTGTGCACCAAGCATCTTTGCCACTGAGCCACCTCCCGGCCAGGAATCCACTACTGGGTGGAGGCTGCTCTCCGTCACTCTTCACCGCCGCCCATATTTATTTAATCGACGGTCACAGCCAGATATATCATTGACTGCTGAAGCTTGTCTCATCCTGAGTACCAAGCACTCCCTTCCCGGAGTCCCCAGATTTGGGGAATCAGAACAGAGAGTCTAGAAAGCAGTCTGGGGCTGTGGTAAACCTCTAGTCTTCCCCCAGGCTTCTCTCTAGGCAGACAACATCCTGATGGTTTGGGTTTGACTTCTTTAAGCTGAGTGTTAGAAGCCCTTTGCTATGTCATTTCCCCCTCCAACTTACTTTGAAACATTTTAAAGATTACAGAAGACTTGAAAGGATTATATAACTAATGAAAGTCATAATAAAAGTTAGATTCAGTGCTTCTTAAAATCGTATTTATTATTATTACTGTGTGTGTGTGTGCATGTGTGTGAGTGCATGTGTCTGTGTGTCTGGGAGTGCTGGCAGTACTCCCATGAAGGTCAGAGGACAACTCCTAGGACTCAGTTCTCTTCGACTGTGCCTTCTGGGAATGAATTCAGGTACTCAGGCAAGCACTTCCACCACCTGAGCTATCTCACTAGCCACAGACTCCATAATTAAAATAATGGTCTACATACCTGTTTTCTTTTCCAGTTTGTATTGAGACAGAGTCTGGCCTTAGAGAACCATCTAAATTAACCAAGGGTGACTCTGAACTTCTGGTCCTGCTTCCACATCTCCAGTGCCGGGATTGTAGGTATGTGCCACCAGGCCTGTTCTATGCTGTGCTGAGAGTAGGGCCAGGACATCATACATGCTAGGATGCTACCAGTTGAGCAATATCTGCAGTACACACTTCGGCTTGGAGTCCTTGCTCTCCCCATGCGTGTAGGCATCCTCTTAAGGTTTTTGTTTTGTTTTGTTTTTCTGGACCCCCTGGGAAGTAGTGCAGGCTGAAGGAGCTTCACCCTAAACCTTAGAGCCTAAAGCTTTAGTATGTGTTTCTTGAAGAAGGAGAGATGTTTCTACAAAATAACATTAAGGTCTGGGCTGCAGCTCCACTGGTAGGATGCTTGCATGGCATGCATAAAGCCCTGCATTTGATCCCCACCGTTAGATAAGACCAAAGTAACAGACCATGCATGTAATCCCAGCACCTGGGAGACGGATGGAGGCAAGTTAGAATTTAGCCTGGGATACATAAGAACTCTCAAAATAAAGTTACATTAAAATCTAATTAGTTTATAGAAGTTCATCTTTATTTGTTGTACTGAGTTCTGTCTATCTTTCCATACAAAGTAATGTTTCAAAAGGGACATTCTGTCAGATCTGTGCCTGCCAGCATGCCCGACCTTCCCATCACAACTGTCTGCTAGTTAAACAATTCCCGCCCCAGGGGATATCAGAGGAATCTCTCCGAGATGGTTAGCTTTTCTCAGCTGTTTTACCTAGATACATGCACCTGTAAAGCAAAACAGCACTGAGCACTGAAGCCTTTTTTTTTTTTTAAAAAACTATGCAAGAAAGCACATTCCATTAAAACCAGAACAATATTGGGGACAGGCTTAGTGGAGCACGCCTTTAATCCCAGCATTTGGGAGGCAGAGGCACAGATTTCTGTGAGTTTGAGGCCAGCCTGGTCTACTAAACTAGTTCTAGACCAGTCAGGGCTACACAGTGAGACCCTGTCTCAGTTTGATCGATCGATTGAGGGAGTAATCAATCAACCAACCAACCAATCAATCATCAATTGATCTATCGATCAACCAACCAATCCATCAAGGGCTGGTGTACTGGCTCTGGGAGTGAAGGCACTTGCCACCGAACCTGTTGATCTGAGTTAGATCTCTGGGTACCACCTAGGAAGGGGAAACCTGACTCCCACGGGTTGTCCTCTGACCTCCACACACGTGCAAATGTCATAGGCAAGAATATACACAAAGTAAATGAACGACAAAATAAATGTCAAAAGAAACCCCTGTATAATGTTTTAAGTACATTTACAATTTTGTGTAGGACCAAATTCACGGCTATCCGCAGCTGCTTCCTTCTTCCAGAGAAACCACACTCCCCCACCACTACCTTGTGCAGAGGACCCAAGGCTTCACCCAGGCTTAGCAAGCCCAGTGCTCTTCAGCTATACCCAGAGGTTCAAACACACAGCATTTTAATATCACTAAGTTGCTGTAATGGACTTCAGGGTCTCAAAGGACCTGGGCCCTTTGTTATTCTGCTAACTACCCAGGTGGCTTCCTGGCAGGCAGATCAGCCTCAAGCACCAGGTGTTAGACTGTCCCTTCCAGCTGTGTCCACGGTCCAGCTTGGGAGATTTCTTTTCCACAGTTTATTTACCAGGGCCTCACCCAAGTTCAAATTAAGAGGCCAGACAGTGTTCCTATTCCCCAGGCACTGACCAATGCTGTTCCTTAGACTGTGACCTGCACTCACATGACGTAAAACACAGAGCCGAGGCCCCCTATGCCTGCTTCTCAGCACATCTGCCCCTCCTCCAGGGAGGAAACCCATCTTAGCTCTGTGTCACAGCCAAGGCTGGCCACATGGTCACAAAAAAGGCATAAGGGGGCACAGCATAGAATCATTTCCATCAACCTCACATGGAGAACTCAGGGGAAAGCACAGTCTCACATCTGAACCCAGTGTCTGAGCCAGGCAAGGTTGTGCGTCCCTTTAATCAGAGCACTCAAGGGATTGAAGCAGAAGAATTTTGAGTCTGAAAAAGAAAAGTAAGATAGTCTATAGGGCAATGGTTCTTTTAAGATTTATTTTATGTGCATGAGTGCTTTGGCTACATGTATGTATGTGAAGCATATGTATGTCTGATGCCCGCAAAGGCCAGAAGAAGCCATCAAATTTCCGTACACTCAGACAAACATGCATTCATGTAAATAAAGTAAAATCTGGAAAAAAAAATCACCACGGGAGGACCACAGATTGAAGTCACGAAATTTCTAGAAAACCTCTGAAACCCTGTCCAAATAACAGCACTTGTTCTGCAGGTCTGATACCCTACCTCCAATCTTAGAAACATGACTTGTGAAGTACTGAAAAGAACTGACTGTCGGACACTCTGCCCTGAGGAGATCATCTGTGTAACATACTCCATGGCTTCGAGAATGTTGCAGAAGACCGGCTAAAAAGAATTATTAAGGAACTCAGGAGTGGAAGGAGTCCCATGAAACGCTGTCTCCTGGATAGCTCTTGGTAGCTGATAGCCTCACCGTCTCTGAGGAGCTGGTAGACGGGGGCTAATGCTTTCCAATGGTATAGCCATCGCTAAGTTGCTCATGCTCCAAGAAATAACCACCCCTGCCCTATGCATATGCAAGCTACCCTGATTAAACTGAGTGGTCACAAAACCACAGGACAAAGGCAAGACAGGAAAATAGGAGGGGCACCTGGTAGTGGGAAGGGAATGAGGGAGGGAAACAGGGTGAAACAATGGATATACATAAATGAAATTGTCAAAGAATAATAACTAACTGACTAAATAAATAAATCACCTCAACAGTCATGGTAGTAACAGTCATGCACTCAGGAGGCAGAAGCAGCAGATCTCTATAAATTTGAAACCAGTCAGGTTTACATAGTGAGTTCTAGGCCAGTCATGGCTATGTAATGAGACCCTTTCTCAATGAATGAACGAACGAATGAAAACATTTTTAAAAGATTTGTTTATTATGTATATTGTGTTCTGTCTCCATGTATGGTTGCAGGCCAGAAGAGGGCACCATATCTCTTTCTAGATGGTTGTAAGCCACTATGTCGTTGTTGGGAATTGAACTCTGTTCTTAACCTCTGAGCCATTTCTCCAACCCCCACCATACCCCACTTTATAGACCAGGTTGGTCTCGAACTCACTGAGATCTACTTGCCTCTGCCTCCCAAGTTCTGGAATTAAAGGTGTGTTCTACCATTGCCCCGAATGAAGACATTTATGAACCAAATTTCTGGTCTTAAGATCTACCTGAGTGTATCTCCTCCCTATTTCTCTATTATTGGCTTAGGTTGGCCTCCAACTCATTATACGACTGAAGATAACCCTGCACTTCTGATCCTCCAGCTCCTACCTCCTGTATACTAGGATTATAGGTATGTGCCACCACAAACAGTTTTGTGGCACTGGGTATCAAACACATGACTTCCTGTGTGCTAGGCAAGCCTTCCACCAACTGATCGACACCTCCAGTCCTGAATCTGACAACTCTTAAACTCAATCTTAGGAGAAAGGAACACACAGTCAGCTGAAGTCTTAGCTTTCTGCATGAAAAGCAAGAGGTTTTCTGGGTCTGGAAGTCGTTGTTCTTTTCCCCAGCAGCTCAAGAGACATTATCGAGGTGTATCCTAGTTGGGCGGTGGTGGCACACACCTTTAATCCCAGCACTCGGGAGGCAGAGGCAGGCGGATCTCTGTGAGTTTGAGGCCAACCTGGTCAACAGAGCTAGTGCCAGGACAGGCTCCATAGCTACTGGGAAACCCTGTCTCAAGAAAACAAAGGAACAAGAAAACCCAAAAAACTAAAAAACAAGCTATAGCCTCTGTCTGCAGGCTAACTAGAGGAGAGTAGCAGCAGAGTACCATAGCAGAGTGCGTCCTCGCAGTCACAGCAGGGAGTTGTGGCGAGCCGTGCAGTGGATGCTTGCTGAGCACTGTCCTGAAGCTGGAGTCTAATGAGTGGTGGAGATTCTCTATGAATATACGGGGTGGGGAGGAATCAAGCAGATGCAGGAGAGAGGGAATGGCTGGGGGTCTGGACTCTGAATGCTGTGGACAGGAAATGTCCTTTGAAAAGACAGTGTTAACAAAGGTGGGGGATAAACAGAGGGAGTGAGTGGCTGTGGCCCTGAGTGCTTAAGGAATCAGAGGCACAGAGAGCTCTGTTTATTATTGGTGTTACTGATGACAATAAATAACAGCAAGGCAGCAGTTAGCACAGAGTCTGACTACTGAGCACTGAGCCCTAGATCACAGAGTTGAAGTGTGCATATTGTGAGCACTAGATTTCAAACACACACAGACACACACACAGACACACACAGACACACACACACACACACACACACAC
>NC_022028.1:21370045-21379616 GCF_000317375.1 Microtus ochrogaster | reverse complement strand
GCCCAGCCTTTTTCTGATATTTTATGTGTGTGTGCTTATATGAATTTATGCATAGCATATGTGTGTGTCCAGGAGCCCACAGAAGCCAGGAGAGAGCATCAGATTCCCTGGAACTGGAGTAATGGATGGTTATAATCTGCCAGGTTCTCTGCAAGAATAGCAAATGCTCTCAGCCGCAAAGCCATTTCTCCAGCCCCCTCATAAATACATTTAACAGGTAACTTTTTAAGTATACATGGTGAAATAAAGTGTCAAAGTGAATTCTATCTTTTTCCTATTGCTTTGTGTGTTCGTTCATGCCTGTGCAGGAACATATGCACGTGTGTGTATGCATATAGAGGCCAGAGGCCAAATTTCATCGTCCCTTAGGATCTACCCATCTTAGTTTTTGAGACAGAATCTCTCGTTGAGACCTGAGGTTCACCAATTAGGCTAGACTGACTGGTCTGTGAATTCCAGGGATCCTCCTGTGTCTGCCCTCTACACCAGACTTTAATATACATATATAACACTTCTTAATTCTTTGAGAATTTCAAATACACACACAGTGTCTTCTGGTATTTATTCCTGCTCCTTCCAGACCCACCATCTACTCCCCACCCCCACGTGCTGACTTTTGTGTTTCTCTTTTGCTTTGTTTTCTCACAGTCTACTGACTTCATTCCGTGCTGTACCCATACCGTGGGGCCAGCCACTAGAGCATGGTCAGCCCACTAGGATCCACACCCTTAAAGAAATAGACTCTCCCTCTCCTCCAGATGCCACCAAGCGTCACCAGTTCCTCAGTTAAGGTAGGGGCCCATGATCTCCCTACTTCATGCTGGAATGCTGACTGGCTGGATCTCAGGCAGGCAACCACAGCAGCTGATGAGTTCCTGAGTCCAGCATTCCTTCCACATCCAGGAGGCACTGTTCTGCCCCACTCCTCCCCATCCCCATCACCTGACTTTATAATCTCTTGGTCCCCTCTTCCTCAACGGTCCGGTCCTTCAATCTATAGGGGTCAGGGTGTGATGTGTGTCTCACTCGTAACTGAGCTCTTCCTCAACGGCCCTTCAGTCTGTAGGTGTGATGTGTATGTCGCAATTGTAACTGAGCACTACAGGACTTACTTATTCCCTGTACTCTGACCAGTTGTGAGTTTCAGCATTAACCACTGTCCACTGTAAAAGGAAACTTCTCAGACGAGGTCTGACAGCTATACCAATCTGAGGATAGAGAGATATGAACATAGAGGGCAGTTGGATACTATGTTTGTTTATCAAAATTAATAGTAGTAAGTTAGCCTCTAGGGCCCACGAGCTCTCCAGTCATGGTTCTCAGTCAGATTCACAATATCAACATTCTATTTTCTACTGTGGAGTGAGCCTTCTGTCCAATCAGAAATCACTTGGCTATCCCTATAACTCATGCCACCATCGCATCCACAGCATAGCTTGTCATTCTGGTCATTACTGGAGCTCAGTCTTCACAGCTGGATAAGGCGTTGATGGCTTTTTCCTCCCAGCAGCCTGCATACCATCTGGTACTATGAAAGCGAGTCACCAGGGAGAATCTTCTTGGTCAGCACCAATTTGGTTTCTCATGTCCTGTGGCTAAAGTGCATGGTGTTTTTAGCAACAGGTTTTCTTTCTTTTTTTTAAGATTTATTTATTTATTATGTATACAGGCCAGAAGAGGGCATCAGATCTTATTACAGATGGTTGTGAGTCACCATGTGGTTGCTGGGAATTGAACTCAGGACCTCTGGAAGAACTGCCAGTGCTCCTAACTGCTGAGCCATCTCTCCAGCCCCAACGAGTACTTAGCATCAAGTTCTGATGTGTAACCTGTACCTGCTTTGTTTGAGGGGGTTTTTGAGGCATTCTATAAGAAGCTTTTAATGGGTGCTTAGGATTGAACTCCAGTCCTAATAGTCGTTTGACAAACATTTTAGAGACTGGGTTATTGACCCAGAACCTCCTTGTATTTAAAAAAAAGATGTGGCTATGTGGTTGTACAGGGTGCCTCCCACCTTTAATCCTAGCACAGAGGCTTCTCTGTGAGTTCAAGGCCACCTGGTCTACAATGAGTTCCAGGCCAGCCAGGGCTACATAGTGAGATCCTGTCTCAGGAAATGAAGTGGCTACTAGCATACTTTAACTAGAAAGATTTATTCCTTTTATGTGTGTGTGTTTTGCCTGTACACATGTATGTGGACCATGTACATGCCTGGTGCCTGCAGAGATCAGAAGAGGCAGCCAGATCTCCTGGAACTGGAATTAAGGTGGTTATAAACCAGCATGTGAGTGCTGGGAACTGAATCTGGGTCCTTTGCGAGAGCAACTGCTGCTCAGCCACCTCTGTCAGCCCCTCGAGTGTCATAAAGGACAAAGGGGCCAGGGTATAATCAGTGGTAAAGCACATGCATTGCATGCATGAAGCCACGGATTCAATCCTCATCAGAAACTGCTATTACTAATGAGGAAAAATGAAACTGCAAATGTAGCCCACACTTTACCCTTGTTTGTGCATGTGTGTATGTGTGCCTCGGTGTACAACATGTGGACTTCAGAAGACAGGACAACTTCTGGGAGTTGGGTTTTTTTTCTACCACGGGTATCCCAACTCCAGAGCGTAGAGTTGTTGGTGCCTCTGCCTGCTGAGCCGTCTCACTGCCTGGGCCGACACTTAATGTCTATTGAACAGCACTGGTCATCTGGACACCCGAGTTCTATCACAACTCACCTTAAGTGTGGTGAAGTCTTAGACTTCCAGTTTCTGTTCTACCTACAAGAGGCTCAGATGTCTCCCCTGTCCTCACAGCAAGAAACAGACAATTGAAAATAAAAACCTATGAGAACTGATTTCAGGACAGAGCACTGCTCCCAAAACCAGAGTGGAAAGCCTCTCTCTCTCTCTCTCTCTCTCTCTCTCTCTCTCTCTCTCTCTCCTCTCTCTCTCTGTATTGGTGTGCACATGTGTGCACCTGGGTGTGGAAGCCAGAGATCAACCTCAGGTATCAGTTCTCAGGACACTATCCATTTTAGTTTACTGAGAGTGTCTCACAGTCTGGAACTCACCCATTCAGCAGCCAGCCTGGCTGGCCAGCAAGCCCCAGGGATATGCTTGTCTCTAAGTCCATAGCATATCTGGCTTATTTTGTGAGTGTGTGCGTGCACACGCACACATTCATGCGCATGCTCAATAGACACTTAGTAACTGATTATTCTCCCCAGCCACTCCCTATTTATTGAGGCGGAATTCTTGAGAATTTGGAGCTGAATAATTCTGGCTAGTTTAGATAGCCACCTTGCCAGGGCAATTGGAACTCCAGTCTTTTTTTTCTTTTCTTTTCTCTCCCCCTCCGTCCTCCTGCTTCCCCCACCTTCCCTGAACTCATCTTCAGACTTGGCAGCAGCCACTTTATCCACTGAGCCTGGGTTTTTTGTGCATTCTGGGCACTGAGCTCGGGTCTTCCAGCTTGGCAGCAAGAGCACGGACTTGTTTTTTCTGCTCTCTTCCCCAGGTGGTCTTTGGGTCTTGGGAGGTGGTGATATAGATTCTTTATTCAGGGCTGAGCGGTCAACAATCACTTATTCTCAGCACTTTGACTAATTATGTGTTTTTGCATTAACTAATATCACACGCTACGAAACAAATTTATAACCTTTTTTTCCCCTGTGAGACAGGGTCTCTATACGCAGTCCTGGCTGGCCTTGAACTCACAAAGATGCACTTGCCTTTGCGGCCTGAGTTTAACTGCACATTGATTTAACTTGAGGGTAATAAATGATAAAAATCTGAAAAACAAATATTGAAATACCTATCTGCCTGCACCTTTGGGCGAAACCTTGGAGATCAGCCACATAGACTAGCCTCTTGCCGGGACTTCAGAAGGTAGAGGCTGTCCGGACTGCTCGCCCGCTCGACCCCGAGAGGGGCGGGGCCAGATAGAGGGGCGGGGCCAGAAAAGAGGGGCGAGGTTTCAGCTGGCAATATGGCGGATGCGGGACGCTCTGCCAAACTCCAGCCCGCACTCTATAGCGGAAGTTGTCCTGCTTTCGCCTCAAGGAAGCGGAAGTGCAGGGGTGGCTGGCAACTGGGTTGCTGCTTTGAGAAACCGGCTTGTGAGCAGCGGCGGGAAAGGCGCGTGTCGGCTTCTCACTGGCGCAGCCTCCACCGAGGTCGCCGCTGTCCCGCCCTACCCGGGCGTTGCTGACACCGGAGTGGACGAAGTGCGGTCCGGGCATGGGCAGCGGGGGGGATGCGAACGCCTCGGCTGCCTCGGCTGCTCGGCGGGTGACAGGTACCTCGGGTGGCGTGGGGAGGCCTCGGAAACAGGAGAGGGGCCAGAGCGGGAGGCGACCGTGAGTTCGAGTCACCTTGGTCTACCTCGACTCGGTTTCTCCTCCAGGGTTCTCTCTGCGAGCGCCTCAAGTTGTCCCCAGCGGTCTTAGGTTCAATGCGTGAGTCGGCGGGCTCTCTCCAGCCGTCCTGACTCGGTTTGCGGTGTTAGGAGGAGGAAGTGCCCCCGGGAATTTAGACCAAGCCTGACCCTAAGTAGGTTGAGAACCAGCACTTTGGCATGTCTCTGGAGAACGAGTTGGTGTTTTTATAGGTTTCTGTTTTCCCTAAATGAAAACGGGTTAACCTCTTGGTTATCGTTTTCTGTAAGTAATAAGATCTCTTGGAATAAAATTGGACTATCCGCTTCACTAATAAACCTGTGACCTGCAGAAGATACCCTTGCACCTCCAATACGTTAAGGACGTAAGCTCTTCTCATTGCTTGTCGGAACTCTCTCGTTCTGCATTTGTTGCCAGGTTCGAGAAGGAGAATGTTTTGCTTGTTCTGAGACCTGGGATCTGACCCTTAACCGTGCCTTGGAAACATCTGTGCACGTGCAAGCCTATTTTAGTATAAAGTGCTTTCTTTCCTAGAATATCTTGTACACAGGCAAACGCATGAAGACATATTTTTATTTGTTGCTCCCCCCTCCCCCTTTGGAGATAGAATCTCAGGTAACCCAGAGTAGCTTTGGGACTTGAGGCTAGGCGGCCATCACCGGGCTTGCTTGAAGACATTTTAAAGAGCTAGTTAAAACTACTGTACCAGATTGGAGCAGATTGGAGCCTTTTCACGTGGCTTGCTTCGCTTTTGGTAAACTTAGCTGAAACTTTTCTTTTTCAAATTAAAAATTTTATTTTATTTATGTAGTTTTTTGTCCCTGTGTGTGCAGGACAACTTTGTGGAGTTCGTTCTCACCACCCACCTCTGTTGTGGGTTGCAGGGATCAAACTCAGGTCACCAGGCTCACTTGACAAGAGCCTTTACCCACTGAGCCATCTTGGTAGAACTTCCTTTTAGAGAGAGAGAGAGAGAGAGACAGAGACAGGCATAGAGTAAAAGTGAGAGTTTGTCATGGTGAGCGTGTGGACACTGAGTCTGGGGATTGAACTCAGGTCATCAGGCTTGTGTAGCAAGTGCCTTTACCCACTGAGCCATCTCCCTGGCCTAAAACTTTATTAAAGGAAGTAAACAGCACTCTGTATAGTAGCAGGAAGGAGTCTTCGTGCACCTTTAACTAGGTGGGACTGAGTGGAGCTGTGGAGATTTTTCAGTTAGAGTGTCTTTGCAGATATCTCCTCATTCTCATTCAGATGAATAGTAACTGTTTGGAGCTGAAACCAAGTTTATGTGAGCCGCAGCGGATGGTTATTAGGTGTAAATTCGTCAAGTTCATTTCTTTGCACTTGGATTGGATGCTTTCTCATTTTTCTTTGCTGCTATTGAACATGTTGAAATTCAGTTGGTAGACTTGCGGTTTGCAGATTTTTTTTTGCCTTTTTTTTTCTTTTTTTAAAGAGTTTGCTAACTCTTCTTCAGTTTAAAAATGCTGAAGCAAGTAGCTTGGCCTGTGGTGGTGCTTTCCCATAATCCCAGCACTTGAGAAAGGCAGTAGGATTTGGAATTCAAGGTCATCCCCAGCTACGTAGCAAGTTCTGTCTTGAAAGAGAAAGAAGGAATTTGGTAACATCTTTTTTTTTTTTTTTTTTTTTTTCCGAGACAGGGTTTCTCTGTGGTTTTGGAGCCTGTCCTGGAACTAGCTCTTGTAGACCAGGCTGGTCTCGAACTCACAGAGATCCGCCTGCCTCTGCCTCCCGAGTGCTGAATTTGGTAACATCTTAAGAATGAATCACCATCCTGCTCTGTACACCTGTTATACAGTTTTTATATTGTACTGTGGATCATCAAGCAAACGTTGGTTTAAATGCTCCGGGAGCTCCCAGATGGTTGATAGTAGACTAGGGCCTATAACTTGTTAGACTGTTGGCTGTTTGTCCATCATGCTACCAGCATTGCTCCTTCTGTTGCCGTCTTCGGAATACTCATCATTGTAAGCAACATATAAGGACCATTAGGGTCAGAATGCTAGTGGAGCTTATAAAATGAAAGTATCTTCAAACAAATGAGTACTTCAGTGATGTTCTTACCTGTTTGTTTTTCCAGACACATCTCCCCTCTGGTATCACTTGTGAGGCCAAGTGTGGGGTCAGGTTGGCAAAGCTACTCTTTAATGTATAACTTTCATCTTGTTATAAATGTGGTGCCATACTTCATAAGTATGTATCATTTCTCTGTAAAAGAAGGGAGGGCAGGAGCGGTGATGGCAGCAATTAAGATCATTTACTGTTCTGGCAGAGGACCTGAGTTCTGCCCCCTGCCCCCACAACAGACAGCTTACAACCCCCTGTAATGTAGTTCCGGGAGATCCGATGCTCTCTGGTACTTGGGCACCTGTGCACACATGGTGTATATAAATGAGCTCAGTCTCACATATATATATGTGTAAGTAAAAATAAGAAATACATCTTTAAAATATTAAAAATAGTGCAAGAGTACCTTTGGGTATATAGCCTCTCACTTTTATCCTTTATTTTATTTTATTTTTTTTAAACAAAGAAAACTATCTTTTTTCATTTTACATACCAATCCCAGTTCCCACTCCCTCCCCTCTTCCCATTCCCTCCAGCTTCCCTCCTCTTATCCTCCTTACAATCTTGTCGGTTTCCCATTTTGCTTTTCTTGTGTGTTTGGGAGGTGCATTCACCAGGGTGTGGAGCCCTGAGGTCACTTTTGAGATTCTTCCTCAGGGGGGCTGGAGAGATGGCTCAGAGGTTAAGAGCACTGACTGCTCTTCCAGAGGTCCTGAGTTCGATTCCCAGCAACCACATGGTGGCTCATAGCCATCTATAATGAAATCTGGTGCCCTCTTCTGGCATATAAACATACATGGAAGGAATGTTGTATACATAATAAATAAATAAATCTTAAAAAAAAAAAGAGATTCTTCCTCAGGGGACAGGAGAGATGGCTCGGTGGTTAAGAACACTGACTGCTCTTCCAGGAGACCCATCTCTGATTTCCAGCACCCACATG
Organism: Microtus ochrogaster; assembly: GCF_000317375.1. Classification (NCBI taxonomy): domain Eukaryota; kingdom Metazoa; phylum Chordata; class Mammalia; order Rodentia; family Cricetidae; genus Microtus; species Microtus ochrogaster. Next base: position 21,372,194 of record NC_022028.1, on the reverse strand, counting down.
GTGGCTCACAATCATCTATAACTTCAGTTCTGGGGGCTCTGACACCCTCTTTTGGCCTCCTCAGGCACCAGGCACAAATGGTAAACATAAGGCAGGCAGCCAAGGCAAAGTACCAATACACATAAAAATTAAATCTTTGAAATAAAAAAAATATTCTTGGAAATAAAAATGAACAGATATATAAAAGAATCTTCCTTAGTTGCCCTCTACTTTATTGAATTACCTTGTTTGTGTGTTTTTCGAAACAGGGTTTCACTATGTAACCCTGCCTGTCCTGAAACTCATTCTGTTGACCCGTGTGGCCTTGAACTCAGAGATCCTCCTGCCTCTGCTTCTGAGTACTGGGATTAAAGACACGTACCAGCATCACCTGACTTTAATTACTTTTAAAAAAATGTTTTTAAGGAGGATCCTAAGAGGGACGCATGGATCCCGCTAGGAAGGGGAAATAGATAGGATCTCCTGGGTAACGGGGGGCAGGGAAGGGGTAGAAGGGAGGGAATGGGGATGATTGAGTTGGGGGAGGGACGGAGAGGAGGGGCAATGAAAGAGATACTTTGATTGAGGGAGCCATCATTAGGGAGAAACCTGGTGCTAGGGAAATTCCCAGGAACCCACAAGGATGGCCCCAGCAAAGACTCCTAGCAATAGTGGAGAGGATGCCTGAACTGGCCTTCTCTTGTAATCAGATTTGGTGACTAGCCTAATTGTCGTCATAAGACCTCCATGCAGTAACTGAGGGAAGCAGATGCAGAGATCCTTAGTTAAGCCCTAGACAGAGCTCTGGGACTCCAGTTGAAGAGAAGGAAGAGGGATTACATAAGCAAGGATGGGTCAAGATCATGCCGGGGAAACCCACAGAGACTGCTGACCTGTGGGAGCTCATGGACTCTGGACTGTGAGACCTAGGGAGCCTGCAAGGGACGGACCTAGGCCCTCTGCATGCGGATGACAATTGTGTGGTATGTTCTGCTTGTGTGGCCCCTGGCAGTGGGACCAGGACCTATCCCTGGTGCATGAACTGCCTTTTTGGAGCCCATTCCTTGTGGTGGGATGCCCTGCTCAGCCTTGATGCAGGAATGGAGGCTTGGTCCTGCCTCAATGTGATATATCAGACATTGTTGACTCCCCATGAGAGGCCTTACCCTTTCTGAAGAGTGAATGGAGGATGGGGTGAAGGGGGGGAAGTGGGATGAGGAGAGGGAGGGGGAACTGTGGTTGGTATGTAAAATTAATAAAAAATTTAAAAAAAGAAAATGGTAAAAAAATGTTTTTGAGATAGGGTCTTACTATGCATTTCGCTGGCCTGGAACTCACCATGTAGATCAGGCTATCTTTATACTTACAGAGATCTGTCTGTTTCCGCCTCTTGAGTGTGTAACCAGGGTGACAGCTGATGTCAAAGGAAAAGTAGCCACTTTATTCGTTTGGGATGGGAGAGGCCTGAAGACTGGAAGTCTGTTCTGTTGATGCTGGCTTGGGTATTTTGTAGGGCCCCTGGGTCCTCTTCTTTGTCCTCTTGGTCCTCCTTAGATACCTGCTTCCATGCTTTACAACTGTTTCCCCTTGAAATGCCTTCCAGAAACAAGAAGCCACCATTTTAGGAGCTTCCCTTCGCTTTCCCTGTATATGTATATTACAATAACTCCCCTTCAAGTGCTGCTGTGAACTAGCCATTTGGCCCTGACCTCTGTAAATCATATTGAATCTTGGTGTCACACCCCATTCTCTGTTGTTTCCTCTTTTCTTTTTCTTTTTCCTCCCACGATAGGGTTTCTCTATAACTTTGGAGCCAGTCCTGGAACTTGCTCTATAGATCAGGCTGGCCTCAAACTCAACCTGTTACGTGTATGCCAGCACCAGCTTCTCTTTCTCAGTGTTGCTCCATAGTATACTTTGAGATTAGGCATTCTTTCCTTTTTTTGAAAAATATATTTGTTTTCTTTTTTTTCTGAGACAGGGTTTCTCTTTAATAACCCTGGCTGTCCTAGAAAACTATGTAGACCAGGCTGGCCACTACCTCCTAACTGTGGCAACACCACTTGGCTCTGTTTCTCTTTAAAAAACAAACAAGCAGCCGGGCGGTGGTGGCGCACGCCTTTAATCCCAGCACTCGGGAGGCAGAGGCAGGCGGATCTCTGTGAGTTCG
>NC_022028.1:21367046-21368230 GCF_000317375.1 Microtus ochrogaster | reverse complement strand
AGTGCTGAGATTAAAGGCGTGCGCCACCACCGCCCGGCTAGATGCTGATTTTTGTTTTCTTCAATTTAGAAGAGATCTCATCTTGCCCATCTCACGTTGCTCAGGCTAACCTTAATTCTAATCTTAATTTCACCCCAGCTTCCTGTGTAGTTAAGGGTATATATAGACTTGAGTCACTTGGCCTGGCTTTTCCTTTTCTTCTGTGGCCCTGTGGTGGAATGGGCATCATGCTGTGCTAGGCAAGTGTTCTAGCCTGAAGGTGCTGACCTGTCTATAGCTCGGTGGAGAATGTGTGTGTCTGATTAAGGAAGTTCTGTTGGTAGGTTTCTAGCGTGAGAACTGAGGTCAATCAAGACCTAAAGGGGATTTCTGCAGGGGTTGGGATGCTGTCTCTGAGAATGTCAGTTTGCTTGGAGAGGCTGCTGATGGGAGTAAGGCAGCTCTGTACTGCTTCCTGGGAACTTGGATTCCCTACTTTATAGATGGGAGCAGTTGGCTTGAAACGTTACTGATGTCTTTGCCCATTGTAGATCCAGTCTTTGAGTTCATTATTTTTTAAACTCACTACATTATATCCTAGAGGTAACAAGATGAAGAGCTGTAAACTGGGTGGCTTCCGACCGTAGATTTCATTGTCTTCTAGTTTTTAGGCTGCAAGTCCTCAGTTGAAGTGTGGCTGCAACATGTTTCCTCCAAATCTACAAGGAGAAGGGACTTTTGCTTGCCTAATCAGTCTCTAGTAGCGTCAGACCCGTAGATACTGCTTGGCATAGTTGCAGTGTTTACTTCTCTCTTCACAGGTCCTTTCTCTGGGTCTGTTTATCCCTCTCCCTCTACTAGTGATCAGAATTTTATCACCTTGTCTCCAAGTCTGCCCATTCTGAGGCAGAGGGATTATTATTGCAACATACCCCATCCCTTTTTTTGTAGATTAGGATTCAGTCTATAGCACCACTAGTCGTTCATATTTCATCTATCTTAGCTTTGTTTATCCTCATACTTTATGAATGGAACTGGCATCCCTGTAGGAAAGATTGTCCAACTTTCACTCCCTAGCTCTCCTTGTTCCAGGTACTCAGCATTGCCTTTTGGACCATCAAGGTGTTAAGTGCTGTCTGTTTCAGAAGCATTTGATTTCTATACCTGTAGTGGCATTTCAATTGTATTTTAATAAATAAAGACTG
>NC_022028.1:21364035-21365144 GCF_000317375.1 Microtus ochrogaster | reverse complement strand
GGATCTCTGTGAGTTCAAGACCAGCCTGGTCTACAAGAGCTAGTTCCAGGACATGCTCTAAAGCCACAGAGAAACCCTGTCTCTAAAAACCAAAAAAAGAAAATTGTTTATGCTTATGTGAAAAGTATATTTAGCCCTAGTGAGTCCTTGTTTTTTTCTCCCACTGGTGAGTACGTCATCTTCCCTTGAGTTCATGGATTTGTTCGTTTGCATAGCCTGCCATCCTAGCCCCTGTTTCTGTAGAGTGTAAGCTACTCTAAGGTGAGTCTGGTTAGTGTTTATATTAGTTGCTAGACAGCCTAGAAAAATAAGACTCATGAAGGCACTAAATCTACTACATTAATAATAGTGGACAATTTCTGAAACCTATTTTTAGAGAAGCTGCATTACCCGAAATTGTTTCTTATTTCCCGTATCTCTGTGTTCAGCTGTGGAGTAGAGTGAGAGTTGTACCCCAGTGTTGGCAGTCTTCCTTTGGCTGGGTAAGCTGAGCTCTAGCTCTGTAGTTTGCTCTAAGACAGTGAGAGATAACTACCACATTGGCACTGAGCTTCAAGTGATGATCACCAGTTTACATGATCATTTATCCCGTCATTAAACGCATTTTGTTTCAGGAGCTTTAGACTTGAGTGAAGGAAATTCAGAAAGATCATTGTTTTAGGATAATAGTGTAAAGCTAAAAGGGATGTTAGTTCTTAGATTTGACTTGTTAGATGTGTACTAATTTTAAGCTAAGAAAATTGGTGATCTTGAAAATTTGTTTTTTTAGATGTCAAAAGATATGCCTTTATTCAAGAAAATTTTTAGGATTTATGTTTACTGTGGGAGAACCTTAAGCTAAACATGTTTGCTCTTTGTAAGATCTTTCAGAAAGGATGTGGGCAGAACTATCACTAGAATGGCCATTTCCTAATTCTGCTTTCACTGCTGATGAGTTCTGCTAATGGGTTTCATAAGTCATTTATATATTAGGGCTTCCCTATTATTATAACATTTTTATTGTTCTAGGTTTTTAAAGAAATAACCAAGTGAACAAGTTATTAAGCTGTTATTAATAGCTAATATGAAATAATAAAGCTTATTTTTCATTAAGAAAATATACATTGCCG
>NC_022028.1:21339396-21363865 GCF_000317375.1 Microtus ochrogaster | reverse complement strand
CTAGTTGTATGGAATCTATTTCCTTTTCTGATATTTACATAAAGATATATAATATATACATATGTTTATGTATATATGTATATATATAAATAAAATAAAAACCAAACTACAGGCATTTGGGAATGTAAATCCCCTTTTATTCTCCCTAGTAATATAGCTTGTAATGGAAGATTTTATTGTCTCATTGCTGATATCTCCCACTTTTCTCCCAGTGAGTTCTTAGCAGAAGACAGTCAAGAAAAATTTTGGAGTTTTGTAGAAGCCAGTCAAAATATTGGATCATCTGATCATCACGGTAAAATTGAAGCAAATATTTGTTTGACTTTGTGGTCTGGGAAAATGTTAGAAAAAAATGGTCTCCTTTGTATAGTATATGTAACATGGCAGTTAATGCAAAATATTATTTTCTTTACTGACTAGAGTTGTCATGGTAGGAAGATTGAACCCAGTGCATGGGAAACTTACACTATGCTACTGAGCTAGTCCCAAATCCCTACTGACTTAGACCAATACATTTTTATTTCCCTTTGCAAGAAATGATGTCTTACAAAGTCTGATTTAGAACAGTCCTACTGGTTCAGCCTCTTGAATAATTGGGGCTGTTGGCAGACATCACTGTGTGTAACCACAAATCATTATTTTTGTGTGTATGTAGTTTGTAACTTTGACTGCAGATAATGCCTTTCTTCCCATTGCTTTTGCTCTGTTGTGCTCTTTTGTTAATGTGTTTTGGCACTACTTAGCAAAAGTGCATTTTATCTTAGATCATTTAGTATTAACTTGATCTGTCTGATTCATTCTCTCTTTTGTTATGAACTAATTACACAAGTGATCTCTTTGTGTTACGTGTGTTATCATTAACTTAGTGCCACCTAGTATGTTTTCCATTTTGCCTGCTGACTGTGCCTGCTAACCACTGACTACTTGACTGTCAAGATGTCAAATTAAGATATATATATATATATATACACACACACACACACACACACACACACACACACACACACATATATAAAGATATATCTTATCTATCTTTTTTTAAAGATGTATCTTGTATCGCTCAGTTTTAGTTTATGGATGGTGTGCTTTCTTGAACATTTTCTAACATAAAAGATGTAATCTAGGTTGCAGGCATTGCTAGTCAAAGATGCTAATAGGGAAGTATAGTGATGTGTTCTGGTCAGGGATGAACCACATCCATGAGAGTAGTGTCATAGGATGTCACCCAGTGACCTTAGTTGTCTTATTTGTGTAAGTGTATTTTATTGATTTACATAGGGACAAAGTCACCCAATAGTGTATTGCTCTGAACATATTCTCCCTCAATGACATATGACAGTCATTAAAATGTTGATCATTAAGCTTAGACAAGTGTCAGTTATTACTGGCATAGAAATGGTTGGAAATTGACTATTGTTAAGTTAAATGTATTCAGTTACTTTTAAACTTTTGTTAAAATAGCATTTTAATAGTCATCTGAATCTTGTGATGGAAATGCATGCAGATTTTGAGCAAGCATCTATAAGTTTTAGTCATGTGAGTTAGAGTGAAGTAGAATTGTTTATAACAAATTATCTCACAGAGTTGGAGACATGGCTCAGTGGTTAAGAGTGTGGATGATTTTCAGATGACCCGAGTTTGATTCCCAGCTCCCATATCCAGCAGTTCATAACTGCCTGTAGCTCCAGCTCCAAGGGGACCTGATGCCTCTGGCTCTGAGGGCAGTCATGTGTATGTACCAACACACAGACAAACAAATAATTAAAAATAATAAGATAAATCTTAAAGAATTTTATGATTTCATGTAATGAATTTATTAATAAGGATTTTAGCTAAAACTTCAAGTCTTAACATTTAAAATGAAATTTCAATAAAAACGATACATATTCTTGGTTAATGTTACAGGGATGTGAATTTTTAGAAGTGATTATAAAAACATGCTAAATAGTATTCATAGGTCTGCCATCTAAAGATTGACATTATTAATTTCTGGGACCATTTGAGGTATTTCTTTCTGTTTTTTTCCATGTAAGATAATGCTAATGTGATATGGAAGCTTTTATATTCTGCTTTTAAAAATGTAAATATTGGGACTAGGGAAATAACTCAGTGGATAAAGCACTTAATGTGCAAGCAGGAGGATCAGCGTCAGATCCCAGAACCATACACAAGCTAAGCAGATGTGCTAGTCACCTGTCCTCTTAGCACTCAGGAGGCAGAGAAAGAGTGTACCTGGACCAAGCTCAGTGAAAAAGATCAAGGAAGACGTTTGGTATAAATTTTGGGGCTGCATACATATATGTAGGCATGTTCATGTCCATTTGACACAAGTGTCTTCATACACGTATATCTGTATACACCACACTCACACATGCCAAAGTTAATATTTTTTCTATTGAAGATTTTATTTTTTGAATAACTCCTGTAACTCATACTGTAGTCAAAGCTAAATAAAAAGTTGGATATTCATTCTTGTCTCTGTTTCTTGTATTTTCTGCTTGCTTTTTTTTTTTTTTTTTTTTTTTTTTTTTTTTTTTTTTCTTGTTTTTTTTTTTTTTTTTTTTTTGGTTTTGGTTTTTGGTTTTTCGAGACAGGGTTTCTCTGTGGTTTTGGAGCCTGTCCTGGAACTAGCTGTTGTAGACCAGGCTGGCCTCGAACTCACAGATATCCACCTGCCTCTGCCTCCCGATTGCTGGGATTAAAGGTTCTTCTTGCTTTTAAAAGCCATTTAACATTTATTCTGTAGTGATTTTTTGTTTTGTTTTGTTTTTTGACAGCACACACACATATCACAGTCTGGCAAAAATGACTGCTTGCTATGTAACAAGTTTTGTACATTTGCTCTTCCTTTACTAGAGGGGTTATGATGGTAGCACACAGATGTCTTTTCCTTCTAAATAATTTTGCCTAGCTAGCTTTTTTGTTTAAATACTTATCAAATTTCATGATACTATCAATGTCCTTTAATATTTTGTTGCATTCCTTAGTGCTTTACTTAGTTATTTTAGTAGAGAGCACATCTAGGATCAGAGAGTACAAAGATAGAAGCCATTGCCTCTGTCTATGGTGCCCAGAGTCAGTGAATGTCAGTACTTTAGTAAATGATGTGGTAGACAGATATTTTTGGACCTCAGCAGTGATGTAACTGGTCTCTAGAAGCGTAGTATAAAGATGAAGTCTACTTTACTGAGTGAATGATTTCATAGCTGAATTCTTCCAGGAGCAAGCAGAGTGGTTTAGAAGAAGGAGAGGAGTGTCCATTTGTATTGTGGACCTCTGGTGATTTTAGTCACTTGACAGAGTTCAGGTGGGAGCAGCTCATCATCTGTGTTTGTCTTGTGCTTTGTGAACTGTCTTGTTTGGTTATTTACAGTCGTGCAATTGTTCTGGTTAATGTGCTTTTTTGACAGACACTGATCATTCCTATTACAATGCGATATTGGAAGCCGCGTTTCAATTTCTGTCACCTTTGCAGCAGAATTTGTTGAAATTTTGTCTCTCTCTTCGTTCCTACTCAGCCTCAATTCAAGCCTTCCAGCAGGTAACAAGACATCATTGTATCTAGAAAACAGCATTTTATAGGGGGCGTGACATGGTGATTCAGTTGATTGTAGTTCTCTTGGGATTGATATATAGTTATCACTTTCTTTGCCTGATATTTTCTGGGATTTCTGGTTTACTTTTAAATAATGAACAAAGCTGATGTTTTTAAATCATTAGTCTTTAAATCACAGATGTTTGCCTCTGTCCCTGGTTTGGGGATAGAACACAGGGCCTTGGGCATGCTAGGCAAATAAATAAATTCTACTACTGAGCCACATCTCTTTACTAATCACAGTGTATTCATTTTTATTTTTCTTGCATTGGGGTTGGACTTGGGTATGAAAATTTTAAGAAATGATTTACACTGGTTTTCATGTTAGAAATAAAAAGAATATTGTCACAGGTAAGTGACAGCCAGATGCTGTTATCCTACGCAGTGTGGAAGAGGTAAGTTTGCTAAACCAGTGAACCTGAATCTGATCACAACCTTCGGATCTAAAAACAGGAGACAAGAGACAGGGAACATTGAGGGATTATAGTCTAAAACATCTAGGATTAGGGAAATATTTTAGTAAAGTGATCTGGGATCTTCTGTGGATAAAAGAAAAACTAAAAGAGAAAGAAGAACATAGCAACATCAAGAAGGCTTCAGAATGTCACTGCAGGAATCATATTTGCATTTTGAAAGGGGAGCATAAGAGAAAATCAAATGTGTTTATAGCAACTAGATATTTGTATGAAAGAAATGCTAATTGTAAAACCATCCTGTATTATAAAACAAAACAGATATAGAAAAGCACTCACAACAGACAAATCATACAACAGGTTACTGGCAAGTGAGCACCTTAGTGACTTTCACCCACGCTAAGAAGTGATTTTCACTTGCTACCTTGAAGTCTTCCATGTGCTGTCTCAGTCATAGCCACCTTTTGTCCCCCAAAGAAGCCATGCTGCCACTTCTGTCAGAATCGTCTCCCGAAGTTTTGTTTTTCAATTGTTTTATTCCCTAAGAATGCATCTGTACCCAATAGAGTTTAATTTTGTCCTGTGTTAGAAAATTTTAAAACTTTGGGAGAGGTTCTCTTGATTGTTTTTGTTGTTGTTTGGTTTGTATTTTGAAACTGTTATTCTTTGTAGCATGGGCTACCTTTGAATTCTCCATCTTCCTTCTCAAGTGTCGGGATTGTAGGTGTGTATTGCTGTGCCTAGTTCCTCTTTTTCCTTTTCTATTGTATCCCGTGGGCTGCATCATACTTTTCCTGCACTCAGTTTTGTTGACCACATATTTATGGTGCAGTTTAGCTTACTCCTCTGTCTGCTGTTCTCTATAATTAGGAACTGCGTCTAGAGAGGCTCAATCAAAATTCTGTTTCCTTCTTTAGTCAAGTCTATAGCAATGCTGTAGTCACTCATTAGGGGACTCAAGTGTCTGTTTGCTTTCCTTTTCCTCCTTTCCTCAGACCTTCCTTCCCTTCTCTTCTTCCTTCCCCTCTGTTTCTTTCCAATTCTTAAAATTTTATGTACTTTTTTTCATATAATTCATCATATTCTTTCCACTTTCCCTGCTCCTCCCAGATCCCCCAAGTTCCCTGCCCACCCAGCTTCATATTCTCTCTCTCAAAAGCAAACAACAAATGAAAAACAACAGGAAAAACTCTAACCTGCTCACTGCACAAAAGCTAGAAAATCAAACTATAAAAAAAGAAATCAGTTATGACAAAGTATTAAAACAAAGCAAAAGCCAACCAAAAACCCATGGAGTTTGTTTTGTGTTGGCCAACTATTCCTGGGCATGAGGGCTACTCTGAGTATGGAAGTATACCCAGTTATACTGCACTGGAGAAAGATGATTTTCCTTCCCTAGCAGGTATCAGTTGCAAATAGATTCTTGGTTAGGGTGGAACTTTGTGTTCACTTCCCCTTCTCAGTACTGGGATTTTGTGTAGTTGGAACCTGTGCAGGTCTTGTGTGTGCTGTTCAGTCTCTGAGTTCAGATGCTTATCAGTCTGGAAGACCCTGTTTCCTTGGTGTTATCCACCACCTCTGCCTCTTCTGCATGGATCCTTGAGCCTTGAGGGGAGGGGTTTGATAAAGACACCCCATTTAGAGCTGAGTACTCGGAAGCCTCTCATTCTGCACGTTATCCACTTGTGGATCTTGTTGTTACCTACTGCGAGAAGCAGCTTCTGGTGAGGACTGAGTGGGCGATGCTCTGCTCTAGGGTTATAGCATTTGTCATGAGAAGTAATTTTATCACTGTGTTCCTTTAGTGGAATAATAGTAATTAAAAAAAATCTTAAGGCATGAGTATATTGAAACTCTTTGCAAAATCCTTGTGACCTCTACCATAAAGAGGTTTAGAGGAGGGTGGTCTTGGTTATACAGACCGTGCAGAGTACCAAACCAAAATACCTGTGACATCTCCCATAAGGGTGGGCTCTATTGACTGAGAAACTGAAAGACCCCCAGTGAGGGGAGACTCTCACTCAAGTCTCGGGATAACACGACCCCCCAGTAACTCATTGGGGGACAGTCCTTGCTGCAATCACACGAGATTTATTGACAGGTACCAGTGCACTATGGCCGAGACTCATAACCCGTGCAGGGGAGGAGTTCGACCCCCGAGTAACTGGGATAAGGGTTTTTTTTGTTTTTTTTTTTTTTTAAAACAATAATAACCAGACCTCATTACAGATGGTTTTGAGCCACCATGTGGTTGAACTCAGGACCTTTGGAAGAGCAGGCAATGCTCTCTACCACTGAGCCATCTCTCCAGCCCCAGGGATAAGGGGTTTTTAAGGGAAGAAATGACAGCCCAGTAATCCAAAGGGTAGGGAGGGCATCATAGAAAATTCCAAAAATACCAATGATAATCACAAGGGGGCAACTCCCTGTTTCTCAAGATTATTGTCAAGATTACAATCTAACTTTATCTTCAGCTAGTTCCTGAAACTGAACAGATGTCCGGTTCTTCCCTCCCTGCTTAGATTTTTGGCTCTATTTTTTCCTGCTAGGGGGGTCCGGATTTATCCAGATCTTTCACCACCATGCCTTTACTCTGCCGTATGGGTTCCAACCCTTTGAAACCATAAGCCTAATTAAACACTTTTTAAAATAAATTACCTTGGTTGTGTAGTTTTGTTATAGAAATGCAAAACTAACTAATACACTGGCCTTGAACTTGGTTGGCTGTGTAGCCGCAACTGAGCTTGACCTCTCTCTGCCTGCCTCCTCTTCTCTGGCGGATTTACCTGTGTGCTCTGTCATGCTTGCACTTCAGAGCTTTTTTGTATTGTGAAGCTGGAACTCTATACAGAACTCTACAGAATGTTAATTCTCTTTATTTCCCCCTTTCCCTTACTACTCTTAGTAACCAGAATTCTGCTTTTTTACCTCTGTGACTATACCCATTGTAGGTACCTCTCATTTGAGTGCTGTCTTACAACGTTTGCCCTTTCCTGTTTGTTTTATGAAGGACAATTATTAATATTCACCCAGTTGTAGCATGTACTAGGTTCTCACTTTCATTTTTTGCTAATATTCCATTGTATGTGTATATCACATTCTGGTATTCATTCTTTCCTTAGCTGACATTTGGGTTGCTTCTACCTTTTGGCTCGTATCAGTAGCCCAGCTGTAGAGAACTGGCATCTGTATATCTGGTTGAGTTTCTGTTTCAGTTCTTTTGCCTTTGTATGTAAGTGTGATTCATGAATCATATGATAATTATGTGTTTAACCTTTTATTGTTGGGGAGTGAACCCAGAACTTTGCACATGCTAAGCAGATTCTCCGGTTGAACTACATTTCTAGGCCCTGTATTTAATATTTTAGTGACGCATTGAGCTGTTTTATACAGTGACTGCCCCATTTTTACTTCTCACTCATAATGTACAAGAGTTCTAATTTCTCTATATCTTCCTCAACAGTTTCTTAATTTTTTAAATATTTATTTATTTGTTATGTATACAATATTCTGTCTGTGTGTATGTCTGCAGCCAGAAGAGGACACCAGACCTCATTCCAATGGTTGTGAGCCACCATGTGGTTGCCGGGAATTGAACTCAGGACCTTTGGAAGAGCAGGCAATGCTCTTAACCACTGAGCCATCTCTCCAGCCCCCACAGTTTCTTATTTTTATATTGCACACTGATGGGTGATTTGTGTTATCACATTTTGATTCTTCTATTTCTTTCCCTTTTTTCTTTGTTTTCTTTTTCCTTTTGTTTTTTTTTTTAAATATTTATTTATTAAGTACACAGTGTTCTGCCTACATGTATACCTGAAGGCCAGAAGAGGGCACCAGATCTCATTACAGATGGTTGTGAGCCACCATGTGGTTGCTGGGAATTGAACTCAGGACCTCTGGCAGAGCAGCCAGTGCTCTTAACCTCTGAGCCATCTCTCCAGCCTTTTCTTTTTCCTTTTGAAACATAGGTTCAGTTATGTAGCCAAACCATCTTGGAACTCTAGATGTCCTGCCTCAGCCACCCGAGTTATGGTATGACAGGCATCCACCACCATATCTGGTTTCTAGTCTTTGTTGTTGTGGTTGTCTGTGTTTTCTGTTGTCAAACATAAGAAATCATTGCAAAATATGATGGATTTGCATTTTTTCCTTTAGTATATTAATTATAACCCATTTTCTTTCTCTTTTTCTCTTTTTTGGTAAGGGAAATGGAACTGAAGTTGTGGTTCATTCTAGGAAGATGCTATAGCACTGAAATGTATCCCCAGCCTTTTTAATTTTTATTTCGAGACAGGGCTTTCCTGAGTTGCTTAGGCTAGTCTTATACTCACTATGTTGCCCAGGCTAGCCTTGAACTTGTTATCCTCTGCCCACAACACTCAAAAAAAAAAAAAAACAACAACAAACTGGGATTATAGGTCTGGCTAATGGGTTGCATTAAGAAAAAAGAAATTTTAAAGATGCGTGTTGTAATGTGCATGTGTGTGCAAGTGACTGTGGAACCTAGCAAAAGGTATCATATGTTCTTGAATTGGAGTTAGAGGCAGTTGTGAGCCACTTGGTATGGATGCTGGGATCCAAACCTGGGTCTTCTGCAAGAGCAGTAAGTTCTCTTAGCCAGTGAACCATCTTTCCAACTCATAGATTGCTTTTTTTGTTTGTTTGCTTGAGTCAGGTGTTTTTTGTTTGTTTGTTTGTTTTATGTGTAGACCAGGCTGGTCTTTCACTCAAGAGATCCATTTACCTCTGTCTTCTAAGTGTTGAGATTAAAGGCGTGCACCACCACCGCCAGGCTATAGATTGCATTTTTTATCTTTACCCTGGCTGTATATTTATGACGTGTTTTGTTGAGTGGAGCAATACACTTTGCTGTTTATCTCTTGAAGAGGTGAGGCTATTTCGTTATAAATAGAGTTAAAGACAAACTTTACTTCTTCAGTTTCACTAGTCACACTAGTTCAGAAGCCACATGTGGCATGTGACTGCAAATTTGGGCTGATGCGAATGTTATCTGTGCCTAAAATAATGTCTCCTTTATATGGAGCTGGCATATACAGACGCTGTTTCTGGTCCTTTGTATTTCTTTTAATAATTACTTAGCTTAGTATGGGCTTTGAAATAGAGACTTTTTGCTCCTGTATGTGTGAGTGGGAATGTTTCTGAGGTAGATGTCGGGAGTCTTCCTTAAATCACACCTCCTGAACTTGGAGCTGGCCATTTTGGTTCATCGGACTGGCTACTTGTTCTGGGGCTCTCCTGTCTCCCCGCTCCCACACGGGGCTCACTGTGTCCACATGCTGTTTAGGTGGGTTCTGGGCATCTGAGCCCTAGCCCTCATGCTTCACTCACTGAGCCAGCACTCAGCCCTGTAGAGATTTATATCCATTTTGATGTGTGATGAATTAGCTCCCTCTTCTCGGAGGAAGTACACTAGTATGTTACTGAGATTTTCTTCTTGTTCTTTTGTATCTAAAAAAAAATTACTTTTATTTTAAAATAATGTGTATGTACCTGTCTGTGTATAAGTGTGCTGGGAGCCATCCTCAGAGCCTCTGCAAGAGTGCTTTTAGCCCAGAGCCATCTCTCTAGCTCCCTCCTCCTGCATTTTTTTAAAAAAATATAATTTATTTTTATTTTATTCGTATTGGTGCTTTGTCTGCATGTATGTCTGTGTAAGGTCAGATCTTGGAGTTACAAACAGTTAGTTGTGAGCTGCCATGTGGGTGCTGGGAATAGAACCTGGGCCCTCTGTAAGAGAAAGTGCTCTTAACCTCTGAGACATCTCTCCAACCCCAGTTTCATACATTTATAGTGAATTTTGTAGCATGAATTCTAATTGGTCTTAATAATAAAAACCTGGAGTCAGATGTTGGGGTGAAAGCTGAAAGATCAGAGACGCACAGCAGCCAGCCACCAGTTCTCAGCCTGAATGCAGTATCCTGACTCTGTGAGTCCTTAGACTGAATACTTTGAGCTCCTGTCTCTTTCCGCCTTACATTCCTCTCCACCAGCCATATCCCTTTCTGCCTCTACCTCCCCAGTGTTAGGATTAAAGGTGTGAGTCGCCACTGCCTGGCTCTGTCTCTCTTTTAGACTGGATCAATCTTATGCAGCCTAGGCCAGCCTTGAACTCACAGAGATCCATCTGCCTCTGATGTGTGCCACAACTGCCTGGCCACTATGACTAACTAGTGGGTTAGCCCTACACTCTGATCCTCAGACAAGCTATATTTGTTAGATCACAAACAAAACATCACCACAGAATCTATTTATTTTTTTAAACCTCCATTCACCCTTTTTTATCTTCCTTCTCTATGTGTAACACTCCTCAACAAATTTCCCTGCTAATTCCATATATTCTTTTTGCGTGTGGCCCGCTGAGTTTAATTAGAATTTCTATCCAGAGCATAGGCAGGAGGTTCTTTACTGGAGCAGAGCAACTTCACAGTAGCTACATCATTAAAGAAAATGTCACCCCCTCTGCCAGCAACCTTTAACTGCCTATAGTCCTGGGAGTAGGGGGATGGGGAGGCTCTTCCTCTGTATGATGCAGTGTGAAGGACCTGATCTTGTATAGACTATGCAGGTAACCACAGCTGCTGTATGTTCAGAGATGTCTTTTCCCTGCATATCTCCGCGTGCTATGTAGTATTCTTTGGTCTTTGGAGGAAATGATAGTTGCTGTTCCATTTAGGGCTGATCCTCTGACATCACTTGTTCTTGGCACTTTGGCCAGATATGATTTCATAACTGTGAAAACTGCTGTTTCACTGGAGTTAGAAGCATCTCCAGAGAAGGCCACACCACTATTCTGTGGGTATAAACATAAACAAGTATTCAGAAAGCCGTCTGATGACACAATCAAAGGTAGTAGTAGTGGGTTGTTTCCTAGGATTTCCTCCTACCCCCATCCCATATGCTCTTGATCAGGTTTACCTTAGCCTATGGAGCAGGTCTCAGAGCCAGGCAATCAAAAAGTGGTTGGCTACTCGTGATATCCATGCCGTCAGCAGGCACATCTTGCCTTGCAGGTCATTATTGTAGCCCCAAAAATTTTACATCTAAGTAAGACTGTTGATAACTTTTTCTTGTTGACAGTCTGACTAGTATATTCCAGCAGTATGAAGGCTAACCTGTAGGGAGAAAGCTTCTGGCTTAGCTCCAGTTTGATTGTGTATGTCTGGTGATCAAACTATGTAGTACCTCTAGAAATGGGATTTTTTTTAAAGATAATTTTAAATTATGTACCTGGTACACATAAATGTAGGTTTCCATGGTGGCCAGAGTTGTCAAATTGCCCTGGAGCTGGAGTTACAGGTGATTGTGAGCTATTTGGTGTAGATGCTAGAAATTAAATTTGGTTCCTCTGCAAGAACAGTATGAATTCTTAGCTACTGAGCCATCTCTCCAGCCCCAGCAATAATAGAATGTTGCTATAAAGATTGGGTGGGGCTGGGGCTGGAGAGATGGCTCAGTGGTTAAGAGCATTGCCTGCTCTTCCAAAGGTCCTGAGTTCAATTCCTGGCAACCACATGGTGGCTCACAACCATCTGTAATGAGGTCTGGTGCCCTCTTCTGGCCTGCAGACATATACACAGACAGAATATTGTATACATAATAAATAAATAAATATTAAAAAAAGATTGGGTGGGGCCAAGAACAATGGTAATAGTCCATATTGTTTGAAGGGAAGGGCTCTTCTCTGGTCAGTAACTCATAGGGAGGTAGCCCACACCTAGCACTGGAATTTTTGTTTAATAACTCAAGACTTCCAGTAGAAGCACTATCCATCCATGAAGGGCTACTCCATTCTGACTCTTTTAAAAAATTATAGTTTATAAATAAGCTTGTGTGTTCGTAGGTTTCAGTATGGCTTATTATATATTTCCTTAGTTTTGATTACCCCTTTCTTCTTTCACCCTATTTTCCCTATTTTCCTACCCACTCACCAGCGTAGACCTTTCTATTCCCAGTATTTCAACACCTCCCCTTCATCTCTGGTTTGTTTTTTTTTTTTTTTTTTTTTTTTTTTTTTTTGGTTTTTCGAGACAGGGTTTCTCTGGAACTAGCTCTGTAGACCAGGCTGGTCTCGAACTCACAGAGATCCGGCTGCCTCTGCCTCCCGAGTGCTGAGATTAAAGGCGTGCGCCACCATCGCCCGGCCATCTCTGGTTTGTTATACTGTCTCACCTCCCTTCTCTTGGCCCCTTTTTATCTTTCTGGCATTTCTCAGCACTCAGTGTCAAGCACAACTCTCTTTTAACAATTGACATCTAAAATTTTTATTACGTTTTTATTTATTTAGTGTGTATATGCATATGCCATGGTATACTGTGGCGTCAGAGGACAGCAGTAATCGTCTTCTTCCACTGTGTAGTTGTCCACCATGGAGATCCTTGAGCTGAAGAGATGACTTAGCAAAATGCCTTTACATCTGGGCATGGCAGTATACACTTGTAACCCCAAGGTTTGCAGTGGAGGAACAAATAGGGAGTTCCCTGAAGTTCACCATCTGTTCATCCTAGCTGCATTGGTGAGCTTCAGGTTCAATTAAAGAACTTGTCTCAAGAAATAACCTTGAAGAGTAATCTAGAAAAGACTCACCATGTTAACATCTGACCTCAACATGCGTGTGTACATGTATGTGTTTGCACTCACAAAGCCTCCTGCCATTTTGAGCTAAGGGTTTTTTGAAGGTACACCCTAAATTCCTAGATATCTTTTGATAATCATCTGATGTAATTTATTTTGTGGATTTATAATACTTATACTGACCTGGACTGATAGGAGGAATTGAATATCATAACTAGCCAGAGTTCTGGCTTGGGTTGTTCTTGGCCCACAGTGGATGTTAGCAGATGGTAGTTTTTGCTTTTATTGATGGTGGATTATCATTTAGTGACATGTTCATTAAAACATAGATTTCTACCTGATCTTTTGAGTAGAAATATATATTTTGTCTTCCCTGACAGATAGCAGGTGATGAGCCTCCCCCAGAAGGATGTAAGTCATTCTTTTCAGTGCATGGGAAGCAGACTTGTGATTTTGATGCTCTGGATACCCTTCTACTAACTGCACCCGACAGGTAGGTTTTATTTCTTCATTTCAATGTGGTTCATGTTCCAAGCCTTTTTTTTTTTTTTTATTTGTACCCTCTGAGTTGAGTTGAGTTTTGCTAGTTTTCTTCCTTGTTTGTTTTAGAGCCTCAGTATATAGTACTACCTGCTCTAGAACTTGAAATATAGACCAGGCTGGCCTCAAAACTCACAAAGATTGGCCTTCCTTTCCTCTGGGGTGCTGGGATTAAAGGCCTATGTCCTCATTCCTGGATGATTTTTGTCTGTCTGTCTGTCTGTCTGTCTGTTTGTTTGTTTGTTGAGAAAAGGTATTGATTTATAGCCCAGTCTGGTTTTGAACTCACAAACTTCCTACCTTGGCCTCCCAAGTGTTAGGGTTATAAACATGACATATACCTGGTTCCTCTGATTTTCTTACCTAATCTATATGTATATTACGATATGGCAACTAGCTAGAGACTGAGCATGAACATCAGCTCCATTACTTAAAATAGTTCTGTAAAATGAGGCACATTACTTTGTATTCTCTTGTTTCAAAATTAGAAGTATTTGACACTCCTGTTTCTTGGGTGAAACATAATTGGTGACTTTGTAGTTCCTTCAAAACTTTGGTTTGTTTGAGCAATAATGCAGACCTGTGTAAAGTGTGGTGCCTCTTCTGAGAGGTTGGAACTGCTTTTAGTAGTATTCTGGTAGACTTTTTTTTATGGTTTTAAATTTGTACTAGTATGTAGGTTTATTTCTGTTGCGGCATCTTTCTATATGCACATCTAGTGCATGTGGGTACACTTCAGTATTTTTAGCATCTTCATATTGTCCTATGTAAAAATATCCTACTGCTGGTTTTAAAAGTTGTTTCCAATTTTTGGAACATTTCTACTATAAAGAACATATTTTTTTTATATGTATTTGCCTTCTGTTGAATAATTATACTAGGGATTGGTAGGTGTGTTGGTTACTTTTTGTTGCTGTAATACATACCACGATGAAAGGCAACTTAATGAAGCATTTATTTTAGCATAGGATTTCTGTCTTACTTTACTTTTTATTGCTGTGATAAAACACTGTGACCAAAAGCATTTTTGGGAAGGAAAGGTTTATTTAGCTTAAAATTTTATCATCAGGGGAAAGCAAGGCAGGGGGATCAGGAACTGGGACATAAACCATGCAAGAACGTTGTATACTAGATTGCTCAGCCTGCTTTCTTTTATAACTCAGACCGTCTACCCAAGGGTGGCACTGCTCATAGAAGGCTGGGCCCTCCTCCATCAATCATTAATGGAAAAAATGCTCTATAGACTTGCCTACAGACCAGTCTGATGGGGCATTTCTCAGCCGAGGTTCCCCTTTTTCAAATAACTCTAGCTTATGTCAAGTTGACAACAACAACAACAACAACTAAGCAGCACAATCTCAGGAGGCTAAGATGTTCATCATGATAGGATGACAAGCATGGTGGCAGGAACAGGAGCCGAGGGATCACATCTCATTCACACACAGGGAGCAGAGAAAAGAACTGGAGTGTGTCAAGACTGTAACTCTAAAGCCTCTCCTCAGTGGTGGTGTCCTTTGTGTCCCAAACTCTCATAACTTCCCTTCAAACAGTACCAGCGGGCCAAGTATTCAAATACACGAGCCTGTAAGAAACATTTTCCACTCAAACTGCCACAGTAGAGCAGAACTTTTAATGTCTTGATGCCAGTCTTAAGAAATGTGGTGGTTTTGGCTTTTTTGTTTGTATTTTGCAAAGCTTAAAAAATTAAGAGGAGCCGGGCAGTGGTGGTGCACGCCTTTAATCCCAGCACTTGGGAGACAGAGGCAGGCAGATCTCTGTGAGTTCGAGGCCAGCTTGGTATACAAGAGCTAGTTCCAGGACGGGCACCAAGCTACTGAGAAACCCTGTCTCGAAAATCAAAAAAAAAAAAAAAATTTCAGCTTTCAGAGGAAAGCTGAAAAGTTGAACTCATTAGTAGGAAGTTCACACTAGCAAAGATGTCAGAGAAGGGAGACTTGCTGTAGCTTACAAGTTACACTCAAAGTCATTTCTGCTGCTCATCTTATTTGCCCTTATGATTTCAGGTAAAATTATAGTCAGTACTCTATGGGAGGAAAATGTCCTGTAGCTTTAGTGCTGTGAGATTTGATATGCATCCTGGCTCACCTTCCCTTCTTAGGAATCGATAATAATATTCAACCCAAGTCAGTATTTCATAGTTAGTATTCTTTTGATATACTTTTATTTTTCATGGTACTGAATGAGTAAAATTCATACTTGACAGTATTTAAAGTGCAGATTGATCAAGACTGTGATACCCTTTATATTAAGATATTTCAAATCTTTGCTAAGTTTTTTTTTTTGTTTTTTTTTGTTTTTCAAGACAGGGTTTCTCTGTAGCTTTGGTGCCGGTCCCAGAACTAGCTCTTGTAGACCAGGCTGGTCTCGAATTCACAGAGATCCGCGTGCCTCTGCCTCCCGAGTGCTGGGATTAAAGGCGTGCGCCACCACCGCCCAGCCGTTGCTAAGTTTTTAAAGTTGTGGTTAAAAGTGTCCTGGTTTTTGTTTAAAATTTTTTTAATTGAAAATTTGAAGCTTTCAATGTTTATTTCCAGACCTAAACCTTTGTTGTTCAAAGGAGATCACAGATTCCCCTCATCTAATTCTGAAAGTCCTGTGGTGATTTTCTACTCTGAGATTGGCCATGAAGAATTTTATAATATTCACCACCAACTTATATCAAAAAGCAATGAAGGCAAAATTAATTATGTATTCAGACATTATATATCTGTAAGTATTGACTTATTTTACAAATCTTTTGAATATTAATTTCTTTAAAATGATCATAAAACATGAGTTGATATTTTCCCCCTTTAAAAAAATAATTCAGAACTGAGAGGAAAAAAAGCCAAAGAAAAAATCCAAATAAACGCTGTATGCATGGATTTCACATCTCCATAGCTAGACCCATCCATGGGCATTATGACCTTGTCTCCTAAAGGGTCAGTTTTGTTATGCAACACGAAGAATGGTGTTTTCAGCCTTGTTTTTCTAGAGTTGTGCTTTTCAGTCATTTCTTCAAGGAAAACTAAATGATTTAGTTGGAGCAAAAAAAAAAAAAATTCAGTTTGAACTACTTTTTTATTAGCTGTCTCTCTCTGCACTCTCACCCATCTTTCTCTCTCCCCTTCTCCCCTTCCTTTCCTTCCTCTCTAATTTTTTGTTTGTTTGTTTGTTTGTTTGTTTGAGATAGGGTCTCACTTTGTGGCTCTGACTAGTCTAGAAACTCACTATTTAGACCAGGCTGGCCTCAAACTCACAGAGATCCACCTGTCTCTGCCTCCCAAGTGCTGAGATAAAGGTGTGTGCTACCACATGACACTTTTTAATTAATTTTTTTTTACTTTCTCTTTTTAGGAATATGTTTATACAGTGTGTATACTTGTGTATGTGTATATGTGTGTTCACAAGTGTGTTTGAGAGCATCATGTGCATGTGGAGGTCTGAAGTTGATGTTGAATAACCGAATAACTGTTTGCTTTGTTGAACTCAGTTTCCTCCATTCACTGAGTCTATCATTTGAACTGATTGGGTTAGCCAGTCAGCTTTGCTCCCGGGGTTTCCTTGGTTTTGCTTTCTGTAGATTAGAATTGCAGACAGGCTGTCACACCAGTCTGGGTGCTAGGGATCTGAACTTTGGTCTCATGCTTGGGTGGTGAGGGTTTTACCTGCTAAGTCATTTCCCTCATTAGAGCTTGTATTTGCATATAGACAGAGTGTTGCTTGTCTTTCTGAAAAAAATGTCAAACAGTTAAAAAGTGCTGTACTGGTTTGCATTTTATTTTAAAATGGACTGCATAGAACTAGGTATGAAGGCTCATGTCTGTATTCTCAGCACCTGGAAGGCTAAAGCAGTATTGCTGTGAATCAAGGCCATCCTGAGCCTATCATTAAACATTTTAAATATGAAAGTCTTTAAAGCTCGTGTATCATAGTTCAGTAAATGAAAATTTGACCGAGTAGAGTCAGATGTATTTATCAACCCAGTGTTTTTTGTCCTTTGATGTTTTTGAGATCAGTGTAATATAGTCTAGGCTGATGTAGAACAATTCCTGATTCCTCTGTTAGAAATAAAGGTGTGTGCTACCGCACCCGGTCAAAGTCCAGTTTTGACTACTCCCCATTCCTGTTTTCTGGCCCTGTTGTTGGTATTAAGGATTAAAATAGCTAAAAAGCCAGGGTCAGTCAGCCTGGTAATGAGTGGAAGAAATGTTTTTTCTCTATCAAAGATAGTTAGCCTGCCAAGACCCCACATTCCCCAAGTGTCCTCCTTCCCCTTTTACTTTATGTTGTGAAGAAGAGGCTCCCACAAGGAGAAGAGACTCAGCTGTGTTAGGAATCACAGACAAGGCCATCTTGGCCCTTCATGGTCTTTAGCCATGGTTTGGATTCTGGCACACCCTTTTTTACAAAAAAAATAAAAAATAAAAAATAAAAAAGACCTTTGCTTTATTCCTGTGTATCTTTATGTGATACTGATATTTTATTTTCCCACAGTGAGGATGTGGCATTTGGTAAGCTCAACCTCCTCACCTAAAGCATTTATTTTATTTACTTTTTGTTTTATGTGTATGAGTGTTTTGTCTAGCTGTATGTCTGTGCACCACTTTCATATCTGCTGCCTGTGGAGGCCAGAACATGGTATCAGAGCCCCTGGAATTACACATGATTGTAGATGCTATGTGGGTGCTGAGAATTGAACACAGGTCCCCTGGAAGACCATCAGCCCCCGATCATGACACAGAGATTTATTATTAATTATCAAAGCCTGGCCTATAACTTAGGCTTGTCCCACTAGCTCTTATAATTTCAATTAACCCATTTAATTTAACCTATGTTGTGCCTCGTGCTTTTTACCTCTCTTCCATCTTGTACCTCCTATTTCTTCTCTGTTTTCTGGCATTTTCCTTGCACCTAGATTCATCTCCCCTCTCTGGCCAGAAGTCCTGCCTAGCTATTGGTATTCAGCTCTTTATTAAACAAATCAGAAGGTGCCTTGGCAAAGACACACCTTCACAGTGTACTAAAGGATTATTCCACAACAGCCAGTGCTTTTTAACTGCTGAGCCATCTCTCCAGCTCCCACCAGGAACATTCAGATACAGTAAAGAAACACACACACAATGTCTCAACATGGTTCTCTTTGTTGTATAGCTTTTGGAATGGATTTTTTTTTAACTCTCTGAGAACTTCATTTGTGTAAACAATGTATTTTGATCATATCCTCCATCTACTTCTCCAACTCCCACCAAACACCTCCCTCCTATCCTCATGTCTTCCTCCTCCTTTTTGTTTTGTTTTTGTTTAAATAACCCACTAAGTCCAGTTAGTGTTCGCCACAGCCTGGGTTCAGGACCTGAGATGGGGAAGGGCTGTTGGCCTGAAGGAGTCTGACCATCAGATGAATTTAACACAAGTGACTGGCTCTGAATATTTATACATCGAAAACAAGCATGTTTTTTCCATACAAGCAAACAAGTTTTCCCTATCCTCCAGTGTTAACCTCTGGCAAAAACAAATATGTCAAATATGTTTTTTCCCCTAACTTTTACGTTAAAATATTTTTACACCAAAAACAACACTTATCATTTTCTTAGTTTAGCCAAATATCAAGCCAGGTACACCCTGTCTTTACAAACTAATAGGCGATTGACATAGGCAAATATTTTCAAGAACAACAATCTCGTTCAAATTCTAGATTGATTTTATTCATAAATAGAATGAATGTTTTCATGATAGGCAAGTACTTCTATTACTGTTGATTTTCACTGAACTCTCTGAATACATAGTTAATAACTATATATTGATTTATAATTTTTTTAGTTTTTTTTATTATAATAGTTACATCATTCCCTCTCTTTTTTTCCCCCAATCCCCTCATATATACCCCACCTTGGTTTCATTCAAATCTACAAATGTATATAAGCACTCATATGCACATCTACAACCTGCTCAGTTCACGTAATGTCATTTGTACATGTATATTTCAGAGTTGGCCCTTTGGTATCAGATAACCAATTGGTGGGCTCTTCCATGCAGTCTCACCAGTGTGGCTACTTAAACATGACCTAAGCAAGTCATGCCACCAATAGGCATGCTAGCAAGGAAGGGGGCTTCTGTGCCTCATAATGAGCCAGGTGGTGATGGTGGAATTCTTGCTCTGTTTGCAGAATCCCAAGAAGGAGCCTGTTTACCTTTCCGGCTATGGTGTGGAATTGGCAATTAAGAGCACGGAGTACAAGGCCAAGGATGATACTCAGGTGAAAGGTGAATTTGTAAAATAAGACCAATGTGTTCTCTTGTCTTTAAATATGAATTAATGGGGAATTGCCTCCCCTTTTGAAAAGAATAGGTTTAGGAGTGTGATGAGCCCGTGTTTGCATCTTGATTCTGTTACATCTGAGTGGATGACCTTCAGCAGATTTTCTAGGTCCTAATTTTTGTGCTCTGTAATATACAGGCAATATAGCTTGCTTTTCAAGTATTCGGGAGAAGTAAGAAATATAATTCATGAATTTGGGCTTGAATTGTGCCTGCTTACAATCTTAGAGCCAAAGCTTATAGTTCAAGCTCTGCCTTGCCTGTGTAGCAAGTCCCTGACCCCAAACAATAAAAACAAGGATAAACAAAAAATAAAAAGCTCAAAAGTTTAGTGGAGTTTTTCTTTTGTATAAAATGATTTAGTAAACGGTATCAATGCTGTTGATGTTATATGCATCACAAATAGACGTTAATGTGTGATTCCAATATGGAAATTTGAATATTGTGGGCTTAATGGATAATTTTATGTTTTTATTATACTTTTTTCTTGGAACAGTTTACTCTGAGTTCTTCCTGTATAATATTTTGTAGTTTTAAATTAAGTTTTTCTTTTCTTATTTACCCCCCCCCCCCCAGACAAGGTTTCTCTGTATCTTTGGAGCCCATCCTGGAACTTGCTTTGTAAACCAGGCTGGCCTCGATCTCACAGAGATCCTGCCTATGCTTCCCAAGCGCTGTGACTAAAGGTGTGCACCATCACACCCAACACTGAATTAAGTTTTTCAATCATGTTTTACCTGCTGATTTTTTTCTTTGAACTTCACCTTGATTATATCCTTTGCAGCATGTGGTATGAACTAGAGTCTTGTTTATATTATACAGGGACTCTACCACTGAGCTTCAGCCACAGTTCTTTTTAATGTTTTGTTCGCTTCTTATTGAGGCAGGTTTTCACTAAGTTATCCAAGCACAATAAATTAATTATTCAGGCAAGTCTTGAACTTGGTCCTCCAGCTTCAGCCTTCCGAATTATGGTGTGTGCCAATTATATTTGCTAAGCTCATTTTAAACATTAAAAATGATTGATTTTAATAGTAGAACAAATGGAAAATGACTATATTTAGGATTTTCTAACTTTAAATTCTTCATAATTTAACTGTGAAAAAATCTTTTGTAATATTTAAATCTATTTAAAAATTTTTATTGTAAAATTTTCTAAAGCGAGAAAACACATTCTTATTTTGTATAGGAACAGAAGAAATATTAAAACACTGTTGGCTTAAAAGCCTACAGCGAATTGTTAATTGAAGCATTTGACATTTCTTTTTAACATTCAGACTTTGTGAAGCTAACATTTTATTTCTATGCCAAGCCACTAGACATGTCTTTACTGTATCCTTATAGGAACTGAGATGAATACCACAGTCATTGGTGAGAATGATCCTATTGATGAAGTTCAGGGGTTTCTTTTTGGAAAATTAAGGTATGTTAACTCTTGTTGGCAGATGCCTCCTTGCATTCCTGGTGTCTTTCTCATTACTATCTGAATTGTGGCTCTTTATATATGTGGTTTACAGTGGAGAAAACCCATTTCATTTATAGTAAAGTTGGTTATTTGAATTAGAGTGACCAGGGTTATTCTCTAATGCTAAGAGAAACCTTAGACTTTAAAAACACACAGCAGAAATAGATTCTGTCAGCGAACAGGAAATGTTTTGCTGTTACTGATTCTTTTGAGGAGGGTCTCACTGTGTAGCCCTGGTTGGCCTGGAGTTCTCTATGTAGACCATGCTAGTCTCAATCACACAGAGATCCGCCTGCCTCTGCCTACTGGGGACAGATCAAAGGCATGTGCAGTCATGCCTTGCAGAAGAGGACTTTTTAATATTGAAATTTGTTTCATAGTTTCACAGTTTTGTGAAAACATAATTTACAGCAGAAAATTATTCTTAACTGTGGTGACTTGATAAATTTTTCAGAACCTTGAATTCTGTTGTGTTTGGGGATTTCAGCTAGAACATCTGTGGTGGGCTGCCTTTAAAAGCAAGATAAAAACAGATGACATTATGTAACATATGCTTCAGCTATGACATTTAGTTGAATGAAATACTCTAACCAGGTTCCAGTTTAGGCAGTAGTGGCTTCATTTCCAGTTAATTGCTGTGCTGGGTTGGTTTGTTGCCTGTGTACACTTGTCTGTTGTCACTTTGGATTATGGTCGTAGTCAGGTACCACTTTTATTTGATCAAGATTTCCAGAATCTTTCCATGCACTTTTAGACATTTTAATTGCATTGATTTATTTTGTGTATTATGGGGACAGTGCATGGGTCCTATGTGTGCTATAGACCTGGTTCTCTGATTCCACCCTCTGAGTCCTGGGTTGATGGCAGCCTTTGCAGGCTGAGCCATCTCACTGCTCCTTCTTTGTCGATCTTTGGGTGATGCTGTGATTTTATGTATTCACAGCACAGAAAGGTTCCTGTAGAATACACAGTGTTAACATACTCTTAGAGGGCAGCTGTTGTGCCTTAAAAACTTTTGTCCAAATTGAAGAAATTTTCTTAGGTTTGGGAGGGGAAAATCATGAAGATTAAAATTGGAGTCCTTTGTTCAGTGTACTCTGAGAGAAAACAATAAAAATAACTGATTGTGCTTCTGCCAGAGAACTGCACCCCTCTTTGGAAGAACAATTGAAAGAATTCCGAAAGTATCTTGTGGAGAGCACCAATGAGATGGCACCCTTGAAAGTTTGGCAGCTGCAAGGTAATGGAAACTCAGAGCTCACTGTCGGTATATTTTGTGTTATTAAAAATTGCAGAACTTGCTCCAGGGATATAACTCCGATGGTCAAGTGTTTGTCTAGCATGCACAGAGCCCTGGGTTGATGCCTGGTATCACGCTAACCAGAATTTGTACTGTACCTGTAAACCCAGTTCCTATGTGAGGCAAGATGATTGTCATGAGTTCCAGGTCAACTTGTGCTATAGAATGAAACCTTGTCTGGGAGGGGAGACTTGCGGAGTTTGAATGAAATTTACAAGATTCTGAGAGTACCACAGATTGTAATTTTTTAATAATTAATTTATTTTTATTTTATGTGCATTGGTGTTTTGCCTACATATATGTTTGTGTGAAGGTATCAGATCCCCTGGACCTGCCATGTGGTTGCTGGGAAGTGAACCTGGGTCCTCTGGAAGAGCAGCCTGTGCTCTTAACCTCTGAGTCATCTCTTCAGCCCCCAAATTGTAATTTTTAATATATACATACATACATACATACATACATACATACATACACATGCACACAACATATATATAACTGCATTGTTTGTTTGTTTCCTTCTTTTGTGGGGGTTGGTTTTTTGAGACAGGGTTTCTCTGTGTAACAGCCCTGGCTGCCTTGGAACTAGCTCTTGTAGACCAGTCTGGCCTCCAACTCACATAGATCTGACTTTTTCTGCATCCTGAGTGCTGGGATTAAAGGCATGTGCTACCACCGCCCAGCTATTTTCTTTATGCATACATTTTAAAAACCTAAGTGTCAGTTTTTAATTTTAGGTTTGTACTTTTTTTTTTTTTTAAGTAATGCTGATGGTTTGATCTTGGACCTTACATATTGGACAGGCACTCCACCACTGAGCTATAACCTTAGTCTTCCAATGCATTTTAAAATTCATTTATTAACATTGTGTATATGTAGACTAGTGTGCCGTAGTGCTCATGTAGTGGTTAGAGGACAACTCTGTGGAATTTGGTTTCCCCACCTTTATTCGGGTTCTGAGAAACTGAATTCAACTAATCTTGCTTGCATTGTAGGCAGCAAGCACCTTTACTCACTGAGCCATCTAGTTGGTCTCCTATATTTATTTGTACGCATTTCTTAAACTGTATCTCTAGGCACATAAGAATGGAATATATGTGTACTTTTCTGTTCTAAAGAATGTTCCAAACTATTCTTAAGATATTTTTCCCAAGGTAATTTGCTAAATATCCTGTATTTTGTGATGTATTGTAAATCTAGAAGGCACCAGGATTTGGGCTAAAGTTTGCTTCTGCTAAATGCGTTAGCATGCGCCCAAGGATTTTATGGATGTAGATTATGAATAGCTTAGTAAAAACTCCAGGGGTCCATGAAGTGAGTGAGATCTGAACTGAATCATGGGCACTCTCTGGAATGGTTGCATTCTAAGGCATTCTTCACTGTCAGGGAATTGTGGGTAGTATTGGGGTTTTGTTCTACTGTCGTTACTTTAGAGTCATATGTTCTAACCTGATATCTGCCTGGCATTGTTGCAGATCTCAGCTTCCAGACTGCTGCCCGCATCCTGGCTGCTCCTGTGGAGTTAGCTTTGGTGGTGATGAAGGATATTAGTCAGAATTTTCCTACAAAAGCCAGGTAACATCTACTAAGGTTTTGGAACATCCCTCTCCTTAACATTATTCCCAATGACTCTGATGTTTACATAGAATATGATGTAACTAAAAGGTACAAATGCTTTTGAAACATTTTAGTTTTTTACCTATTTATAACTCCTGTTGTGACTAGTGCCCTCTTTCTAAGAAGGTAACAAGACCATTGGTTGTGTGCTTGAAGAAAGAGAGATCTGGATGTTGTTGACACTGCCCCACTTATGCCAGATCAGCTAATCCAGAGTCTGGCCCAGACTGCCAGTTTTGAATTCTGATGAAGAAGGGCTTTGCCTGGGGTTCCGTGCTAGAACTCTTGTCTCACATGTATAAGGCCCCAGGTTTTATTCTTAGTACTGCCAAAAAGAAGAGGAAGGAAGAGGGGGATGTGGATAATCAGATTCCTTCTGTGGAAACTGAGGCTCAGAGAGACTGACCCTTCATAGTAACAATATTCTGAATTTTCTTACATACTGTTTATTCTGTATAAATGCAAGGCAAAATTATATAAGAGACAAATTCTTAGGAACTTTTAACAAAAGCCATTGCTAATCTTTGTCTCCTATTACTAAAAACACTGGCTTAGTTCTGGGCTGAGAGTTTTATAAGTAAGTTCCCTTTTCACTGTGTAGTGTGCCTGTATAAGACTTCTTTTCT
>NC_022028.1:21337858-21338682 GCF_000317375.1 Microtus ochrogaster | reverse complement strand
TGTGCAGTGTCCAACCTCCACCAGAAGGATTTAATAGGACAGACAGTCTGCTTCAGTGCAGTGAATTTAATGCTGTCTATTTATCTGTGCGCAGTTTATGTCACATAAGGAGTAGGGCCACACAGTCAAGGGAGACCTTGGAAACACCTGGACTTGCTGTCACGTACTGCCACTATGCAGCTTTCCTTTGTTCTTTTGTCTTGCAGCAATGGGAATTTGTACGTCTGTGAAATTCACTTGCTAAACTGTAGAGCTGTCACGTTTATTTAGTTCTTACCTTTTAGCTTATTGAACCACATGTTTCATATTTAAGAACAGGGAAATTAAAAGCCTTTATATGGAATGCTGAGCTAAACACTGATTATATTTTTGTTTCTTAGAGCAATAACAAAAACTGCTGTGAGCTCACAACTTAGAACGGAAGTGGAAGAGAACCAGAAGGTATTAGTAACTGATTGAAAACGTTCTATCCTGTGTTGTATCTTTAAAAACAATAAGGAAACTTGAATTATGGGCTGGAGGGGTGGCTCAGGGGTTGAGAGCACTGACTGTTCTTCCAGAGGTCCTGAGTTCAATTCCCAGCAACCACATGGTGGCTCACAACCATCTGTAATGAGATCTGGTGTCCTCTACTGGCCTATAGGATATATGTAGGCAGAATACTACATACATAATAAATAAATCTTTAAAAAAAAAAAGAAACTTGAATTAAATTAGTGGCATTTAACAGTATTACTTTTAGTAATTTACTTATAAATACATTAATTAGTATATATATTTACTTATTTATTTATTTTAGTCAAAGTTGGCATTTTCTTTTTTTT
>NC_022028.1:21318313-21337346 GCF_000317375.1 Microtus ochrogaster | reverse complement strand
TTCTTTAAGGAGAGCAGTCTCCTAACCAGGGTGGGGGTGAGTCTGGTCCTGTTTTAAGTAGTCTTTCCTTAAACCTGTTTCATTCCTGCCTGTGATGCACTCCACAGGGTAGCTGGGTTCTTGTCCTTCGTTCCCATCAGCCCCACATGCAGCTTCTGAAGCTGCCAAGACACTCACTACGGTGTCTTCTTCGTCACTATGGTCTCTTGGCCACTTGGTCACTATGGGGATGGTGTTTAGAAACCCTTCTTTCAGTCCTTTGTTTCATCAAGGGGGCCTTGTGTTGGTTGCCAGCCCAGACTTGATTGGCATCACAATCAGGGAAGGCAACAGAAACATAAAAAAAGCAAAGCTTTGCACTTTAATCTGGCGCTTACAAACAGAGGTAAGGAAAATTCCAGAACCTAGAAGGGAGAATCCTCTTGTGACCCCAGTTTTAGATAGCTTACTTTTTT
This sequence comes from Microtus ochrogaster, assembly GCF_000317375.1. Classification (NCBI taxonomy): domain Eukaryota; kingdom Metazoa; phylum Chordata; class Mammalia; order Rodentia; family Cricetidae; genus Microtus; species Microtus ochrogaster. Next base: position 21,336,891 of record NC_022028.1, on the reverse strand, counting down.
CTGCCTTCAATATTAAGGAGATAACTCAGTTTAGTTATAAAGGGCTTTCTTTGTTACTAAAGCAGTGAACATATGTGTATATTCCTTTGATGTCCTACATAAGGCAGTACAATAAGCTTTAGTTCTTTGTAGTCAGTTCAGAGAATTACTAGAAAATGAACGCAAAAATTAAATATTTTACTGTATTGTGGGCCAGGAAAAAACATTTTATTTTAAAAGTATGTAGATATAATATTTGTTCAATTAGTCCTACTTACAGTCTATTGTGTGTGATGTGTGTATGTTCGTATATGTTTGCATGTGTGTGGAAGACATTTTTGTGTGTACACATGCATTTCAGTGTATGTATTTATGGAAACCTGAGGGTGTTGTTGGGTGCCTTCCTGAATTGCTCTTCACTTTATTTACTGAGGCAGGGTGTTGACTGAACCTGGGACTCACACATTCAGCTAGTCTAGCTTGTTAGCCCGTTCTTGGGAATCCTACCTCTTCCAAAGTGCTGTGGTTGCAGGTAGATCACCATGCCTGCCTGCTTGGCATTTTTGTGGGTGGGTTCTGGGCGTCTGTTCTCTAGTCCTCTCTCTTGCATAGCAAGCACTTTCTTTATCCCCTGAGCCGCCTTTTTGGCTATTCTGTTTTCATTTTTGATAAGTGACTCTTAGCACTTGGCATTCTTACATGCCCAACATTATAGAAATGGTTGTGTCATCATCAGAATGAAGGAAGGAGGAAGGGAAAAAGGTGGAGGCCCAGTAAGGCAGCATCTTCAGTCTCTATAGGGGATGCACAGAGGAGTCCAAAGAAGAGTATGGAAGGGAATTCTGACCTGGCCCCAGAATGTCAGGATCTGTGTGGGTAATGTAGCTCGGGAACAACAAGCTTCGCTGAACGTACTCTCACTGCTCTTTCTGTGTGTTTTCAGTATTTCAAGGGAACAATAGGACTGCAGCCTGGAGATTCAGCTCTCTTCATCAATGGACTTCATATTGATTTAGATACCCAGGATATATTCAGGTATGGCTAATATACACTTTCCCCCCTCTTTCTGTAAGGTTTTATAACTGACACGTTCAGTTTTGTGTTTCTTCTTGGTATGGCATGAGGTAAGGCTCAAGCTTATGAGACTTACTGGAGGTGGGCCCATGCTGTGACTGGGGTAGGCAGAATGGTGTGTGGGCAAGTCTTGAGTGTTTAAAAGATATATATTTGAGGTTGTAGTTTTCCTGTTCATTGCAGAAGCATAGAAAAGAGCGCAGTTCTCTTGCTTCTGAGAATTGTGAAGTAGGTGTAAGCATAGTGCTGTCTCTCCTGTCTCGCAAGGCATTACTTTTAAAATTATTTTGAATATTCACTGTTTAAAAATTTTTGTTTTGTTTTTGAGACAGGGTTTTATTTGCTCAGGCTGGCCTCCCAGATTTGTGAGGATGGCCTTAAGTGAACCTTCTGCTTCTACCTGCCAACTGCTGGAATTATAGATGTGTACCATAACAAGTCACTTTGCATACTATTTTGTGCTACTCTTCTTAAAATGTAATTGAAGGCTAATAGAGTCTAAATTGTTGTCATACATTTTGGGGGCAGTGAACAAGTAGAATTCAGATTTTATCTATAGAGTTATTAGCAGTACCGTTGTCACTGTGGCTTTAAAAATTTTTTTTTATATTTTTATTTTGTGTGCACTAGTGTTTTGCCTGTGCGTATGTCTTCATGAGGGTGTTGAAACCACTGGAACTGAAGTTACAGGCAGCCTTGAGCTGCTATGTGGATACTGGGAATTGAACCTGGGTCCTCTGGAAGAGAAGCGAGTGCTCTTAACTCCTAAGCCATCTCTTCCCATCATTATGGCTTTATAATAGTGAAAATAAAAGCAGTTGTTAATGCTTTAGGAGTAGTTTCACAATATTATTTTGTGAATTAATTGAATTAATCTTTATACCTGTTTGTTGTATTACAGACCTTGTGATAAGTTAATAAAGTGAATATGAATATTTTAGAATATTGTTCATGTGACTTCATTGAGTGATTTATTAAAAATAGTCTATCCTTCAGATTATTGCAAACAAAGAGACTGATCATTACAATTTTAAATAATATAGAGTATAGAAACTAAATAAAGTTCCTGCCCTCTTGTTAGTTTCTTTAGCTCTTAGTTCCCAGAAGACTTTTCCATTGCCATCAACGTGTGCGTATGTGTAAGTGTATGAGAACCTGTTTTAACTGACCCTGATATTAAAACACATTAAAGATTTCATGTGCTTTTTAATATAACTAAGGATTCATTTGTTGATACAAAAAAATATAATACCGATTAACTCTTCTTTTAAAGCAAGGTGACTTAGTTGGTATGGTAAGTGCTTCAAATATGAGAACCTGAGTTCAGATCCCCAGCACCTACAAGCCAGACATGGTGCACACGTGTGTAACTCTAGCACTGGTTTGGTGGAGGCAGCTGCTCTCTGAAGCTGTAAGTTGAATAAAGAGGCTCTATCACAAAGAAACCAGTCACCCAATGTGGACCTCTGGCCTCTACCACACATGGGAACATTTGCAAGGATGTAAGCTACATATAGTGCTCACAATGAAAAATACAAATGAATAAATTAAGGCCTGTGAGTTACCTTAGAAGGCAATCACTTGCCATCTGGCAGTGCAAGCCTGACAGACTGAGTTCGATCCCTGGAACCTACATAAAGATGGAAGGAGAGAACTGACACCACCAAGTTTTCTTCTGATCTCCACACACATGCAGCAGCACGCACACATACCTTACACACTGTATGCCCAATAATAGCAGATAAATTTATTTAAAAAATAAATAAACAAATAAAACATGTGGTATATGGCTGGGAGATGACTTAGTCTTGAAATGCTTGGACCCGAGTCTAGGTCTTACATAAAGTGCTAGGTTTTATGGCACACATCTGTAATCCTACTGCTGGGGAAATGGAGATGAGTATTCATGGAACATTCTGGTCAGTAGCCATGATGGGTCAGGAAGCTCCAGGATCAGTGCCTCAAAAAAGTAAGGTGCAGAGAGTGGAAGATATCCTGACATTGAGCACTGGCCTCCATGCTCACACACATGTAGACATATGAACACATGAATACATACTCTCCCACTTACATGCACTATGAAGTGTAATTGAGGACTATTTAATTATGTATACAGAGATAATCTAAGTTTGTACTGAGAGATAATGTACATATCCACCAAGAATGTAAATAAACAGGATGACGAAAGCATATCCTGCCACTGTTGAAAGCATATCCTGCCACTGTCCTGTGTCCTCTGACCAGATGAAACAAAACAAAAAACTCCATTTTTGAATCTTCAGTCAGTTTCTTTTAGCACTGAATTTTGAACTGATAGAAAATTTCCAAGGCTTTCATAAGTTTTTTTCCCTACCAAATACCATCAGGCTGTGTGTGTGTGTTGTATATTGTGAATTGAATCCAGGGTCTCATATGCTAGGCGAGTATTCTGCTGCTCTGGCATAATAGCCAACCCTTAACTAGACACCTTGTTTTTTTTCTGCAGTTTGTTTGATATGCTGAGGAATGAAGCCCGGGTAATGGAGGGTCTGCACAGACTAGGAATAGAAGGCCTTTCTCTACATAATATTTTGAAGCTCAACATCCAGCCTTCTGAGGCTGACTATGCAGTAGACATCAGGAGTCCTGCTATTTCAGTGAGTATTTATTTGAATGGTCCTGAGGCCTCCCACTGGTCAGGTCCCTTACCACTAATTATGCCTAATTTGTGCCTTATCAAAGATTTATAGGTGCTTGTGTGAGACTGTGTTAAGGTAGGCTCTGTCTGTCTGTCTGGGATTAAAAGCATGTGCTGCCACACTGGGCATAAGATAGGTTTTTACATGCTTTAAATTTTCTGACTCTCATGAGTAAGAAGCATTGTTTTCAGGACTGGAGAGATGGCTCAGCTTTAAGAGCATATACTGCTCTAGCAGAGGACCAAAGTTTAGTTCCCTACATCCACATCTGGTGTTTTACAATCACCTGTAACTTCATCTGTAGAGGAATCAGATATTTCTAAGCTCTGTGGGTATTCCACAAATCAAATAATTAAAAAATTTAAAAAAAAAACAAGCATTCTCTCCATTGTGTTGTATTCAGATGAACATCTTGGGAAAGAGGGTTTGTATTTTCCCAGTTGGGTCTAGGTTCTGTGGGTTTATTTAATTTAATGCGTAATTTAAAACTATTATTAGAACATATTTCTAATAAGTAGCCTTATTTTTTGGGACCTTACTGTTGGCAGTGTGATCCATGTCTCTGTCATCTGTAAAAAGAATTTTGGGAATAGTGGTGCATTATCTTTTCCCCCCTTGGTTTCTGTCCTGCGTTTATTTCAGATGCATTTTATTGGAAGATAGATACTTACTCTGAACCAGGCATGCGTATCCTGCAGCCTGTTGGCCACATGTATCCCAGGATAGCCACGAATGCAGCCCAGTGTATTTACGGATGCTAAAACTTGGACCTGCCTGTTTGTAGATTCTCATTACTTACATTCTCACTTGGTGGTGTAACCATTGCATATTTTGATACATACAGTTTGATTTCTGACAGCATGATTTTGTTTATAAAGAATAAAGAAAATAACATAATAGATTGATAATTATATGGCCCATTACCATTCTTTCTAAATAATCAATTTGTATAATTCTTTTCTTGGAGTGAAAAATGTTTCAATTGAGGCCATTTTTGTGTTCTTTCCTAGTTATACCTCTTTTCTCCTCACAGACAATTCTTTCCTGAAGTTGGCATGCATTCCTCTGTCTCTAATTGTATTTCCTTTTAAAGGTTTTCAATATTTTCTTAATCTGGTGTGTCTCTTGGTCTCATATCTATTTCCTTTTTTTTTTTAATTTATTTTTTTTATTTTCGAGACAAGGTTTCTCCATGGCTTTTTGGTTCCTGTCCTGGAACTAGCTCTTCTAGACCAGGCTGGCCTAGAACTCACAGAGATCCGCCTGCCTCTGCCTCCTGAGTGCTGGGATTAAAGGCGTGCGCCACCACCGCCCAGCCTATCTATTTCCTTTTCATTCCATAGTCTCGATTTTATTTTGTGACCACCTTTTAGGCTTCCATTCTCCACATTCTTTTTAAAGATGACAAGGGCCCAAAGAACTCATACAGCAAATAATAAAGTCCTTTTAAATCATGTAATTAAGAACATATTAATAGTGGTTTTAAATTACTCGTATTGCTGGATATGATGGCACACGCCTTTAACCCTCGTACTCAGGAGGCAGTAACAGGAGGATCTCTGTGAGTTTGAGGCCAGCCTGGTCTATATAGTGAGTTCCAGGACAGCCAGGGCTACATAGTAAGACCTTATCTCAAAAAACAAACAAACAAATTCACACTGTTAGAAAATCCTTTTTCTTAACACATTTTTCTTAAGACTTTTAGAGAGATCAGAACTGGAGTACTTGGTGGTATTGGAAGGTCCATTAGAGTAGAGTGAGATTTCTAGACAACAACATTGTATGAGAGTTCCTGTTGTTCCTTTTTTAAAAACATATTACTTACTTTTTTAAAAAGCCATACTTCTATAAATGAAAATTTCATATACTTAGGTGCTTTAGTTAGGGTTTCTATTGCTGCAATGAAATAGTGTGACCAAAAATCAAGGTGAGGAGGAAAGTATTTATTTGGCTTACACTTCCACATCACTGTTCACCATCAAAGGAAGTAAGGACAGGAACTCAAACAGGGCAAGAACCTGAAAGTTCCTCTGATGCAAACACCATGGAGGGCTGTTGCTTATTGGCTTACTCCTCATGGTTTGCTCATCCCAGTTTCTTACAGAACCCAGGACCGGCAACCTAGGGATGTTACCACCTTACAGTGGGCAAGAGCCCTCCCCCATCAGTTACTGCTTAGGAAAATGCCTTTCAGCCAGATCTTATGGGGACATTTCCTCAATTGAGGTTCCCTCTTCTCAGATAGCTAGCTTGTGTGAAGTTGACACAATACTAGCCAGAGGCTGACGGTTCTCTGTGAGTTCAAGGCCAGCCTGGTCTACAAAGCAAATTCCAGGATAGCCAGAGCTAGACAGTAAAGCCCTGTCTCAAAAGAGAAAGAAGAAAGAAAAAACTTTCCTCCTGGGTCGCTAGTATGAGCAGTTGCTTGTGTGCTCGTCCAGAGCATTCTACTCACACAAGCAGGAAAATATCTGTATATTTTAACTGTGCTTCGTTATGTGGGCAGCAGGTGCTTACTGTTCATGTGTTGTTCTTCTGCCTCCCTCCTGTTGTAGATGCTGCCATGTTGGGTCTCTGTGTCCTTTTCTCCCACATACCTGTGAGAATTCAATTGGAATGGATGCCTGCATACACTTAATGGTTCTAGTCAGGTCTTCAGTGTGTTTTTATCTGTTTCTTTAAATGAGTGTTGCAGACATCACCATTACCTGAGGGTTCCTATGTGCTCTGTGCTTTTGCCTAGTCTTGGGTCCTGACAAACTGTTAATGTTTTCCAACTTAATGAATGTGAAGTTTTCTTGTGAATTCATTTATGTTTCACAGATTGTGAATGAAGTTGTGTTTACTGATCACTTATGATCCCTATGTAGTTTTTTTTAAATTTAAATATATTTTTTGTTTTGTTTTTTCGAGACAGGGTTTCTCTGTTTAATAGCCCTAGCTATTCTGGAACTCACTTTGTAGACCAGGCTGGCCTCAAACTCATGGAGATCTTCCTGTCCCTGGGATTAAAGTTGTGTGCCACCACATCTAGCTTAGTTTTATTTTATCCTTATCTCATTTCCTGTGGGTTGCTTGATTTTTTTTTTAAATAATATTTGTTGTTGTTGGTCTTTAGTTGGTTGTGTTGATTGTAAATAATTTCACCTGTTTTATTGCTTTGTTGTAGTTATTCGTTTTTCTATTCAATCTTTGTATATTTGAAAATAGTCTATCTCTTATGCCTATGTGTTTGCTGGAGACAAGGTCTTGTATATCCCAGGCTGGCGCCAAACTCTATGTAGCTATGGACAATTTTAATACCTGATTCTCCTGTCTCTACCTCCTGAGTGCTGGGATTATAGGCATGAGCCACCATGCCTATCTCTACTATGTGATTCTTAAAGTCTCATTAACTATCTTTTTGTCCCCCATCAGTGACTAATGTGTATGTACCATGTTGTGTTTTTTGTTTTATTCAGTGGGTCAACAACCTAGAGATTGATAGCCGATATAATTCATGGCCTTCTAGTTTACAAGAGTTACTTCGACCTACCTTTCCTGGCGTTATACGGCAGATCAGGAAAAACTTGCATAACATGGTAAGTAAAACTTTCTCCTCCTCATATCTGTTTCTCCTTGCTGTGTCTCTTCTTTTCCATCATTTGTAGAATGTTCAGTTTTCCCTGTATGTGTGCACAGTGTTCAAGTGGAAAGGACTATGTTCATGTTACAGCAGTGTGACAGCCTGTGTTGCTGTGTGACACATGTACTTCATCCATACTGAAGGTTTACAATGGACCAAACTATATTTTAAGTTTATATTTTAAGACTTTATATCCCTAGAGCAATTTAAGTTTATAGAAATGTTGTATAAGTTTTAAGAGAGTGCTTGATGTGTATGTGTAGCTCAAAAGACACATGACTACTGCTCTTCTGTCATGTCTTTTGTGTATATGTCAGTAGGCTTCTTTTTATTTCAAATTACAACTTAGTCATTGGCTCACTTCATTTTTTTTTTTTTTTATCTTACTAAGTAAAAGAAAGGAGGGCAACATAAAAAAACTAGTGGGATACTTGACATTGCACTTGGGAAATGAACGCATCAATATCTGTCCAGTGGAAGTAGTTGTGATTCTCAGTGAGTCTCAGGGTCATGAGATATTTGGTCCTGATGTTTGTTCTCTTGGTGTGATACATTACTGCCCCCTCATCTGCTCTTTCTCGTGAGCCACTGAGTTTAATTAGAGAGTCCTAGTTTGCTTCCTATTACTGTGATAAAGTACATGACCAAAAGCAAACGGGAAGGACTTTATTTCACAGCTTATAGTTCACTGAGAATGGAACTCAAGGCAGGAACTGGAGCAGTGGTCACAGAAGAAAGCTGCTTACTTCCTTGCTCTCCATGACTTGCTCTGCCTGCCTTCTTATACAACCTGGGGCCACCTGCGCAGGGGCAACACCACCCACAGTGGGCTAGGCCCTTCCATATCAATCATAAATTAAGAAAATACCCTAATAGATTTGCCTATAGGTCAGTCTGATGGAGGCATTTATTTCCATTGAGGGTTCCTCTTCCCAAATTACTCTAGCTTTTGTCAAGTTGACAAAATAGTAAACACAATTGGCCTGTCATTACCTTGACACACAGACAGATCACTATTAAACTGTAGCCTTTTCTTTCTTGTCTCTTCTCAAGATGTTATGTTGATACTAATATCACAATATTGACACTATAATATTAAATATACCACAGTCTTTAAAAAAATGCAAACACTTTAAAAGTTCAAGTTCTCTTTAAAATATCCGCCATTTCTTTAAATGTCCGAAGTCTCTCCAACAGTAAGCTCCTGTAACAGTCACATCAAAGCAAACCCAAAGTTCAGCAGTGTAAACGTATGGTTCCTGGTGTCAGGGCTATTCATGATCCTCTGGGCTCTGAGAGGCCGGGGCAGCTCCTTTTCCCCGGCTGTGCATCTGTAGCACAAGCACCTTCTTTCTCCACAGCGACTACTTCTTGGTGGCTGTCTCCAGGGTGCTGGTGCTCTCTCCAAAGCACCTGGGCTGCACCTTTACCAATAACTTCACCTGAGCTTTCTCCAGGGACTCTGACTTTGGCACGTGGTGACAAGCCTCGCCTTCTCTCTATGAACCCCTTGAGTACAGGGGTTACCACTGCAGCTGAGGCTGTAGCTTCACCAGTGGCTTCTCTTGGCCTCTCATATGGTGCCAGTCTGTGCCGCTCTTCGTGACCTCTGTATCCCTTCAAAACCAGTACTTCAAACACTCACAAGTTTGGCTGCCAGCATGAAATTCAGCCTTACCCCCTCTGGACTATATACTTTTTGTGCATTGGCCTGAGGAGAATTTCCACACTCCCGTCATGGCCCATTTAAGTTTGAGCACTAATGACTTTTCCAGCCCAAAGTTCCAAACGCTTCCACAGTTTTTCCTAAAACAACACGGTCAGGTCTGTCACAGCAGTAGCCCAGTTTCTGTCCGAGTTAGCTTTCTGTTACTTTAATGAAGACTAACCAAAACCAGCGTAGGGGGAAAGGGTTTATTTCATCTTACAGCTTACAGTCCACCCTGGAAGGGGGACACAGGGCAGGCTCCTGGAGAAACAGAAACTGAAGCAGGGGCTCTGAGCAGCTGCCTACCAGCTTGCTCCCCATGGCTTGCCCAGTCCGCTTTGTTTCACAACCCAGCACTGCTTTCCCAGGGGGCACCAGCCACAGCATGCTGGGCCCACCTATATCAGTCATTAATTAAGAAAACCGCCAGAGGCTTGCCCACAGACCAGTCTGATGGAGGCCTTTCCCAGTTAAGGGTCCTTCTTCCCAGCGACTGTAGCTTGTGTCAAGTTGACAAAACTAGGGTTCCTTAGAGGCTATTTTAAAAAATGTCTCTCCCTTCCCTACCAGCCTTTAACTGTAACTAGCCCTCTGGAGGAGGGAGGGCTTCCTGAGCTCTAATATCATAATCCCTCAAATTTAGTAATTCAGCTAACTTCTTAGTTTTCCACTGCCCTTCTCACCCCATCCCTCATTTCTCTGTCTCTTTCTCTTCACAGCTGTTTCACAGAACAGAAGCAGGAGAGCATTGAGATTTATATGGGAAACAACCCTCTGAACTTCTCTCTCTCTTTTAATCTTAGCTTTTTATTTCATGTATTTAATTCTCAGCGTGTGCATGTGTGTAGGCCCGCACATGCCACAGTGTGTGCATCTAAGTCAGCACAACCTTTAGGAGTTGGTTCTCTCCCAGTATGTGGGAACCAGAAATCGAATTTTTTTTCAGAATTGGCAACACATGACCCACCAAGCCAGTGGTTCTCAACCTTCCTAATGCTGTGACCTTTTAACATGGTTCCTCTTGTTGTGGTGACCCCCAACTGTAAAATTATTTTATTGTTACTTCATAAACTGTAATTTTGCTGCTGTTATTGTAATATAATTATCTCTGTTTTCTGATGGTCTTGGTGACCCTTGTGATAGGGTTGTTTGAACCCCACCCCATACACAAAGGGGGCGCTACCTGCAGGTTGAGAACCACTTCACTAAGTTCATCTTGCCAATCCTGTATTTTTCTCAGTCGTTCAAATTACCCTTTTCCTTTCACAATTCAGGTCTTTCCCTTTCTTACCATGAGCGAACTTTAATTTTTTTTTTTTTGGTTTTTCGAGACAGGGTTTCCGCTGTGGCTTTGGAGCCTGTCCTGGAACTAGCTCTGTAGCCCAGGCTGGTCTCGAACTCACAGAGATCTGCCTGCCTCTGCCTCCCGAGTGCTGGGATTAAAGGCGTGCGCCACCATCGCCTGGCTAATTTTTTACTTTTAAAAAGTTTTATTTTAGATAATTTTTATGTACCTGAGGCTGACCTTTAACCTCATTATATAGTTGAGGATGACTTTGGACCTAAGATCCCCTACCTCCACCTCCCATGTGCTAGGATTGCAGGTATGCATCACCAGGCCTGGTTTCCAGCTGGAGTTTGAATCCAGAGCCTTTTGCATGTTTGGTGAACACTCTACCAAATGAATCACAGCCTCAGTCCGAGTAACTTCATCGTGTAGAGAATGTGTACAAGCTGGTTAGCACATGAGGACTTCATACATCAGTGCTATTGTTATTGTTAATTCAGGGAGCCTTAGAAACAAATATAACAAAAAGGCAGCTCTGTTTTCCAAAGTGTGAGAACTGATAAAACTGAGGTTTATCTGATATGGTAGAATAGGCAGGCATCAGCAGTCTGGATTACTGGTGGATGTCACCAGTGAAATCCATGGAAAAAAAAACTCTCTTCCCACTACCACATTCTGAATGTTGAGGGTGGCAGCTGCTGTTTTTATTCATAACTCCCTTTGTATGTGGTTCAGTAATATTTTGGGAAGGATTGACTTCATGTATGACAATTTGTGTCATTTCTCTTAGTCCATGCGTGATTGCCATTTCATGGGTTCTTGTCTTTTTCCTCTGACAGGTGTTTATTGTTGATCCTGTGCATGAGACCACAGCCGAGTTGATTAGCATAGCTGAGCTGTTCCTCAGCAATCACGTACCATTAAGGTAACACTGGGGTCATTCAGCTGAGGCTTGGTTTGTTATTTGAATCACATGTCTGGTTTCATTGAATTGTAGTATAATTAATAGCTGGATTCACTAATGACAGTTTTATCTTCTGCTTGGTGAGACATCTGTGTCTTTAGGGACTAAGAGTTTAATTCTGAGCACAAAGGCACTTACCACCATTGAATTATTAACAAGTAGCTGTGTGAAAGTAGTTTGTGGTCTTCACTTGCTTTTTATTGGAAAGGACTTTCCTGGATGCATGTCCACATAGAAAAGCCCGTTTCTAATTTCAGCAGAGAGCTTTGCTAGTGGCTTTTTTGACTTTTAAGGACTAAATGCTTTATAATGTTTAAATGTTAAGTAGCCTTCTGTAGATACAGACAGACACATCTATGTTAGTTGTGTTGCCAGGTCTACCAACTGAACACCAGGTAGCTGGGTTTCTCCTCTTCTTTTCATAGACAATTATATAAAAAAATACATATATTGTTATATATATATTTACATATATGTGTTACATATACATGTGTTACGATATTTTCCCTTACAGTCTGTAATAATTCTGGTAATTTTACATGCTGATGAAATTTGAGCTCCTTTTCTTTTCTCTCCAAGAAAGGGTCTCACTGTGCATCTCTGATTGTCTGGAACTCTCTCTGTAGACCAGGCTGGTGTTGAACTCACAGAGATCCACCTGTTTCTGCCTCCCAAGTGCTGGCCTTAAAGGCGTGCACCTCTATGTCTCCTGAAATCTGAGTTCTTAAAAATGAAGAAACTAAAGGACAAAATAATTTCTAGTAAATAAACATTATGACATGTTTATTACCCCATACTGAGTTGTGGTAGGCTTGTATGAATGATATCTGTCCTGTTTGCCTTTTGCATACCTTAGCTCTCTATAAGAATATATTTGATTGTCTTGTCTGAATGATATCTGTACTTTGGCACTCTATAAGAATGTATTTGATTAAGTGCTTAGGATATATGGAGCTCTGCGGGGAGGACCCGGGTTTCCCAGGGGCTTTGAAGAAAAGGAGGACTATTAGGACCAGAAAAGCAGAGATCGTTGAGTGCAATAAAAATTTTCATTTAAATTTGAACACCACCTGGCAGATGGAGAAAATAAATTGCTAAATTACAGCCATGTTTGTTTAAAGGCGGATCTGAGCACATGTAAATTGGTTCATGGTACACAGTGGGCCCTAACCAAACATTTGTACAGTTGTACTGAGGCACAGGAAGATTACAGATGTAGGGAACAAAGGCACTTGAGCTCTGGGCACAGGAAGGGTGTCTTGTGAGCATCAGAGGGGAGCTGGCAGATAGGTTGACCTTTGCTCTTGGTGTAGGAATGTGGTCCTACCCTGTGGCATTGATACAAGCTGTAGACTCCCCGGGGCTATTCAGTAAGGGAGGTACCCAGGAGACACAAAAGCCTGAAGTTTTTGTCTTACCTGAAGAAAAACTGATACCCAATTAGAAACTAGAGATGGGAAGTGGACTTACTTATAAAGAGATAAGGAGATTCTGGAGATGTAATTAGGTGTCAATTTGCCAACGTAAGGATGTTTAGGACATTTTTTTCTAATTACAGGGTTTATATCATGAGTAAAAATTTAAAAATAAAGAGTTAACTTGAAAACAATCTGTTTGCCTACACACACACACACACACACACACACACAGAGAGAGAGAGAGAGAGAGAGAGAGAGAGAGAGAGAGAGAGAGAGAGAGAGAGATAACTGATACTTTTTTTTTTTTGAGATAGGGTCTCATTGTGTAGACCAGACTGACATAGAACTCAGTGAGATCCTCCTGCTTCTGCCCCTCAAGTTCTGAGATTACAGGTGTGTTCCACCCCATCAGGTCCACTGTTAACAGTTCTTATTTGATAAATATGTTCATAGTTTTTACATTTCCAGACTTAATATGTCACTACCCTTTGCTCATCTTCATCCCCATCACTCTGCTGTGTCCCTTGTCTCTTTCCCTGCTTCTGCACGTACTCTTCTTGTGTATGTGTGTCTTCTTGTTTGTGTCACTGTTGCTGTGACCCAAAGTTACTTGTGGAAGAAAGGCTTTATTTCACTTTTACAGTCCATCATCACGGGAAGCTAAGGCAGGAACCCATAGCAGAAACTAAAGCAGAGACCATGTATAAGAATGCTTCTTGCTGGGGTGTTTCATATGGCTTGCTCAGCTGGCTGTTTTATATCATCAGCTAGCCCACTTGCCTAGTGAGTTATCACCCACAGTGGATGGACCCTCCCGTATCAATCAGCAATCAAGGAAAGTCATCCAGACGTGACTACGGTGCTGTTCCTCAGTTGAGGTTCCCTCTTCCCAGTTGTGTCAAGTTGACAACTAAGAGTATCCCTGTTTTGCATATATGTTTCTTAAATGTGTCCGGGTTCTGTCTGTGCGTGTGTGCACCTATGTGCATATGCATGCATGTTTTTTTTCTGAGTCTAGCTTACTTTGTTTAACATTATCTCCAGTTCCACCCATTTTGTACAAATTTTCTTTTTGTCTAAATAAAATTGTATTATAGTAGACTGCCTTTTAGAAGCACAGTTATCAAATTCAGCATTGTGGGACACATCATTAATCCCAGCACTTGGGAGGCAGAGGCAGGCAGGTTTCTGTGAGTCCAAGGACAGCCAGAACTACATAGTTGAGACCCTGTCTCAAAATCAACAACCACAAAAAAAGAAGGAAGCCCAGTTAGGAGGGTCTGCTGACACAGGCCTGTATTCCCAGCGCTTGGGAGACAGAACAGGGGAATCCTAATTTTGAGACTAGCCTGGGCTTTATATTGTGGTCAATATAGGTTACACATATTCTGTCTTAAAGAAATCTAAAAATAAATAAAAACTAAATCATGTTGATTAAATAGCTGGGGGTATAGCTCAGTGTTAGAGTACTTGGCTAACATGGGTGAGACTCTAGGTTTAACTTCCAGAACCAAACAAACCTGTCTTGATTGATATATTATCATTAAATAAACTCTATCATATATATAATGGTTCATTGTTTGATATTGGTAATATTATGGATTTTGACAGAGGTCGAGTATTAACTGTTTACATTATACATACTAACTAAAGTCACTGTTCTAAAAATTCCCATGCTATATGTTTGCCCTTCCCTCCAATAACTTGAATCTTTCGACAGCACTGACTTTTTAACTATCCTCATAGTTTTTTTTTTAAATCTTTTTTAGAATATCATATACCTGCAGCTATATATATATATGTATGTATGTATGTATGTATGTATGTATGTATGTATGTATGTATGTAGCTCTTTAGTCTGACTTGTTTCATTTAGCAATGTGCAATTCAGGTTATTTAGTAATTGTGAGAGTTCATACAAAATTTCCATCCATCCATCCATCCATCCATCCATCCATCCATCCATCCATCCATCCATCCAATCAATCCAGGCTGGCCCAGAACTCTTGATTTTTTTTGAATCAGGAGTTTCCATAGCATGTACCCACAACCTCCTAATTTCTTTTAACCACGGAGTAATGTTTCATTTTGTTTATCCTTTCACCTCTGATGGGATCATTTTAGTCTGCTTTCTGTTGGTGTGATAAACACTGTTCCAGAAGCAACTTGGGCTTATTTCATCTTACAGTTTACAGAGCATCATGAAAAGGGAGTTAGGGTGGAAACTCCACTCAGGTACCTGGAGGCAAGGGATGAACGAAAAGCCATGGAGGAATGATGCTTACTGGTTTGTTCCTGGAGCCTTGCTCAGTTTGCTTTCTTATACAACCCAGGGTGACTTACCAAGGGGGCGCTGGCTGTAGTAGGCTAGACCCTCCCACATCAATCATGAATCAGGGAAATGCCCCATAGACGTGCTCAAGGATTATCTGACTGAAGTAATTCCTCAACTGAGATTCCTTCTTCCCAGGTCTATCTAGGTTTCTTTCAAACTGAACAAAATTTACCAACACAACTGACAGTCAGCTTAATACACAATTACATCACTATTATTAAGTCATTTCTTTTCTTTTTATCCTCAAAATCTCATGTTAATATTAATATCACATTATACAGCACAGTTCAACTTTTAAAAATCCTTAAGTCTTTGAAAATTCCATTACTTAGCAGTTCAGTGTCAGGATCTAGAGAAATGTCTTAGCAGTTAAGACCATATACTGCTCTTCCAAAGAATCCAAGTTAAATTGCCAGCACTCAACAGGGAGCTCACACCCACCTGTAACTCCAGCTCCAGCAAATCTAACATCTCTAGCCTCTGCAGGCACCTGCACTCTTGTCTGCGTACCAACACACAGACACATAATTACAAATAAATGTTTTTAAAAACTCATTCACTTTAGGATACCTAGCTTCTCTTAAAAATCCAAACTCTCTCAACTGTGATCTTCTGTAAAGTAAAAAATAAGGTACATACTTCTTATTCCAAGAGGAAAGAACCAGGTTAAAGCAAAATCCGAAACCAACAGTGTAAATAGCTCAGTGTCTGATATCTAGAACTCACGGTTTTCAGGGCTCCAGAGGGTTTGGGTAGCCCCGCCTCTTCAGGTACACCATCCACAGTACACAACCTGTCTTACAGACTCTGGTGAACTTCATTTTACGCTGCTGTCCTTGGTGGTCCTCCCACGGACCTGACATCTCCACTATGCTGGAGTCTGCTGCAGCTGAGGGTGCACCTTTCTCAGTGCTCTCTCCTAGGGATTCTGACCTCAGCTTCTCTATCCCTTTAGTTCTGAGGTCTTCATTGCAACTCAGGCTGCATCTTTGCCAGTGACCTCTTAGCTTCTCACAATGTCAAGCCTCAGCCTCTTCATGACCTCACTGCAACCGAGGCTGCCCCTTCCCCAGTGGCCTTTCCTGGCCTCTCCCAGCATCAGGCCTCAGCTGTTCTCTAGGACCCATTCATACCTTCAAAATCACTTCCACGTGTGAGACTCTTACACATCATTGTGTTTGGCTGCCAGTTTGAGATGCAGCCCTGGTCCCCTCTAAACCATAGCTTCTATATGCTGACTTTTCAGAAACTTTAAAGATTTTACCCTGGTGATACTGGTCTTTTATTAATCACAACTGATCTTTCAGCCTCAGGTAATCAATATTAATTGTCCTTGGAAAGCCAAGGCTTCACTTCAATGGTGCTGGTCTCTGCTAATCACAACTGATTCTCTAGTTGACCAGAAACTATGTATTCCTAATTCAGAACATTTGCATGCTATCCCTGACAGCATGCTTCTCTCTGAAAGTTCACTAGTCAAGCATTTCTTCCAAGCTTTCACAGAATAGCCGACTAAACTTTGGGCACTCAATGGGTTTTCCAGCCAGAGGTCCACACACTTGTACATGCCTTCCAAACCCAACATGACCAGGTCTGTCACAGCGATGCCCAATGATCGTGGTACCAGTTTCTGTTTTAGTTTGCTTTCTGCTGCTGTGATAATCACCACGCCAAAAGCAATTCAGGGAGGAAAGGGCTTATTTCATCTTACAACTTACAGCCCAGCATGAAGAGCAGTCAAGGTAGAAGTTCCAGGCAGGAACGGGAGCAAAGAACATGGAGGAAGAGCTGCTTATGGTCTTGTTCTTCATGGCCCAGGACCACTTGCATAGGGGTCACCACTCACAGTAGGCCAGGTCCTCCCACATAAATGACTCATGAAGAAAAGACATACCCACGGGGGAGTATGATGGAGGCAGTTCCTCAGTGGGGATTTTCTTTTCCGAGATATGGTTAGATTTGTATCAAGTGATGAAAACTAACCAGGGCCTGCATATTGCTTTCTTCCAAATTTGAGCAGGTACTACTAAAGCTTCTAAATAGCCATGTAGAGATTTTTATGTGGACAAAGTTCTGTTGGCAAGGTTGCTGGACTGTGTGATGAGTATATGCTTAGTTTTTTAAGAACCAGTCAAAGTGGCTTCCAAAGCGTCTACACCATTTTACTTTTTCACTGGCAATGAATTGAGAATACTGTTGCTTCTCACTAACATGTAGTTTTTGGACATTTCAGAGGATATATAGCAATAGGTTGCTGTTCAATTATTACTCTGTAATGGCTTAGGATCTTAGTGTTTTATTTTGTGAGTATCTAGTCAGAAAACTTAATTTGTTTATTTCTGTGGACTTTTTGAGACAGGACTTTGCTATGTAGTCTAGGCTGACCTGAAACTTGATTTGTAGTCTGGGTTAGCCTCAAACACACCGTCCTTCTGCCCCAGCATTCCACGTGCTAGGGTTACAACTGTGCTGCCATGCCCAGATTCTTTAGCCTGTGTAAAATTGTTTGTTTGATGCTGAGTCATTTTACATTTGGGACATCAGTCCTTTTCAGATGGCTATTTTTCAAGGATTTTTCTGCTAGTCTGTGGTTTTTCCTTTACTTTTCTTGGTAGGGTCCCCCCCCCCCTTTCTCAAAGCAGGAACTTTTTGTTTTGAGGGGTTTGATTTGATTTTTTTTTCTTTTAGACAGCGTCCCACTATGTAGTTCTGCTAGTAGACCAGGTTGGCCTTGAACTTACAGAGATCCACCTGCCTCTGCCTCCCCAAGCACTAAGATTAAAGGCATGGGCTACTATTTGTACTATTTGAGGTTTACAAAACAGAAGTTTTAAACTTCAATGATGTCTGCCTTCTCGGTCATTTTATGATTCTGTGTGTGTGTGAGTGTGAGTGTGCGCGTGCGCGTGTGTGCACCAGAGTTGATGTTGGTGTTTCCCTAAGTTATTACCACTACAGTAACTGAACCTGGATCTCACAGACTGGCTAGGCTGCTAGCCAGAGAGGTCCGCCCCCTGCCAAAATTCTTCTGTTTTCACCTCCATACTGAGGTTACAGACATATATACCCCCGTGCCCAGTTTATTGTACATGGTGTTAGGGATCTGAGTTGGGTACTCATGCTTGTGTAGCAAGCACTTTGCCTGTGAAGCCATCTCCCTAACTGGATCATGCTTTTTGATCTAACCTGTCATTAGCCAAACCTGACACCACCAACCAATTCTTTCCAGGGCTATTTTCCAGGACTTTGTAGGTTTGGTTTTCCACTTACATCTGTTGTATTTTTGTGTTAATTTTTGTGAAGGGTAAATTTATATCTAAATTCATTACTTTGCTTGTGCAGTTGTTTCAGTACCATTTGTTGGCATAACTGCAATGCTATTAGTCTAGATGCCCAGACTGCCCATGAGTCTTCATACTTATCCGTCTCTGTATGATATACGACAGTTGATTCCCTTCCTTCCTTCCTTCCTTCCTTCCTTCCTTCCTTCCTTCCTTCCTTCCTTCCTT
>NC_022028.1:21315476-21317908 GCF_000317375.1 Microtus ochrogaster | reverse complement strand
CATGTGCCATCACTACCTAGATAAAATATAAAGTTTAATTGTTGAATAAATTAATATACATGGATATATATTAAAATACATGTCCCAGAAATTAGAAGTCATTTCAGTTTCAGATTTACTATTAACTGAAGATCTTTTTTTATTTTTTTATTGAAAAAAAATTCTGTCTCCTCCCAGCCTCCCATTTCCCTCCCCCTCCTCCCACCCCTCTCCCCCTTCCCCCCCACTCCATTCCCCCTCCCTCTCGAGAATGAAGAGCAGTGCTCTTACTAGTCGAGCTGTTTCTCCAGTCCTCCCAACTTAAAAGCAGAATGAATTTCTACCTATCACTGTAGCAAGCTCTCCATGACAGTAAAGAAATCTAGTCAAGACTCTTTAAGAGCCTTCACTGTGGAAAAGCCTAACCTGTTTTGTGACCCTACTCTTGTGTTTTTAAAATGATGTGTATGTAGCTTTGCCAGCCTTGTTTAGAGTGGGATGTTGACTGTGCTTCTCAGTTAGAAGTGAGCAGCGGGACCCCATTGCCTCTAGCTGATTGCCTTCTTTAAAATGCCCCTTTTCTTCTTCTCTGCAGGATTGGTTTTATCTTTGTGGTCAATGACTCGGAAGATGTTGATGGGATGCAAGATGCTGGAGTTGCTGTTCTGAGAGCGTATAATTATGTTGTCCAAGAAGTGGATGGTTACCACGCCTTCCAGATTCTCACACATGTATGTTTTTGTTCAAAATGGCAAATACTTTTTAAGAAATTTAACTCACTCTAAAACAGTTTGTGTTAGGGGTATTTTGTACTTATGTAAAGAGAAAAGGTAAAGTATATTCTTATATAAACTCTAGTGTTTTATATTTCAGGGTTCCTTATACATTATTAATTCACTGATGTGAAAATAATCGATTGCTGTGTTTATTTTAATGTTTAGAATCTGTTACTAGGGGGAGGGGCACGTGTGTACTACTGTACATATATGCAGGTCCAGAGGATGACCTTCTGAGTGGGTTCTCTCCTTCTCCCATGGGATCTGGGGATCAGACTTGGTTGTCAGGCATGTTAAGCCATAGTGCTGGCCATCCGATGTGATTCCTGAAGAGAGAGAATAGCATACATGTTAGAGTCCTCTGCGCTTTGATTCTGTGAAATCATCAGTTAATGCCTTTGGGCAATGTGGTGTTCTCTACTTTTTTTTTAAATCAGTTTTTTTTTTCTTTTGAGACTTTTTTATGGTATCTTTTCATCTTTTCCTTTTCTTTCTTCTTGTCTCCCTCTTTCCTTTTTTCTTTTTCTTCTCCTTTTTGTTAAGACAGTCTCATATAGCTAGGGCTAGCCTTGGAAAAACTGTGTAGTTGAATATGACCTTGAGTTCTTGATTCTCCTGTCTCCCACAGTGCTGCGGTGTTAGCTGTGCAGCACTGTGCAGCACCATGCCTGGTTCTTTTTTTTTTTTTTTTTGTCTTCTGAGATAAGGTCTTTCTGTATAGCCCAGGCTAGCCAAAACTCTGGGTCTGCTTCCCTCATCTTCCCAGGGCTTGGCTATCTCAGGTATGATCCACCACACCTGGCTTCTGATACTTCTCAAAGCATTTTTCCTGCACCCCTCCTCCCCACATTTGGGTTATAATGTATTTATGTACTGAGAAGATCATTTCGAGAAATCTTTAGTTCCGTCACTCAGCTGCTGGGGCTTCTCTGAATTCAAGGCTGGTCTGATCTACATAGCAAGTTCCAAGCTAGCCAGGCCTTCATAATGATACTGTGATAATACAGTGTCTTAACAAAAGAAAGAAAAATCCTCGGTTCTTAATCAAAGGTATCTTATAAGGAATATTGAAATGACAATGTTGCTAAGAAGTTCCAGTTTGCTTCTTAATAAAAGTAGTCTTTTTTTCTAATGTGTTTAGAGACTTCCTCACATTTGAAATTTGGATTTAAAAGTGTAGTTGGTTACTTATTTTTCTTTTTTTAGATCTATAACAAGGTGAGGACTGGAGAAAAAGTGAAAGTTGAACATGTGGTCAGTGTCTTGGAGAAGAAATACCCGTATGTCGAAGTGAATAGCATTCTGGGGATTGATTCTGCTTATGATCAGAACCGGAAGGTAACACTTTCTTTAGAACTTACTTCCTTGGTATTTTGACATGACTGCTGCATTAGACTGGGTTGGATGGTGTCTGTAGTGGGGTGTTGATAAAATTGCTCAGTACTTAGCATTTCAAAATGTAGACAGACAGCTTTTTAGTCCCCACCTTCCTCCCCCCTTCCTCTCCCCGCCAGGAGACAGGATCTGAATGTGTGGCCCTTGGCTAGCCTTGAGCTCACAGAGATCAGCTGTCTCTACCCTCTGAGTGCTGGGATTAAGGCATATTGCAACCACATCTAGCCTCACTTGTCAGTCTTTGAAAAGTGATTCTAGGTCAGAAAATAGTACTTATTTTTT
>NC_022028.1:21310057-21315241 GCF_000317375.1 Microtus ochrogaster | reverse complement strand
ATGTGGTTGCTGGGAATTGAACTCAGGACCTTTGGTAGGGCAGGCAATGCTCTTAACCTCTGAGCCATCTCTTCAGCCCAATAGTACTTATTTTTTAACTTGCATGTTAACTTTTAAATTGGAAAACAATTACTTTTTCAATATAGTAGTTGTACTTCTATGAAGTATGTTTTGGATAAAACCTATTGGAAGTATAGAACCAGAAGGTGGTGTATGGCACAATATGACTTTACATCATTGTTCAGGCTCCAAACGTGTCTGTTAACTAGCCAACTATGGAGGTGCACACCTTTAATCCCAGAGCTCTGGGGGCAGAAGCAGGTAGATCTCTGAGTTTGAGACCTGCCTGGTCTACAGAGCAAATTTCAGGAGAGCCAGAGTTGTTACACAGAGAAACCCTGTCTCAAAAAACAATAAAATAAAACAAAAAAGGAAAGAAATGTAATAACCAGAGTCAGTGAGATTGCTTGCTGGTACAGATGCTTACTATATAAGCCTGGCAACCTGAATTTAAGCCTCCAAACTCATGTGAAGGTGAAAGAAGAGAAAACTTCAGCTTTTTGGGGGGTGACATAAAACCAAGTACTTTGTTTGTACATATTTACATACCTACAACCAAAACAATGTTGATTCTTACACTGTGAGAATATTAGAAAACACTTGCTGTACTTTGGGTTTGTAGAAAGTGCTATAAAAGTTAATAGCCAAAACTTAGTAGGGCAAGGTAAGAATGTGAGAACCAGTTCCCTTTTACAGCCCAACCTCGTGTGCCAAGGTGTGGAAAGAATCCCTCTGTCTGCTGATTGGTGTTGAGTCCTTGAGGCAGGTTGGAGTGGGCTCCCAGCCTGGGACAGAAGCTGCAGTCACAGGGAGCCAACAGATCTATCTCTGGCAATTCTTGAAAGCAGTTTTGCTTCTCTAGTGAGCAGCCTGGCTTAGGAGCTGATTGCTGAGCTCTTTAGTTTCTTCCACTGAAGAAGGCAGAAGCAGCTGGAGCTGGGCTCAGAAATCTGCCTTCCCTTCCTCAATTGTTGCCCAAATTTAAAGAAATGTGTGGCTGAATATCAGTGTGCATTAGGTGGAAAAAGTAGGACTAATCAGGGAAGAGCTGTAAATGTGGGTGAGTGGGGGACAGAACCCTGAGCCTGAGAAGTTGCTCAGAGTTCTCAGGCCCTGCAAGTCTCTTGTCTCTGCAGAGGTGAGGAAACTTGAAGCAAGTTTCTGTGTATTCCCAATTGCTGCAGTGACCTTTGCAGCAACTTGCTGTTCTCTGCTTTATTCAGGCAGCCCATTTTGCTCAGCTCTTGTTTCTTTTGCAGCTACCACTGTGTTACCAGTTTCCAGGGGCTCTTTTATCCTCTGGACTTGAGCCTGCTGGTTGCCACTGTATTGGGCTGGTGAAGAGTCTACTCCCAACAATTGCAGAAAGTTTGTTGTACAATGAGCATTGTATACATGATGCAGTTTTAGAAGCCTGGAGGACTGTTCACACACATAAACAGACATATACACATTCCCTAGTCTGTAAAGTTTTTGTTTCTTATAGTTCAATAATTTAATTTCACATTTACTAAGTAAGATTTTTAACTATGATACCACGTTTTTTTAAATTAACTTAGGTAGTATCTGTTTTTCATACTGCTTAAAAAAGAAAAAAATATCTTTAGTCATTTCTTTGCTCTAGTCTGTTATTTTTTAAAAAAGATTTATTTATTTGTGTGTGTGTGTGTATTTGTGAATATATGTGCTCCATTTGTGTGCCAGAGACCACTGAGGCCAGTGGAGGACGTCTGACTCATAGGAACTGCAGTTATAGGCAGTGAGCCACCATGTGGGTTCTGCGAACAGAGCCCAGGTGCTCTGCAAGGGGAGCAAGTGCTCTTAATGACCGAGTCATCTCTTTAGCCCTTCTTTTGTTCTTTTCAAAAAATTATTTTCATTTATTATTATTGTGTACACACATATGGAGGGACGACAACTTTGTAGAGTCTGTTACATGGGTTCTGGAGATCAAACTCAGGTCTTACAAGGCAAGTTTCTTTACCTACTAAGTCATCTTGCCTGCCCTGTTAACTTTTTTATTTTTTTTTTTAATTTAAGCAGGCATGTAAGAAACTGTTTTGTTCTGTGTGTATCATGAGGGGGAACATGTGCTTTCTTTTTGTCCTTTGTTTTCTAGGAAGCGAGAGGCTACTATGAGCAGATTGGTGTTGGTCCCCTGCCCGTTGTCTTGTTCAATGGCATGCCCTTTGAAAAGGAACATTTGGATCCTGACGAGTTGGAAACCATTACAATGCACAAGATCTTGGAGACCACGTCCTTCTTCCAAAGGGTGGTATATTTGGTGAGTGATATTTTCAGGACAACTTTGAAAGCAAGTGGTTTATATTTTGTATATTATTCTTCTTTTTTAAAGATTTGTTTGTTAGGTATACAGTGTTATGCCTGCATGTGTGCCTGCACACCAGAAGAGGGCTCCAGGTCTCATTACAGATGGTTGTGAGCACCATGTGGTTGCTGGGAATTGAACTCAGGACCCTGGAAGAGCAGCCAATGCTCTTATGAGCCATCTCTCCAGGCCCACTTTGTAGCTTCTTTAGTCAGTAGTAAAATTCTGTGTTATGCCTTCCGTGGTGACACATGGCTTTAGTCTTAGTTCTCAGGAGGAGGCAGGTGGATCTCTGTGAGTTCTAAGCCAAAAAAAAAAAAAAAAAAAATCCAAGATAAAATTGGACCTAGAGAAGCTATTAGCTTTATATCCTCTTTTATAACGTGAATCCATTACCTCTGTGGTGGTTTGAATGAGAATAACCCTAATAGGTGTGTACATTGAAAACTTGGCCATTAGTTGGTGAAACTATTGGAAGGATTAGGATATGTGGAATGGGTATTGGAAGAGGAGTGTCCCTGGGAGGGTGGACTTTGAGAGTTCAGAAGCCCACTCCATCTTCCCAGTTATTTCTCCTTGCCTCCTACTGCTCCAGTGCCGGGCTTTTTGCCTGTTGCCATGCTCCAGCCCTGAAAATCATGAACTCTAATCCTCTGGAACCGTGAACCCTAAATTAAACATTTTCTTTTATAAGTTTGCCTTGGTCATGGTGTTTTGTCATAGAAATAAAAAAGTAGCTAAACACCTGACTTAGAGTGAAAGATACAGAGCATGAAATCTTGCCACTTTCAGTGTTCAGTGAACTGGCATTTTCTTCAGTCACAGTTTTTTTTGTCCCTTTTTTTTCTTTTATTTATTTTTTATTTATTAAGGATTTCTGCCTCCTCCCCACCACCGCCTCCCATTTCCCTCCCCCTCTCCCGATCAAGTCCCTCTCCCTCATCAGCTTGAAGAGCAATCAGGGTTCCAGTCATAGTTTTATGCAACCCTTGCCACTATCCTGTAGATCTTTTCCAACCGACTTTTACATTTTTTACTTATTATCATTTTGTGTGTGCATTCATGTGTGTGTGTGTAAGTGTGTATGTATGTGTTCACTTTTATCACTCACCTCTCAGCTGCTGTTTAGAGGCTTTCTGTCTATCCCTTGCTCTCTTGCCTAATCCTGCAGTGAATCCTGCAGTGCTGGGGACTGAAACCAGAGCTTTGTGCATGCCAGCAAGCACTCTGCCATCAGACCTACGCCTCCAATCCTCTACGCTCTTGATAATGTCCTTTGATGCGTGAAAGTTCCCATTCTGATGGACTTTATTCTTTCATTTTGTTTTTGTGCTCTTCATTGTTTTATCCAAGAAAGCACTGCTAAGTCATTGTCCAGCTATTATTAAATTTTTCTTTAGTGTTTTCTTCTAAGACTTTTATGATTGCAAATCTTTAGGGTAAATCTTTGACCTATTTTGAGTTAATTTACAATTGTTCCAATTATTATTATTGTTTGGATAAGTACATGCCACAACAAGTGTGTGGAAGTCAAAGGACAACTGTGGAGTTTAGATCTTTCCACCTTCACATGGGATATCAAACTCAGGCTGACAGGTTGGCCCAGCAAGTTCCTGGTTCACTGAGCCATCTCACCAGCCCTGATAATTATTTTCGAGATAGAGTCTCACTGGCTGGCCTAGAACTTGCTAGATAGCCCAGCTCGACCTTGAACTCACAGAGATCCACCTTCCCCTGAGTGTTGGGGTTAACCGTGTATACCCAGTCTCTGAAGACTTTTGTATGACTATATTGATATTTAGAACAAATCTATTTATTTTAAAATTTTATTTCTGGCTGAGCAGTGGTGGTGCACACCTTTAGTCCAAGTACTTATAAGGCCAGAGGCAGGCAGATCTCTGTAAGTTCTAGGCCAGCCTGGACTATAGAGCAAGTTTCAGGATAGCCAGGCCTACACAGAGAAATTGTTTTGAAAAGCCAAAAATAAATATTTTCTGACCTTTTAAACAAATGATACTGAAAAAACTCTGTATCCACTTAACTGCAGAGCAAAAGTTGACCCTTACTTTATACTTCATATAAAAATGAATTCAAGGGCTGGCAAAATGGCTCAATGAGTCAGGAGCTTGCTGGGCCAGTCTAGCAATCTGAGTTTGATTCCCTAGAACCTTTGGAAAGGTAGAAAGAGAGAAGTGACTCCATGGAGTGGTTGTGGACCTCCTACCATGGGAAAGCTGACTTAACTTTCTTGTTCCTGAGCCCTGTCTTTCTATGAATGTCCCCATCACCTCTGTGTGGTGATGAAGTTCGAGATACTGTGTGTACGCAACCACACTATAGCAAACTGTTTCAAAGCTATGAACGCTTTATTTCTAGTGAATTATTATTGCTGATACTCCTATGACATTCCTGCCCCTGCTGTTTCTTTTTTCTTACAGGGTGAACTGCCACATGATCAAGATGTGGTAGAATATATCATGAATCAACCAAATGTTGTTCCACGAATCAATTCTCGGATTTTGACCACTAAACGAGAGTATCTGGATCTAACAGCCAGCAGTAAGGAGCATTTCAGTAACGACTCTTAGCTTCTGTTTGTTAGATTATAATGCTGAGATGGTAGACCACAATTATGATATATGCTTCCGAACTCATAGGAAATTCCTTATAAAAAAGATAAATTCTCGGGCAGGGGAGAAGGCTCAGTGATTAAAAATGCTTGCTGCTTTTGCAGAAGACTGGGGTGTGTGAGATCCAGCTCCCTCTGCTGACCTCCAAAGGCACAGACACATACG
>NC_022028.1:21293420-21309957 GCF_000317375.1 Microtus ochrogaster | reverse complement strand
TACGCACATGCACTCTTACACATAAAATAAAAATAAATAAACCTTTATAAAGAGCTAGAGAGAAAGAAAGAGAGGGGGTCGAGCCAGGAGCGGTATATGACATTACATCTGCAGCAGAAAGGCTGCAGTTGTGGAGGTGACTGTAGGAACTGGAGCCTGGGTGACACCTCCAGAAGTTTAAGGTGTGATGTGGGCCTTCGGGAAGAGCAGTACTTTATGGGCTGAGGTGGCAGGGGCAGGACAGTGCAGCTTGACAAGCTTACACAACAGTGATCTGGGCACTGGAGACTTGGCAGGGCCACAGGAATTGAATTCCTATTTGACCTTCATTTCACTTTCAAGCACTCCAAGGTTGTTTCTGTCTTTTTAGCTTGTCAGAATTCCCCAAAACAGTCCCTCAGTGAAGTTCCTATCTCTTTGTGAAATGTGGGCTAATAGCCCTAAAGGAAACTTTGATGGAACACTCTCCAGCCCTGAAGCCACCTAGCTCAACTGCTTCACATTTGTGCAGGATAAATTGCATGTGCAGGAAATGAGTCCTATGCAATTACATGGGAAAGAATGACGCAGGCAGGGGAGGAATCCCATTATCAAAGCATAAACATTACAAACTCTGTGGACTATATGTAGAAAAAGAGTGCAAATTTGAAAGTTCCTCAAGCCATCTCAGATGGGGTGGCTAAGAGAAAAATGTCAACGCTTATGAATCCTGCAAATATAGTTCAAAAGAAACATAGTTGGTGGCAGCAGTATTTCTTCTCAGTGCCGTTTAGAGACCGGATCATTCACTTACGAGAGCTAAAGGCTTATGAGAAAAACTGCTTGATCAACTGCAGAAAGTGTCAATCAAAAAGCCAACTCCTTGGGACAGTTCTGCAGCAGGTGGCTACTCTGTATCCTAAGGACCTCTCTTGTGCTTAAAGGGTTATGTTTAAGAGCTTCCCTCAGACTGTCCAGGGTGTGGCTAGACAGACCGACAGTCATTAGAGTTAATGCTGTCTTGAAAACTAAACCCACCTCAGCGCCCTGGCACAAGCCGTTCAGAATGCCCTGTGTGTTCCAGCAGAGATGCAGCATCTTCTCCTCAGAAACAGTCTTTTGGCTCAGATTTCATTGATCCTTTAATGAAGAAAAAACACTTGAATATCTCACCTGACCAGCGAGAGCCCGCTGGTGTTAAGTGGCTGTTCGAAGCCCACCAGTGAAAAATCTTTGCAGGCCTTTTGCTGCCTTCTGCAGCTGCTGTTGTTCCCATGCCCCTAACCCACCTGCCTTCCCCAAATATTCCTCAGATGATAAATTCCAATTCCTGTTCTCCAGGTGCTCCAGAAGGCTAGTGGACTCAAGACACAGTTTAGTCAAAGTGGTAGTGTCTTTGAGAACCAGCAAGACTTAGGACTTCTCTGAAAACTCTTCTAGATCTGCTAAAGTATCCACCAAAGCCTATGGAAGAAAACCATCTAGTTTCTTACAAAATGTCAAAAACAAAGTCTAAAGGTCTAAAACCCATAACGAAAAGGACCAAATAAAAAAGCGTGACATTGGAAAAAAACTATCGAAGAGAAGACACTGTCAAGCTGAGTAGCTCCTCGTAATCTCAGTGAAGGAGTTGAAGAAGATTGCACTGCTTCCATGGAGCCTCTTCAACAGTTGAACTCCCTGATTACTCAGTAACTGTATTACAACACTGGAATTACAGGGATGATTCCAGTACTGACTGCCGAATACAGGGCTGTGCATGTCAGGATGGAGACTGTCGCTAGATTTATCAAACTGCATGCACAATGGAAATGCCTTTCTCTGAGCTCAAAAAGAGTACCAGAATGTTCTTGAAAAGGTCTCACAGGAGTTTAGGAAGATCAAGCAGTCCCAGTTACCATGAAGAATTACATAGATTTGAGTATCTTCAGAATAAACTGGCTCACATCAAAAGATACTCAGGGAATTTAGCTAAAAGTAAGCACAGTCCTGGCACTAGAACTCTGCTTGAACCAAAATATGTGAAGTAACTTAAACTTATTTATTTAAGATTGTAAGAGATGAAACTTAACTTGATGAAAGTTTCAGTATAGTGAACTTGAGTGATGGTTTCCCACTCCATTTTACTTTGCTTCCTTGCATTTTGAAGCTGATCCTTCCCCCAACTTATTTGTTAATAGAAGCGGGTTTTTTGGTTTTTTTTTCTTCCTGTTTGTCTGTTTGTTTTAGATATTGGGAAGTTCAGTGTCTACTTCAAATCAACTTTTCATTGAAAACTTGTGTTTGTCATTAGAGATGAGGTTTAGCTTTCAGGTATGCAGTGTTCACACTTAAGAGTTGTGTGTGTTTGAAACAAAACAGTAATGTGCAAAGAAAAATGCTTTTGGATAAACAAAAGCCTATTTTCTGGCCTTTTTAAATGCAAATTCTTTGCCTTAAGTTGTAAGATATTTAGACATTTACACAAAATACAAAAAATCAAAACACTATTGTGAAGGGTTGAAAAGCAGAAGTGTGTGAGGGTATAGACTGCTCTGCACATTCATGCATATGGACAGACTTGTACAGTGCTACTGTGGAGTGAGCTGCGTGAGAGCACAAAGCTGCCGCTCTCAGTCTCAGGTTAAATAGCTGATGATGTTCCTCTAGGTTGTTGGTGTATTGTTTGTCTTTTTCTGTCCTGTTGCTGTTTCTGTTATAGAAGACAAATGCATATATCAACAGTGTATCAGCTTTATTAATGTTGAACAAAAATGGACATACTATAAAATAAAATATAGTTTGGGGCAAAATTATAAAATTAAATATGTAGAAAACCTATTTATATACTACTGTATCTTTGCCTACTACTGTAAAGTATTTTTGAAGATATTTGCAGAGAAACTATTACCTATATGAGATATATTTTTCATTCTGAATATCAGGAATATAAAGAAGCATACATATATTTAACCATAACATCCTATGATTCATAAAACACACTTTTATTTCATGGAATTTATCTCTTGATGCTGATTTGTTTGATACTTATGTAGGAACATAAGTTATGAGATCAAAAATAAAAGGATTTTGAGCTAATGTTGATTCAGGTTGTGTAGTCTTATGATAATTGTCATAAAATGCTTCTGGTTAAAAAGAGAAGCATTGTGTTTACAAATCTGTTGAAGTGTTGACCAAAATATGGTACTATCTTTAATAAAGATGTTTGTCTCTAGAATCCCAACAAATAGATGAGTAAATAGGGATAATTTTTTTCTAGGTAAAACCTATGAACCATAAAAAAAAATCTTGTGCCATTTAAATGCCAAATATATGATGCCATTAGATGATAAGAACGGACCTGGATTGGCCACCTTATAGCCATAGAGCACTAGATAGTGCTTTAGTCCTTGTCCTCATCTAGAGTCAGTACTGAGTAAGAACCCAACAAGTACGTCAACTAGACTTACTCTGCAGCCCTAGGGGTACTTTTTAAAAAGTAGTAGTTTCTGCTGGGCAGGGTAAAACATGACTTCAGTGCTAGTCCTTGGGAAGCTGAGGAGGGGGATTGCAAATTTGGGTATATACTGAATTCAGCCTGGAACTCGCCATGTTAAAAGGGGTGGGGTGGGGCGGGAATTGTTGAGCTATAATGCATATGCCATGAAACCCAACCTGTGTTTTAGTCTTACTTCTTTTTTGTTATACAAACGAGTTCCACACTAGTTCAGAATGGAGTATAACAAAGGTCTATTTATTAGGGGTTAAACTCATAGGAAGAGTAGTGATCCGCAGCCCTCTGTGTGCTCTGGTAATTGGAACCGAATCCGGCAGCCAAAGGGCCCTCACATACTTTACATCTGCATTTATGGTAATTGAGAGCATGTCAAAATGGCCAGTATCTTAAGTGCTATTGGCTGAAGTTCCCACAGCACTTTTTAATCATTCTAGAGTCATATACATGCTGGAAAGTATAGTGTTTTACCACTTGGCTACAACTCCAGCCCCAATTTTATGTGTATGTGTGTTTGCCTTCATGCATGTATGTGTACCATCTACATGTGGGTGCCTACAGAGGCCAGAAGATCCCCTGGAACTGGAGTTAGAAGTGATTGTGAACCACCATGTGGGTGGTAGGAATCAAACCCAGATCCTTTGGAAGAGCAGCCAGTGTTCTTAACCAACAGTATCTCTCTAGCCCCATCAAATTCAGCTTTTTAAAATACATAATTTGTCCAGGCATGGTGGCGCACTCCTTTAGTCCCAGCACTTGAGAGGCAGAGGCAGGTGGATCTCCTGTGAGTCTACATAGTAAGTTCCAGGACAGGCAAAGATACACAGAGAAACCCTGTCTCGAAAAACAAAACAAAAATACATGATTTGATGTCTTTTAGTTTATTCTCAAAAGTTTTGCTGTTCTAACCATTGTCTAATAGTAAGATTATCATCACTCATGTATAAACCATTTTCCCCTCCCTCATTCCTTTCTATCTATTTATCTGCTTTCTGATTCTGTGGATTTGCCTATTCAGGATATTCCATGTAACTGGGAAGCCTTTGTGCATGACTTCTCTTTTATGTTTTAACCTGTTCCTAAGTTCATCCATCTTGTAGCATGTCAGTATGTCATTTCTCTTAGATACTAAATAGTCTGTTCTTTACTCTCAGTCGATGGGTATTTGGGTGTTCTCCACAACTCTAGCCTTTAAGAGCTATGGTGAACCTGTGAGCAGTCTGTTCCAGACTCTCAGTGGCATTTCACCACATTTGGAAATGAGGTGGACTTCTCATCACTTGCCTGCTGTGAGTCTTTCATAGGGAAGAAAAGACATATGAAGCCTTTGTTGTTATAGATCAATATAATGAAAATATACAAGCTTGTAATCATAGCTGCTTGGGAAGCTGAGGCAGAAAGATTACAAGTTTGAGACCTGCTTGGGCTACTTAATGAGTTCAAGGCTAGCATAGGCAATTTAGTTAGACTGTGATTCATAAAAAAAAAAAAATTGTGGAATAGCTTGTCTAGCATATGCAAAGCCCAGAGTTCAGTTCCTAGTACTGGGCAGGGGAGAGACGGAAGAAAAGATAAACAGAAGTAAGATGTAGATCTAAAAGGTTCGGGTGTAGCTGAGTTGATAAGAGTGCTAGCTTAGCACGCATAGAGCACTAAGTTCAGTTCCCTGGTACCACAGAAATATGGGTGTGAAGAACCTGTTCAGAAAGTGAATGGAATAGTTCCTCCACAGGCTAGGTATTACCTTCAGAAGTCAGTGTAGAGTGAGCCAAGTAGTCTCAAATGTGTTGTCCCGAGTCTTTGTTCTCAGTCTCTGTGTGTGTGTGTGATTGTGTGCTTAAGACAAGGTCACATTATATAGCCCTGACTAGAATGGGACTTGCCACCTATAGACCAAGTTGGCCTTGAACTCACAAAGTTGTCCCTGCCTCTGCCTTCCTAGTGCTAGTATTAAAGACGTGCACTACCACATAAGACTTCATTACTTTCAATTAAGCTGGAATGGTAGGCTGGTTGGGTATGGCAGTACATTCTGTCATTCCAGCACTTAGGTAACAGAGACAAGAAGATTGAGAGTTAAGAAAAGGAAAAGGAAATCCAAAATAAATAAACGTAAAATGTGAAAGGTTCTCTTTGGAGTAGCAGTGCTTAAAGAGCATGGCAGCAGTGCCATGGGTCAGGTATATTTCGTTCTGTGCTACAGTGGCAGGTCTCCTGTCTGTCACTCAGCCCGGACAGGGGTAGTGAAGAGCACTATTATCCTGACTATCCTTCTCTGGCCCTTGATGGCCTGGGACCTTTTTAAGAAGCCACTGTCCGATTTATATTGCTGTGACAAACTACCTGAGAGTATCGACTTTAAGAGAGGAATGTTTTCTTTGTCCCTGGCATTCAGAGATATGCTTCCATGACCACTTGGCTCTGTTGTTTTAGAGCCAGGAGCATGCAGTGTGACAGCTCTGCTTTCCTATGGTGGCTGGGAAGCAGAAAGGCAGGTACCCGTATCCCTTCCAAGAGCAACTTCCTCCTAGTGAGCAGCACCTGATGTCCTCTACTCATAATTTTCTGCATCTTCTATTATGCTCAAAGCCGATTATCAATTGAATATTAATGGTAAATTGCATTGAGGTTTATTAATTATGCATCTGTTTAAGTTTTTTCTTTTTTCCCCAGATAACTTTTTTGTGGATGATTTTGCCAGATTTTCTGTCCTGGACTCTAGGGGCAAGACTGCTGCTATAGCCAACAGTATGAACTATCTGACAAAGAAAGGTAAGACATCTGGGCTTGTTTGGGATCCAACATATTTATTTTTTACTTAGTTCTTGAAAATATAAATCCATCCTACTGTCCTGAGAAAAAAGATTCCATAGTTCCTTTTATTAATTTTCTGTTATAATGCAAGTGTAGAAGATATATATTCAAGATGTAATTTTGTGTATGTGTTTAAAAATGCAAATATTTTTTTTGTTTTATGTTTATCATTAAAATTGATAGGAAAAGCCTTTTTATAGTTCAAAATGGAAAACATTATATGAAAAGATTTTGCCTGATTCTTCAATAACTTCATAGAGTTAATTTTATTGTTGGCACTTACAGGATAATCTAGATTCTAGAAGCCTTGTGTAATTCTCTGAAGTGATTTTCTGCAGTTACTGCAGCTACACTTGTCCAAAGTGACTGTTTTCAGTGCAGACAGGTCCCTTCCCTCTGGTGGAGCTGACATGGTTACCCTTCCAGAGTGGCTCTAGTAATATGTGCTACTCTGAAAAGCACTGGTTGTCATTAGGACAGCTCCGTTTACCCTGCTGCGATGCTCTCTCTGATTCCCATGTCTGTATCCATTCACACAATTAGTCCACTAGGTTTCTCTGAGACTTTGTAGTGATGGTTCCTAGAACAGAGCCTGGGGACGGTGGGAACTAGAGCAGAAAGCAGCACAGCCTCGGGAGCTGTGTGTGATTTTTCTGATGGGCATTCAATTATACAAATGACATTCTCTTTTCTCTACTCTTTTTTTCTTTGCCTTTGTCCAGGAATGTCCTCCAAGGAAATCTATGGTAACTCAAAACTCCAGAATGATCCCTTCATTTTCATAACTAACTTATATAGTTTCAGAACTATTGTTATTCAGAATTTATTGACATTTCATTGTGATGTTTCTGAAACCTGTAGGTAACAGTAGAGTGTAGATAAACTGCATAAATGCTTGCAGAGCTCTCAGAAAGTTGTCAGTTACCATGATTAAATACTACATTGCATTGCCTGCATGTTTCGTTGTGTATGCTAACAGATCCCCAGACCACAGGACAATTAATCAATGCATGGTCCTACTTTCTAATTGAGCTGCTTGGAAGATGGCTCTCCTTCACATTAGTAGAGAAGTTCCACTACCTTCTTGCTTTATATCTCGATCAAACCGGCCGTTTTCTTATTTTTCTTTTTGCATGTTTTTCAGAAATTATTTGGCCTAATTTTAATGTTGAAACAAAGATTATCTTTTTCTCGTTTCTAGTCAGTTTGTTGTTTTTGTTTTTCTGCAGACGATTCCTTTATTAGGCCAGTGACTTTTTGGATTGTTGGGGATTTTGATAGCCCTTCTGGACGGCAGTTATTATATGATGCCATTAAACATCAGGCAAGTTTCTCAGATTTCATTCTGGAAGGGGGATTATGGAGTATTTTGTTTGTTTGTTTGTTTCTGAGGCTCCAGTTGGCCTGTGATCACCTCTGTGCTAATGTGGGTATTCTAGTGATTCTGATGCTTCTGGGTGTGCTGAGGGAAATGAGCATAGTGTCTTCCAAGGTTGTCAGCTCCTTGCTACAGGGCCTAGCTTCACTCAAGGGGATAGATTCTTTAAGAGAAAACATAATGAGATTCTCAGTGTAGGATTTTCTTGCATTGACTGTACATGTCCTTGCTGTAGTGATCTTGCCATGTACTGCAACATCAAGAGAGGTCCCCTGCCAGCAGGTTGGCGTGTGTTCCACATAAGTAGATGCAGGCTCCCAGAGGAGAGTTCACATAGTTACTCTAAATCAGCTTGTATATATACATTAGGAGTTGATGCATTGCAGTGCGGAGTGGTTGAGAAGAAGTGGCTTCTTTTGGACAGTATTATTGTCAGGATCAGACGTCAAGGTCCTTCTTGCTGTTTCACTTTGCAGCTTCATCTAGAAGTTGCATTTCTCTTTGTGTCCCTTTCTAACCTGAGCCTCAAGAAGTCTGACTGAAATAAGAAAATATCCAGGGATTTTAATTTTACTATGGTGCCAAGGGCTTTCATTGTTTGAGACACTGGGTGGGATACTGTGGTCAGTTGAAGGTCAAGCCCAGGCAGTTCCTAATGATGGCTGACAGATGTACACACAGGGCTCTCTACTGTGAGTGGAGAAATTCCTCACATGATTGCCGACTGGGAACACCAGGAAGGAGAGTCTAGCTATTAAACATTGATTTTCATTGAGGTGAAGTACGTATTCATATACTTAGTGTCATAAACAAGTATGCCCCTGCGTCCACCACCCAGATCAATAAATAATGATATCACTGATGGCCCCCAGCCTCTGTTCCCTCCCTCTTCTTGAATCATAAGATCTTAGGATGTACATTTGTATTTAGTTCCTTTACTCAACATTTTGTGAGCTGACTTTTTAAATTTAAGTGATTTTTTTAAAAATTATTTTTTATGTGTTAAATATATATGCCTATATGTGTACACACACACACACTACAAGCATGTCTGATGCCCAAGAAGGCCAAAGAGGGAATCAGAGCCCCCAGAACTGGAGTTATGGATAGTTGTGAGCTGTCATGGGGTTGCTGGGAATCAAATGGGGGCTCTCTAAAAGAGCCGCAAGTGCTCTTAGCAGCTGGGTCCTCTCTTCAGTGCCTGATCCCTTTTTTGTTTGTTTGTGGGTTGTTTTTTTTTTTGTTTTTTGTTTTTTGTTTTGCTACATTTTAATTTATTTATTTATGGAAAGAGGCACATACATGGCGTGGTGCATAAGTGGAGGTCAGAAGACAACTTATGGGAAAGTACTTTCTTTCTACCCTGAGTCATAGGGATTTATTGGTGGCAAGCACCTTTTCTGGCTAAGCCATCTCACTGGCCAGCTTACATTCTTGATAAAAGCCCTTTTTGGTTTTATGGTCCTCCATCTTTTTCTGTGTAGATTGATGTTTTGATTTGATTAGATGGTTCCTTGCTGCTGGCATCTGAAAAGGCCATATGGATGAAGATGGCTGAGCAGGAACCTGAGGAAAGGTTCGAGTTTAGAAAAGATGGAGTGCAGTTAAGAGTTCACAATGTTCTGGAGAAGCAGCACTCTTGATGTCTGCTGTGCCTATGGAAATGAAGTTGGGCCAGGTAGTGGTGGCACACGTCTTTAATCATAGCTCTTGGAATGCAGAGGCAGGAGGATCTCTGTGAGTTCGAGGCCATTCTGGTCTACAAGCACTAGTTCCAGGATAACTATGACTGTTAAACAGAAAAACCCTGTCTCGAAAACACAGCAACAATAACAAAAAGGAAGTAATGAAGTTGGAAAGAAAGTCTGTGGCCAGTTCATACAGGATTTGGCAGACCTGACCGTAAATATTGTCAGAATTTTGACTGCAGATAACTATGGAAGATGTGTGGAAGAGATATTGCTATTGTGGAGCATGACTACTGTTAGTGTTGTGTGCCTTGCACACCACCCCTGGAGACAGGGTCTCACCATGCTGACTTTCAGATGTCTGCTTGCTCCTGCCTTCGAGTGCTAAGATTAAAGGCACCCATGGACTACCATGCCTGGTCAGTGTTACTTTTGTAAAGTTAATAACATGTACTGAATAATTCTTATCTCCCTTTTTGTAAATAGAAAACCAGTAACAATGTTAGGATAAGTATGATCAATAATCCCAGCCAAGAGATCAGTTACTCGAGCACTCCAATCTCCAGAGCGATCTGGGCAGCTCTGCAAACACAGACCTCCAACTCTGCTAAGAACTTCATCACCAAAATGGCCAAAGAGGAGACAGCAGAGGCCCTGGCTGCAGGAGTGGACATGGGGGAATTTTCTGTTGGGGTAAGGCTCACAGGTTCTGGGGCTAGCCTGGCCATTCATGTTTCTTCCCGGGCTGATGTATACTATTCATAATTGAGTTTGTGATGATTGCTTCTGAGTCTCAGAATATTTTTTGTTGTTGTTGAGTTAGAATCTTAACAAGAAATAATTCTGTCATGTTACATTGTACTTTTAAACTTGCTTTAGTTTCAAGATGCACAGTATACAAGTTTGTGCCACTTTGTTTATATGATCTTTAAAAGACAATATTTGATTTTTTTGTAAGTAAAAAACAGATTTAAGACGTTTATGAGTTAGAGATTCAGATGTTTTTTATTTCTGATGAAAGGTTTTTGTTGTTGTTTTTTGTTTTTTTGTTTTTTGTTTTTTTGTTTTTGTTTTTTTGACAGGGTTTCTCTGTAGCTTTGGAACCTGTCCTGGAACTAGCTCTTGTAGACCAGGTTGGCCTCGAACTCACAGAGATAGATCCTCCTGCCTCTGTCTCCCAAGTATTGGGATTAAAGGTGTGCACAAACACCGCTTGGCAAAAGCCCATGTTTATTCTTTTGTCTAGTGTTACTTATTTTTGGCAGTGTTTTTATATTTTTAAAATTTCTTATAGAATTGTGAATATATTGAGTTTTGGTTAGAGGAACCGACTGTCACCTGAAGTAATCAATATTTAAAGATGCAAAGTAAAGTTACTGAGAATCGACTGCCAGGTAAACAAATCAGTAGAAAACAAGAAAACGAAGTGAGCCATTTATGAGGAGGGAAGAAAGAAGAGAAAATGGAGAATTAAGATATAATAATTTTAATTAAGAAATTTGGTTATTTTCATAAAGGCGCTTTATAGTTTACTCATTGTTATTATTCATTTATATGGCTTGCTTAATAATAGTGACTTTTCTTAAAAATGATTACTTCCTAGGGCATGGATGTCAGTCTTTTTAAAGAGGCCTTTGAGTCTTCCAAAATGGATTTCATTTTGTCTCATGCCCTGTACTGCAGAGATGTTCTGAAGCTGAAGAAGGGGCAGAGAATGGTGATCAGCAACGGAAGGGTGAGGACTGTCTGGGCTGTGAAGCTTGTTTTTGATAGGTCTTTAGCTGTCTCTGTCCTTTGAAATGTCTATGGTCTGCACTAGAGCTGCCCTCCTGTAAACTGACAGGCTTCGAGTACTGGTGTAGAGAGGTCTGTCCTGTCTTTCCAAGAAAGTGTGCGTCTGATGCAGCCCCCCCCCCCCATGGGCCCCTGATCTTTATTTGTGTCTTGACAGTGAGGGAAGCAGAGAGTGGGAGGCTCTCAGAACAGAAGTTAGTG
The DNA here is from genome assembly GCF_000317375.1 of Microtus ochrogaster. Classification (NCBI taxonomy): domain Eukaryota; kingdom Metazoa; phylum Chordata; class Mammalia; order Rodentia; family Cricetidae; genus Microtus; species Microtus ochrogaster. Next base: position 21,298,610 of record NC_022028.1, on the reverse strand, counting down.
CAGCTACCTGTAAAGTAGGCCTCGCTGCTGTTTGCTGAGAACCAGTGCAGATGACACTGCTGTTTCTTGTCAGTTTGCTCAGAAAATTAATGTGAACCACGCATCCCTACTGCCTACGGATAAATAGTAAATGTTAACTGAGTTTTTTTCAGGCTTTAGTTTTTATTTTTCATTCATTCAAAGACATGCTTCAGGCTTGGGATTGTAAGACACTTGGGAATGTCATCTATCCCAGGGCTAGCAGAGGCTTCACAGTAGCTTGTGACCACCACTCTGCAGCTTGACCCTGCTCTCTACCTCACAGATCATCGGGCCGCTGGAGGAGAGTGAGCTCTTTAATCAAGATGATTTCCACCTCCTAGAAAATATCATCTTAAAAACATCAGGACAGAAAATAAAATCTCACATCCAACAGCTTCGCGTAGAAGAAGACGTGTAAGTTTTTATAATTAGTAACTAGTTAGATAATAATGATAAAACTGGTTTTCTAATTAAAGATAGAACATGTCATAGAGTTTTATTAATTTCTCCTCATTGGTCAAAGTGAGGACTATATATTGTCAAATATATTACCAAGACAGTGGATTTATTTCCAATTTTACTGTAATAATGCTCAAGTTCTGACTTATGTTTCTGAATTATTTCTCTCCATTTTGAATATGGAAAAGTTCAAACACACGAGGGCCGAGTCTGCTTTCTATGGGGTGTGTGTGTAGAGACTGTCTGCTGGCTCTATGGTCTCCTTAGCTTCATTGTGTTGGGGAGGAAATGCATGCCGAATGCTTCTTTTCCTCTACATACCTGTATGGGATCCAAAACTGTTTTTCTTGCAGAGGAATGATAAATTAGATGTTGCTGGCTTGTGATTTAATTATTTTTATTAACTAATGTCTCGGAAGTATGTTAACTTCCAAGATTTAAATTGTTTGAAGGGACCATATATTTGCCATGTAACAAAAGCCCATGGTTATTGTAGTCGTTTCTGCATTAGATGTCACAGCGATGTGCAGTTGGGGATTATTTGTTTCATGTTATAAGCACCTGTTACCCTGTTTTCCGCAGTAGTTGATCGTTTTACATTCCTATCCACAATGCTCCTGGTATTGGTTTCTCTGTATTCTCACCAACACTTCCTATTGCCTTTCATTTGTTTGTTTTTAGGCAGTAGCCATCCTCCGGGTCTGGAGTGGTGTCCCCTTACAGTTTGACCGTGTCTCATGCACACCAGCCAGTGCAAATCTTCAGGGAACTATCTATTCTAGTCTTTTCATCACTTTAAATAGGGTTCTTTGGTTTTATTATTTAATTGTGAACATTCCTTAAATTCTTTATGTCATTTCCCTATCAGATCTGTGATTTGAAATATTTTCCCCATTCCCTTGGCTACCCTTTTACCCTTTGAATAATGCCATTTGATTCCTATTAGGAGGATATGAAGAAATTGAAGGTCTCTTTTTTTTTCCTTCATCTCTTTTATGTACAGTTACACGGCATCTTTTAGTAATATGTTGTCTTTGATAGCTACCAAAGTAGCCCCTTTGTCATGTAATATAGATTTTTGGTTTGTATGTGTGGGGCTGTGGATGGTGGAACCTAGACCCTCATATATACTAGGAACGTTTTATACCACTGGGCTACTTCCCCAGACTGAAAAAAAGTCCTGTTACAGCCATAGCTTTCTGAAGCTTGGCTGTGTACTCTTTGATCTTAGTGCTTGTCATATGTAGGAAGTTGCTTGTTCTGTGTGCCAGAAGTGTTCACAGTTGATACAGGGAAGTTAAACAAGTGGCTTACGATGTGATTGTTTGGTTCACAGAGAAAATGCACAAAATTGGTCATAATTGAAGGCTATCCCAGCTGTTCTTTCGATGGCTTGACTGGGGTGTTGTGTTCAATCAAGTCTAGCTTCTTTATGCTCATGACATCTGTAGCTTAAATCTTCTTTGGTTATAAATCAGCTTTGAAGGGGTATAGCAGACCAGTGAGATGGCTCAGTGCTGACAACCTCAGCTTGATTTCTGGCACCCATATGGTGGGAAGAGGTAGCCACTAACCGACTCCTTGAGTTATTCTCTGACATCCACAGTGTGTGAGAGCACACACACATGTGCACAAATACATAAATGTAATTTAAACATTTTTTCAATAGAGGGGGAAGGTAAAACAGGGAGTATTTTGTTTTGTTTTATGTCTGTTTACACATTAAAGAACCTCAGAGGCACCAAAATGGATTGATGTGGCACTAAGGGATGAAAACAAAACACTTCTTGGATTAATTTGACCAAGGGTGAGCCCAACTTGAATTCTCCACTTCTTTTCCTGTCTCTTTCATCTCTCTGTAGTTTGTGGTTACTGGCCCATCTCTAATGTGGTGTGTGTGTGTGTGGTCTTTATCTGTCCGTTTCTTTACCTTTCTCTAATAAAGTATGTCATGGGAAAGAATGAGAAATTCTTTATAGAAATTTAACAAGATTTTTACACGGGAAGAGGTAATTTGACCAAGCTAGAAGAGATAACTATGTTTTCAACCTATATTTACATGTTACTTCCAACATTTATGTCAGATATTTATTTATAAGTTTACTTTCAACCTGTTAGCTATTCCAGCAAATGATTACCATAATACACACACACCCATGGGTTAGGAGCATGGAAGAATAAATCTATATATTAGCTTACATTGTAAAAGCTGATTGCATGGGAAATCCATGATTAGTAAGGTTACATTGTTCTCTAAAGGGCAGGTTAAACGTAAGGGCTAAGTGCACAGTAAGACAGCAGGTTAAACACTTTAGAGGATCTCAAGGGGTATTTCTAACTTTGCTGTGAGATTTGCCAAAAGTTCTGTCTTGGGGGTCCTGAGATGTTTTCATAAAAACTTAGTACTACAGTTTTATTTATTTTTTCCCCACACTAGGAACAAACCCAGAAATATTCGGCAACTCATAGATCTTTTTTTAATTGCATATTGTAATGCTGATTCTAATATTGAAGTCAGAAAACCAGCATAAATGTTGAATAACTGGTTAGGTTAATAGATTTTGATGCAGTAATCCTTAGAAGTAATAGCATTATTTAAACCAGGCCCTCAGCTAGGTCCTAAGATATGTATCCAGCACAGTATTTACAACAACCTTGCAAAGCAGGTAGTACCTGTCCTTCATACGTGGAGAAAAGTTACATTCCAGAGATGATGAAGCTATTCACAGAATCATGCCTTTTGGTGCTAAGTCCATGCCTCTTTTAAACACCTTGTTGGCATTGATTCTGTATTTGGACTGATGGTGTTGAGCAGTGATTAGGAAATCTGCAGATAAAGTGATGCTAAGATTTCATAACTCCGTCTTTTAGGGCAAGTGACCTGGTAATGAAGGTGGATGCTCTCCTGTCAGCGCAACCCAAAGGCGAGGCAAGGATCGACTACCAGTTCTTTGAAGACAAACACAGGTATAGAAGTAATGTTGAATTTATGCACATTCCTGAATATTAAACTCTTAGGCTTTCCTTTGTCTCACATCCTTTGTTTTTCCATATAAGGTTTTAGAAACCTTGTATGTTATTGAGAAATGAGAGGTTTAGTATGCAGTTTTCTGTGTAACTCAGATTTACTAGTTATTGGCCATATTTAGTATTATCATTGTATTGTGTGCATATGTGTATTACATATATTTGCCTATACTCACATCTTTTTTTCCTAGCATTTGAAAATTCATTGCCCACATTATATAACATGTATTTGATATGTGGAGACTTGATCCGCAGTTCTGTGAACATACCTGAGAAATGTGATCTTCATCCCTCAATGCTAATACAGAGTCTCTGTTGAGATTTCGCTGATGCTCCAGACCACACATTGAAGTTATTCATATCTCTTGTATACATATGAATATGTGCATATATGTGTAGGTGCTTATGGTGGTCTCAGGCTGTTGGATTCCCCCTGGGGCTCAAATTATAGGTGGTTGTAAAATGCACGGTGTAGTGGCTGGGACCCAGACTCGGGTCCTTTTTTTCAAGAGCAGTATGCACTCCTAACTGCTGAGCTCTCTCTCCAAGCCCGTGTCCCCTCATTTATTGATTGTTTGCTATCTCTATTTTTTCCCCTTCTACCCCTACCCTGCTGTCTGATCTAGGGCCTGTGCGAGCTAGCTAAACAGTTACTCTCTGTTACTAAACTACGTCTTCAGCCTTTTTCTAATTTCTTAGGTCTCTAATAGGCTACGGCTCTGTGGCCCAGGATAACTCTCTGGTAGTTGCCACTGGCAGCGTGCTGTGCACCTGCTGCCCCTCTCTTCTCAACACTGCATCTGTAAGAAACAGCTAGGTAGCAAGAGTGACTGCTCTGCTGTCCCATCTGCCTTCCATAGCCAAGATAGTAGCTTCCTTAGTGAAGCCTGAGCCCTCTCTACAACATTGTTTCTCTATGAGCTCTGTCAGTTTTACATAATTAAAGTTGCCCTATTTACAAATTCTTTTATGATACAACAGAAATTCTTACTGTTGTTGTGTTAGCCAATATTTGATACATGTAAATCAAAATTAGTCATTCCTATTTTATCAAGAGGCTTTATCCATTCAGCTCATGGATGTCTTTGTTTCTAATTTTTCAATATGCTGAAACCTGCATTCAAATAAATGCCATTTAATTATTACATAAAAAAATAGTTATTTCTCCTGCAAATAAAAATGAGTATGCAGCTGGATGGTGGAGATGTACGCCTTTAATCCCAGTACGCAGGAGGCAGAGGCAGGTATATCTCCGACTTTGAGGCCAGTCTGCTCTACAGAATGAGTTCCAGGATAGCCAGGGCTAAACAGTGAGAAAGAAACAGAAAAAGGAAGGAAGGAAAGGAGGAAAAAAATGCCTGTGTCATCAATTCTGTGTGCCCTTACTGTGAGCCTCAGACCATCAGCAACAGGGTGTTGTCTGGGAGCCTGCTGAATGAAGGATCTTTGGCCATACAGCAGATCTAGAGTGTCAGTACCTGCCTCTTTGCAAGATTCCCCAGTGATTCCTGTGAACATAATTTGGGAGACACAATTTTCTTGAATATTTGCTCTATTCCCTGATGGGCATGTATGGTCTTCTGTCATTTTTATTCTAGAGTTTTCTTTCACTAGTACATCATGTGCATGGTGGAATTGGTTTATATTATATTATATTATATTATATTATATTATATTATATTA
>NC_022028.1:21274261-21293320 GCF_000317375.1 Microtus ochrogaster | reverse complement strand
CAGCCATTATACATTTCTTTCTCTGTCTTTCCCTCTTTCTCCCTCCCTTTCTCCCTCTGTTTCTCCCTCCCTTTCTCCCTCCCTCCTTCTCTCTGTCTCTCTGTCTCTCTCTCTGTCTCTCTCTCTGTGTCTTTCTCTCTTTCTTTCAAGATAGGATTTCTTTATAACAGTCCTGGCGGTCCTGGAACCCATTCTATAGAGCAGGTTGGCCTCGAACTCACTGAGATCCACCTACCCCTGTCTCCCAAATGCTGGGATTATATTATAATCATGTAACTGTTACTTTACTGAGGTGTATTTTGGGGGGGCGTGGTTTGAGACAGGGTTTCTCTGTATAACAGTCCTGGCGGTCCTGGAGCCCATTCTATAGAGCAGGTTGGCCTCGAACTCACTGAGATCCACCTACCCCTGTCTCCCAAATGCTGGGATTAATGGCGTGCACCACCACCCAGCCTCCCTTGGGTCTTCTTGTCCTCTTTCCTTGTTATAGAATTTTTTAAAAAATTATTTTTTGTATATGGGCATTTTACCCATTTGTATACGTGTGCACCCGTGTACATGCAGTGTCCACGGAGAGTAGAAAAGGGCATTGCATCCCCTAGAGCTGGAGTTAGAAATGGCTGTGAGCACCCATGGGGTGATTTTTTTGAAAATAGCAGCAGAACTATCGTGTATTGTAGTAATGGCTGTTTCCAGAACATCTAACATTTGAAATAACCACCAACAGCAGCTAAACCATTGCTACGTGGTTTGCGGTTTGTATTCTGCTTTATTTTTTAATATTTATTTATTCATCATGTATACAACATTCCTTCCATGCCTGCCTGCATGCCAGAAGAGGGCACCAGATCTCATTATAGATGGTTGTGAGCCACCATGTGGTTGCTGGGAATTGAACTCAGGACCTTTGGAAAAACAGGCAATGCTCTTAACTTCTGAGCCATCTCTCCAGCCCTGTATTCTGCTTTGTGTTGTACTGTTAGCACAGGGGCAAATGTTCTTGCACTGTCAAACTTGTATCAGATCAAACAAGGCAATAAATGGTTTGGGATGACTAGGTGAAGTTTTAATCCTTTGAGAGTCACTGCTTCCCTTCTCTTTGCTCTTCATTTGTAAGAGCTTTTACTGGTGCATACCTGCTACAACACCAGTGATAGTGAGCAGGCGAGAGCTCTTCAGACCAAAAGGTAGCAGAGTACACCTCTGTCTCCAGAGCGGGGATTTGGCATGTTTTTGCTCCATAGCGTCTGGTTTGACCAATCACAAGCCTCACTTAGGTATAGCTCCTTCCATAGCTTTATTCACAGGTGATTACCATTTTAACTTGTTTATTCTGATCTGCATATGTTTTCTCCACGCTAATGTTTTGCTCTTTTGATTTTTTTTTTAGTGCAATTAAACTGAAGCCCAATGAAGGGGACACATACTATGATGTGGTAGCTGTCGTTGACCCTGTCACAAGAGAAGCACAGAGGCTCGCCCCCTTGCTCTTGGTAGGGCTGCTATGGAGGTGGTTCTTATGTTTAATGAAGTAGTCAGAGACTGTATGGTTTTTCTGGGTACTTTCTTTGTCCCTGAGACATCTTCTAAAGGAGTTGGATAATATCATTTTCATAAGGACTAATAAAGGCTCATTTTCCTTATGGATTATATAATGTCTGTTAGATATGTATAAGATATACTTTGATGTATGATTAAAAATGCTAACCAACACAACATCCTACCATTTCATTTAAGTGTGTGTACGTGTGTGCACATGCGTATTCTAGACCCTGAACATGGATGGAGCCTTACGTATGCTATGTGGCCGTTCTGCCAAATGAAGTATATCTCTAACCCTAGCAGGGATTGTTTTAGGATAGTGTGATCACCTACTCTTCTCTATGGGTGTTAATACATATGTCTTTTTCATGCTTTTTATTGTGAACTGAAGCAAAGAGCTGTTCTGTTTTCCTTTGTAGCTAAATATTCATCATTTGCTGTTTCCTCACAACTGAGTTCTAAACTTTGAGAGAGGAACAGTGACCTGCAATAGCCTTTTAAAAACTCATTCATTCATTCATTCATTCATTCATTCTGTCTGTCTGTCTGTCTGTCTGTCTGTCTGTGTCTGTGTGCATGCATGTCATGGTACATGGGTAGAGATCAGAGGGCATCTTGCAAGCATCAGTTCTTGCCAGGCATGCTAATGCATTCCTTTAATCCTGGCACTCAGGAGGTGGAGGCAGGTAGATCTCTGAGTTTGAGGCCAGTCTGATCTACAAAGAGTTCCAGGAGAGCCAAGGCTGTTACACAGAGAAACCCTGTCTCAAAAAACAAACAAACAGTTTTTACCTTCTACCATTTGGGTCTCAGGGGTCAAACCTGGGCTGTGAGGCTTAGCAGCCAGCACCTTTACTTGTTGATCCATTTCCTTACCCTTCCCGGCCCCTTTGTGGAACTGTGCCTTACCTATGTGTGGTAGAATCCACAGTGCAGCTCTGCTTTTCAAAACCTCTCCAGTGAAGATGTGGTGACAGGTGTCACTTTCATAGCCCTTCTTGATAAATTAAAAATGTTTATTTCCTAACTAATTGTGAAATAATGTTTCTGAAGAGAAAACCTAAATATTTTGTCATCTGGTTTGATTTTTTTTTTTAGGTTTTGACTCAGCTGGTAAACATGAATCTAAGAGTATTTATGAATTGCCAATCTAAACTTTCCGACATGCCTTTGAAAAGGTAAAATGCCACTTAAGGAACTTTTCTGTAAGTGGTACCAAATCTAAAAGTTAGCACGAAATGCTGACGAATCAGGTGGGCTGGTAGGTGGGCATTGTGTTTGAAAGGACGTCTGCTGACTGTTGACTTCCGTCACATGTTTGCTCTAGATAGACATCCTGAAACATAGTGTGGGCTGTAAGCATTCAGATGGCACTAATCCAAGCTACTTGCACATTGCATCTCACTTAAAGGACTGTAGCCATTGGTTGCCATATGTAGGAAATTTACTATACTCATTCTCTTACATCCTAGGAAAATGGAGAGACTTGCTTGTGAGATGGCCATTTTTGGAAGATGTGTCCCAATGATAGTGGTAGCTTAGCAAACGCTCTGGCTGCGGGAAATGTCTTCCTCGATGAAGGAAAGAGTTCTGTAGTTAGATTCTAAATAGAGCCCAACAATTTTACAAAGGATGAAGAGCCGTAGCTTCCACTATTAGCTTTTTATTAAGAAATGTTTAGTTATTACATATAATGTTTTCAGTGCTGGCATGAGAGCACAAGCACCATTTAGGGCTCAGATTTTAAGAGAAAATGGGTTCTTCCCAAAGAGGAGAACTGCATTGAAGGGGTGTCTCCTGCATTCTTATATATGTAGCAGCCCTGGGAGGCATCGCTAGACCAAAAGATGGTTTTGCCTATTCATGCCCTGATCTGGAAGAATCTAGTTTTTTGTTAACATGTATGGAACTCGTGAATGTGATAACGTTAAGAAAGCCTAACACCCTATCTCCATTTCAGCTTTTACCGTTATGTCTTAGAACCAGAGATTTCTTTCACCGCAGACAACAGCTTTGCTAAGGGACCGATAGCGAAGTTTCTGGATATGCCACAGTCTCCACTGTTCACTTTGAATCTGAACACACCTGAGAGTTGGATGGTGGAATCTGTCAGGACGCCATATGATCTTGATAACATTTATCTAGAAGAGGTAAGAGCATCACTGTTTCTGAATACTGAGTCATGTGTACAGTCTGTTTATAATTCAATCAGTGGTGACCCTGAACTGAATAGTGGGCTCACTGCTCACATCTAATGTGCTCTGTACAGCAGCAGCTTTCTTCAGATACCCGTCATGTTCTGTAAATTTGTTCTTTTAAAGTGTCGCATTAGGAGTTTTGGCGTGTGCAGATGTTGCCGTCCTTGCTCTCTCAGTTTAGCTGGCATTTGTTGGCCTCAGAATCAGTTCCATGTCTGTATTATTTAGTTTTCTTGTTGCTGCATCCAGACATGTGACAGAAAGCCATGTAAGAGAGAAGTGAGTTATTTTGGCTCGTAAGAACGGATTCCCTTGTGGTAGGGAGATGTGGCAATGGAAAAGAAAGGAGAATTCCTTCGGATGGCTTTCTCCCTTTTTCTTTCTTACTAATTTCGGGATCCTAGCCCATGGAACGCTGCTGCACATTCAGTGTGGGTCTTTCCTCCTGAATTGAGCCTCTCTGGAAAGGCCCTCACACATGCCCAGAAGTATGTTTCCGCATCTAGTCAAGATGAAGACTTACCATCACAGTACTCATTAATACTCACCCCTTACTCCCCTGGCAGTCACGGACATTCTGTTTTTGTGAGCTTTCCAAATCGGTCTTTAGTGACTGACTTTTTTCACTTGAAATTGTTTTCCAAGGTTCTTGCCTGTGATAGCACCTGTCAGTACTTTATTTTGATTGCCAGATAGAATTCCATTATTTGGATATAGCGTACTTTGTGTGCTTGTGCACAGATGAACACTGGATTGTTTCTATTGTTGGCTCTTATGGGGATGCTGCTGTGAGTGTTGTGTACTTGCTGTACCCATCTATTACCATAAGATGTAAATTCTCTTTATTTAGGGCTTTTCACAACAACATGGAGAATCTTATCCTCATCTATATTTTTGGAACAACTTTATTATCTTCTTTCTCTCTCCTCCAATCAAGTTTTTATAATTATAGTCATTAGCTACTATCTCAATCAAGATCCAGAACATTTTATCCCAAGAATCCCTTTGCTATCCCTTTGTAGATTACCTCCTACCCCCACCAAAATTAGCGGATGGTCTATGTTCTAAAATTGTGTTTCCTTTTCTTGAATTTCTTAAAGTCACAAAAGGTGTATTTTTTAGCATTTATTTAATTTAATTAATTTTTGGTGGAACTGGGGCACGCCATGCTGTGCCATGGAGGTCAGGGCCAACGTGGGCATTCTTTATACCATGTGGAATCTGGGGGTCGTGCTCGAGTCTTCAGCCTCAGTGACAAGCACTTTTATGCACTCCACTCTCCCCTGGCCCCTGCGGATTGCGTTTTGAGTATGCATGTATAATGTCCATGTGGTTTAATTTCGGCCTTTCAGGTGGACAGTATAGTGGCTGCTGAGTATGAGCTGGAGTACCTGTTATTAGAGGGCCATTGCTACGATGTCACCACGGGCCAGCCCCCTCGAGGACTGCAGTTTACGTTAGGGACTTCAGCCAGCCCAACAACTGTGGACACGATTGTGATGGCCAATCTGGTGAGTAATTAGTTGATCTGTCATGGTATTTAGATGCTATAATTTATGACAGAAGAGCTAACATTCTGAACTATGGAGTGAAATAAGAATTAACAATGGACTAAATGTAGTCATTGAAAAGTCACTGGTTTGGTTAAGCCTGGAGATTCCATCTATATGCCAGTTAAACAACAAAACGCACTGTAGAGCTCTGCTCACTCTCTTTTCATTGAAAGTTCCAGCTCATATCCCTGTCACACCTTCTCCTTAGTGGAGCACGACTCCTTGGCTTCACTGGCTCTGTTCTGCTAGTGTGCTTCGGTTTTTAGCTTGTTTGATAGTCTTTTTTGATTTGTTTTGGCTTACATTTCCGTGATTTGCTTAATATCTTTTAAATTTTTTTTAAAATGATCATAGCAGCAAGACTCTGGGCTCAATTCCTAGTACAATCCCCCAGACCCCTCCCCCCCCCAAAAAAAGAAAGAAAGATAGGTAGGTGGATAGGCATGCACACACTCATGATCTGATACTTCCAAAAAAAAAAAGAAAAAGAAAAAGAAATATCTGTCAGGAAAAAAAGTAAATTTCTATCAGAAAAATTTTGAGGTTTTAAAGAGAACTGAAATTTGACTTTCTTTGTGTCCTAGGGATATTTTCAGCTCAAAGCCAACCCAGGAGCCTGGATTCTCAGACTAAGGAAGGGGCGCTCTGATGATATTTATAGAATCTACAGGTAGGACTGAGTGGTGCAGCTGCATTTTAAAGAGACTGCTTTAATTGGGCGTTGTCTGGGCCTTCTTCTAGGCATCACGCATTAATGTATAGTCAACCAAGCTTTCTTTCCAGTGCAATAAATGGAGGTGGATTTTTACAAGTGAGCTGAGTGACAGGAAGTATAACCAATGGTTAGAGTGAGGTTTGTTCCTCTGGTTTCCCTTTCTCAACTATATCAGAATGAAATTACTCTTTCTCTGGGATGCAGACAGCAGGCAGCAGCTCTGTGGACCTGGTGATACCTGAGTTTTGGAAATGCAGTGGGGTTGGACATGTTTGGTTCATTGATGGGCAGGTATATATCTTGACCTTGAGTGGTTTACACGTGCACAGAACACACAGGTCTTGGCCATGAAGTCTGACTCTCATCTTGGTCCTTGGACTGGAGTTGAGTAGATAGATGTACTCCTAGAGCATATTGTCAGCGACAGGAATTGGCTTAAACTTCACTGCATCCTCTAGTTACAGACACATTTAAAAAGTTGTGGTCTGTTCTGTGTCACACAGTTTAAGTTAGTCCCAAGTTCTGTGTCAGTTTAGTAGGGAATGGTTTGCATCTGTTTATGTGAACATGGACAAACGGTATAGATTGGTGTCTTTGGTTTTGGTGCAGGTATTTGCTCTCTTGCCCAGGCTTGAACTGGGTTCAGGTGACCCTTCCTCTGCCTTAGTCTCCTGCACAGTTGAGACTGCAGGCGCGTGCCGCCATCCCAGCTTAGTGCAGGTTCCTTACCCAGTACCCAGAGAGTTTTGTACTGTCGTCATGTCCTTATTGAAATAGTGGCCTTTTCTCTGATTAAGTGATTTTTCTAGGTAAGGTTACACAATTTTGTTTTGTTTTGTTTTTGTTTTTCGAGACAGGGTTTCTCTCTGTAACAGCCCTAGCTGTCCTGGAACTAGCTTTTGTAGATCAGGCTGACCTCGAACTCACAGAGATCTGCCTGCCTCTGCCTTCCTAGTGCTGAGATTATCACTGCCTTACTGGTTACACAAAATTGTAATATTTTTGAATTCTCTTTCTTCTGTGTGCCCTTGTTTATCTTTCTCCTTGCTGAGGGCTGTGGTGCCATCTTCTCTTCCTGCTGTCTGGGGTTCCTGTGCCTAAGTGGACAGTCCCTGTCTCTGGAATCTTCTGTACTTCAGCTTTCTCCTTAACTTTTGCCTGAGAACCCTGCTGTCTGCTGAATAACAGCAGATGCAGCGACTTCCTGATACTTGGTGACTGGAGAATATGATTGTAGGAAAAGAATGCTTAAACTCTTCTTCCTCTGCTCCTGTGCCTATAAATAGAGCTGGTGGTCCTGTGGACTTTATGCCAGAGACACAGAGTTGAGTCTGTGCTCTAAACTTGCCTGGTTCTGTTGCCTCCCGACAGAGCAAGAATAGATGGACTTTCCTTGTTTCTTCATACTCTCACTGTGGCCTAGGTTGGCTTTGAGCTCAGATTGATCTCCCTGCTGCTTCTTTTGTGGTTCGAGGTGTGAGTCACCACATTCAGTCCAGAGTAGATTTCTTTCCATAACTGATCCAGTTAAAAGGTAGAAGTGTTTCCAGTGATGGGCCTGAGAGCTCAGAGCTATGAAAATACATGCTTTTTCATGATCTGCTATGTGCGTACCCTGCCTGAGAACCTGTTGCTGTTTGCCTGCTAATCTGAAGGAAGGGTCAAGAAGGAAGTCAGTTCACTTTAGTCTAGAGATGGAGATTTCTACGAACACTTCTTTGTCTTATAAAGGTGCTTCTTTTAGGAACTGTTGGTTTTGGAAAGCTTTTCTATGATAAAGATGATGGGCAAAATAGCAGTCATTGTCTGTGCACTTACTGTATTTGGGAGATTGTGATTTGTATTCTCTGTCTTACTTTTGTCTCCAGCCATGATGGTACAGATTCTCCTCCTGATGCAAATGATGTTGTTGTCCTCCTCAATAACTTCAAAAGCAAGATCATCAAAGTGAAGGCAAGTTTGCTTTGCTTTGGCAGTGACTTGTTTATAGTTGGTAAATAGTCCCATTCAGTCACTCTGTCATAGCAGACCTTGCTGTGGCCAGGCATTAGTGATCTTGGTCAGCCACTGTCTGAAGATACTGACTCCTGTGTGACTCTTTCAAGAAGAGCATATTCACGTTAGTTTATTAAAATAATTAATGCTCCATTAATAATAACTGTTAGTTATTGTTTTGGATCTTATGTGGCCTAATTTACAGATTAAGCTTTCTCATAAATAGTGCTAGCAAAGCTATGGAATATGTTCTAGGTTCTCTACTATCTCAGATTTTATGTATCCACCAGGGGCTTGGAATGTTTCCCAGCAGATAAAGGGGGGCACCTGCATTTTGAAGTCAGTCTGCTATTCCATTGGGGGGGAGTTTGTTACTAGGAATGCTGCTTAAGGAAAAATGTCTTTGTGAAGACAAACTTCTAGTTTTCTTCAGCCAAAAGATTGTAATGTCAGAGAACAATGTTAGTCTCATTTCATACAAATGTCCTCAGAGGCTTTGTCCCTGCCCCCCTATTCTTTTTAAGACAGGATCTCACTGTGCAATCCTGGGTGGCCTGGGACTTACTATGTATTCCAGGCTGGCCTTGAACTCAGAGATATGTCTGAACAGACTGGCTCCCAAATGCTAGGGTTAAAGACATCTACCACCTTGCCTGGACCAATTTTGCCATTTTTAAAAACTTTTATTTGTTTGTGTATATGTACATGTGTTTGTGTGACTGTATGCCACACATGTGCAGGTACCTGTGGTCAGAAGAGAGAGCACTGATATTCTTTGGAGCTGGAGGTACAGGTAGTTGTAAGCTACCCAGTATGGGTGCTGAAAACTGAACTCGGGTCCTCTGGAAGAGCAGTGTGTGCTCTGAACCACTGAACCATCTCTCCAACCCTGGCGTTGACATTTTTATACACACAATTCATAGTGTTATTAGTTATTTTATTCTGAGAAGACTGGGAAATCCCATTTACAACCCAACAGTAAGATTATAGTGTTTATAGGCATGGTTGATGTACACCTATAATCCTAGTACTTAAGGAGTTAGAGGCAGGAGCATCAGGAGTTCAGTGTCAGCCTGCACTGCATAGTGAATCTGAGGCCAGTTTGGGTGACATGAGACCCTGCCTCCAAAAACAAACACAAAATACAAACAGTAAGTGATTTTATTTACTGCCCTTTGTTGCTCTCTCTCCTCGGCGTTCTAAAGTTTTTTGACTTCAAGTAAAGTGACTGGAGGAAAAGTACCTGTTATACATGGTAAAACCTAGAGTTAGCCATCCTGTGGCTGAACAGAAAGGAGACTGCTGCAGAGAATCCTTTGCAGTAATAAGTCCTGAAATCAGGCAATGGCCCAACATGCCTCTCCCAACAGCTCCTGAAGGCTGAATTCTTCCCCAGAAGTTGTCAGCTAGAAGAAATAATGCTATGAATTGTGTATATAAACAATGTGTATGTGTTTACTCTCTCTGTTTCTATGCAGCTAAGTTTGGTCTTTGGCTCACTGTACAAACTAAGCTTGGTTATCATCCAATTCAAAGAGATAGCTAGATCCTCCCTGAAGGCTTTGACGTGGGCATTCTGATAAACATACTTTTTTTCCTGGGTACTCAGTCTGGATGGGGTTTTCCTATAGGAGACTTGGTTGATTGTTTCCTGTTGACAGTACTCCATGTGTATCCAGTGCCTATCAGACCTACTGGGAGAAATAAGATCTGTCATCTATGATTGCAGGTTCAGAAGAAAGCAGACATGGTTAATGAAGACTTGCTGAGTGATGGAACGAGTGAGAATGAGTCTGGGTTTTGGGACTCATTTAAATGGTAATTTGGCATCATAAAAATGGTTAAAATTTTGGAGGGAAATCTGAGAGATGCATGCTATGCATCCTTTTGAGTATGATAATTTTTTTTTACTTCTGGCCTTCTGCTTCATGCAACTAGATTGTTTCCTTTCCATTGGAGTTGGGAAATGTTTCCCATTGATTAAGAGAGGGGAAATGTTCTTCCATGTAGCTTGAGTGGGGTCCACTCCTGGGGGAGGTGATAGTCTCCCCCTGGACAGAGTGTATTCTCTGGAGCAGCTTATGTTCCATCTATTCCTAAATGATGTGGTGCCTTTTGATGAGCATCCTTCTTGCCTTGCAAGATGGCCTTGTTCCCGTGCCCTTGCCGCATCTCTACGTGGCTTCCACAAGTCTTACCTCTCGAGCAGGAAGACACGGGTGCTGTCTCTCTCTCCTCTCCTGAAAGGTTGTGTCTACCCAGCATCGTAAGTGGTTCTGTTTTGAATTCTGTTGTTACAGGGGCTTTTCAGGACAGAAGACTGAGGAAGTGAAACCTGAAAAAGATGACATAATCAATATTTTCTCTGTTGCATCTGGTCATCTCTATGAAAGATTTCTTCGGTTAGTCTTCATTATTTGTATGTAAATGAATTTGTTACAGTATGCTTATTTTGAGAAAAGTTTTACTCACTGTACTATGTATATCTCTATGAAGTACGCAGAGCTGTGGATAGCTTGCCACATACAGTTCTATTTTTTAACTTTTTTTTTTTTTTTTTTTGGTTTTTCGAGACAGGGTTTCTCTGTGGTTTTGAAGCCTGTCCTGGAACTAGCTCTTGTAGACCAGGCTGGTCTCGAACTCACAAAGATCCATCTGCCTCTGCCTCCCGAGTGCTGGAATTAAAGGCATGCGCCACCACCGCCCAGCTTACAGTTCTATTTGTTTTGACCTGGTTCACTCCATGAAGTAGAGCTACATGGTGCCTCAGTGTGGCTATTACAAGGCCATAGACCATTAGTATCCTATGTGTATACCTTATAGAAATTGTTGTTCCTTGACCATAAATATTGCTTAAAGCAGAAACTAAGGAATTACAAAAAATAGGCATAACCATGTAACTCTTGGCCACCTTCTGCAGACCCACACAGCTTTAGAGCCAGATCTTAGTTCTAAGTGAGAACACCCTTGCTTGAACAACCGAGACTAAAATGGAAGGGGTTTGCCTAGGTCATACAGCTGAAAGCAGAACGGGCCATTGCTTGAAACTGTTGCTGTGGTTACCAGAGGGGAAGGGTCTCAGGGTCAGTTTGTCACTCTGTCTGGGAGCTCAGTGTTGAAGGAACACATTGCTTGAAGGTCATTGTCCCAATTTCAGAGCTGTTTTTCCTTTTAGTTTTCATTTTAATTCTGGTATAGGAGACAATAAAAAAAAAGTCATTTGGGTAATTTTTAGTTCTTTTTCCACTAAATAACTAAATAAAATAACAATAGTGATTAAAAACTTTATTGCATTTTTGGCCTGAGCCTGTTCCCTCTGGTTTCCCTTCCCCTTCCCTGCTCTCCTTTCTCTCAAGGCTCTCTTTCCAGACTGACAGGGGCCGTCCATGCATGTACCAGATGTTGCTGGGTCTGGAGAATGATGGCTATGACCTCCGGTTTGTGAAGTGGCTCATTTAAGTATGCAGCATACTTAGCATTTGCCCCTATCAGTTTGGAATATGCTTTCAGGGAAATCCTTCTCTCATTCAGTGACACCTTTTAGTATGTAGGCTTTCCCACTACTGATGGTCTCTGCCTAACTGAACCACAGGTTAGCTCTGCTGTCAATCTTGTGATTTTTCTCTGCTTAATGTTGTTGAGGTTAAAAAGCAATGGAAAATCATTATTTGGTTTTGTTTTTTTTTTTTTTTTGGCAGCATAATGATGCTATCAGTGCTGAAGAATACCAAAACTCCTGTGAAATTCTGGTTCTTGAAGAATTATTTGTCCCCCACATTTAAGGTTTGTTCATGGGGAAAGGGAAAACCTCATTAAGGGAATATTTACACTGTAACATATTCTTTTCTACTTTTGTTTTATCTGTACACTTATTTTTTTTATCCCTTTTATTAGGATATCCTAATTTCATTGTCTTTTCTATATTGGTATTTTTTTTCTTTCAGGCTACTCTATTTGGAGTAATAGTTATTAAGAAACAAACCCAAAACTGTGGCCTGTTTGAAGCTGAATAATATAGAAGGAGAGTCTCTTGTCTTTTCTAAGAGACAATGTTTTAACAAAATAATAACCTTTTCCCTGGAGGCTTGCATGTCTTTGCTTTGGTTTAAGAAGCACAGTGATAGTGTGTTTTGAGAATGATTAATTTTCTTATGAATAAGGTATGGAAGGATTGCTTCCTCTGTGCCAAAGGAAACCAAACTTCAGCAGTCTGCTGCTTGACTCGTGTTGGTCTGGACTGATTTTCTTGCATCTTACTTTTTTTTTTCTGTAGTATTTAAAGCAGTTTTCTATTCAGTGATGACTCATCTCAGATGAGCAGTTACTTCTGCTCTCCTGAAGGCATTAGTGTCCTGGGTCCAGAGGACTTATTGTTACGTAAGGAAATTGAAGAGTTGTGGCTCTGCTGTGGTTTAGACACAGCCTTGAAAAGATTTTACTACAAGCTCAAAGTGTTTTACTAAAATCAAATGTAGATAAGTGAACCTGGAGCTTATGTGCCGTAAACACCCACACACGGAGCTTTAAATCTCAAAGCCTTCACCTGCAGGTTTCTGTCAGATCATATGGTGACTACATGTCATCAAGAATGGGAACTGGACCAGAGTTTATATGTGCTCTTATATGAGTCAAGTGAATTAAGACCAAGTTTCTTAGTAGACCTTGTCTTAGAGTATCCTATAATACTTAGTTGTACTGTAATAATGGTGGCTAACTTGCATTAAGGAATCAATTCAGAATGAATGATTATCGTTCCCTGTCCAAAAATAGGAGTTTATACCTTACATGGCCAGCAAATACAACTTTCAGTATGAACTTGTTCAGTACAAATGGCCGCGGTGGCTTCATCAGCAGACAGAGAAGCAGCGGATCATCTGGGGCTACAAGATCCTCTTCCTGGACGTACTTTTCCCACTGGTTGTTGACAAGTTCCTGTTTGTAGATGCTGATCAGGTAAGCTTTGAACACTAGCTGTTGGTAGTCAGTGCTAAATAGGTCAGGTTTCCTTTTCCTTTTTTTTTTTCGAGGCATGGTTCCTCTGTAGCTTTGGAGCCTATCCTGGAACTAGCTCTTGTAGACCAGGCTGTCCTCGAACTCACAGAGATCCGCCTGCCTCTGCCTCCCGAGTGCTGAGATTAAAGGCGTGCACCACCACTGCTCAGCTCCTTTTCCTTTTTAAAGATGATTTTCAGATACGGAAAAGTACCTGTTTTTTTGTTTTTTTTTTGGTTTTTTTTTTGCATTAGTATTTCAGAAATATGAAAAGATATCATTCAGATAGTATCACTTTTTAAATTTAAGTTCCATCAGCTCATCTCCCTTTAAATTTTTTCCTTGAACATTTTATGCATGTATACAATAAAATATGTTCATGTAATCTATCATATATACCCTCTGTAACTATGTCCTGTTAGTGCATAGGTGCATGAGTATAGAGCCGTCTACTAGAGCCTGGGAATCCTGTCAGTAGCCTTTATCCTGAGAAAAGAATGATTCTCCCTTTCCAGTAGCTACCCAGTGCCAGTAAGGGGTGGAGCCTACATGTCATCTGTCCCATCTGTCTACATTTTGGCTGGCTTGATCTTGTACAGGTCTTGTGCATGCAGCCACCGCTACTGTGAGTTTATGAGTCTGATAACCATGTCATGCCAGAGGACAGCATTTTACAGCACTCTGCCTCATCCACAGGCTCCAAATCCTTTCGGTCTCATCTTCCTCAGTGTCCACTAAGCCTTGGGAGATGGGGACCTTGATACAGATATTCTGTTTAGCACTGAGCAGTCAGTGTCTTACTCTCCTCACTCTGTGTCCTCTGCTGCCCACCGCATAAGGAAGCTTCTCTGACAGGGCAAGTGCACCACCAATCTCTGGGTTTTAACATGAGTATTTAGAGATAACTCGAGAGTCTCACTGCTTAGGAAAATGACAATAGCAAGGCTGTGGTTACAATACCAGGTATGAAATTCCCTCCTGTGGAGCAAGCCTCAAGTCCAGTCAGAAAGCCATTAGCTATCCTATAACAGTTGTACCACTATTGCACAAGTGGCAAAAACATTTCCTCCCACTCTGTGGGTGTTCATACACTCACTTCACAGTGCTTTTGTTGTACAGAAGCTTTTCATTTCATGAGAGCCCATTTGTTAATTGAATAATTTCTCTTCCTTGTGCCTGTAGGATAAAGTGTGTTCCCTTCTTTTTTTCTCTAGCAACTTTAGAGTATCAGGTCTTACGTTAAAGTTCTTGACCAATTGGGGTTCAGTTTGTGCAGAGTGAGAGATAAGGATCTAGTTTCATATTGAATTCCAGTGTTCCCAATACCATTTGTTGAAGATGTTGTCTTTTCTCTTATGTATATTTTTGATACTTCTGTCAAAAATCAAAACTCATTGTATGGTCTTATATCTGGGTCCTCAGTTCTATTCCATCCATCTGTGTGTCTGCTTTTGTGCCAGTACCATGCTAATTTATTACTAGTATAATTTGAAATCAGACATAGTGACACTTCCTGCGCTGTTCTGTTTGATTAGTATTGCTTTGACTATCCTTGGTCTTTTGTGCCTCTGTATAAATTATCTTGATGTTTTTTCAATCTACAAGGAATGGACTTGGAATTCTCTCTCTCTCTCTCTTTTTTTTTTTTAAAGATTTATTTATTTTGTTTACAGTATTCTGTCTGCATGTGTGCCTGCAGGCCAGAAGAGGGCACCAGATTTCATTACAGATGGTTGTAAGCCACCATGTGGTTGCTGGGAATTGAACTCAGGACCTCTGGAAGAACAATCAGTGTTCTTAACCTCTGAGCCATCTCTCCAGCCCTGGACTTGGAATTCTTACTGGGATTGCTCTTGAATGTGTTGACTGCTTTTGGCTGGATGGTCATTTTTACAATAATGATTTCTCTAATCCCTAAGCATGGGATATCTTTTTATCTTCTATCTTCCTCGATTTCTTTCTTCAGTGTCTAAAAATTTTCACTGTAAAGGTCTCTTGTTACTTGGTTAGGTTTATTCCCAGATGGTTTTTGTTATTATGTTTGTTTGCTTATGGCTGTGATCTCTCTGGTTTCTTTTTCAGTTTGCTATTGTAATATAGAAAGGCTACTGATTTTTTTATGTTGATTTTGTGTTCTGTCACTTTGATGAAAGTATTTATCAACTCTAAGACTTCCTTGGAGTCTTTAACATCTGTCAAAAAACAATACTGCGACTTCTTTTGCTATTTGTATTCCTTTTGTTTCCTTCTCTCATCATATTGTCCAAGCTAAGACTTCAAGTACTGTATTAAGTAGAAGCTGTTTCTTGTCTTGTTCCTTAGGAAGAGTGTTTTGAGCTTTTCCCCATTTGGTATGATGTTGACTTCTGGTTGGTTCTATATATAGTTTTTATTAAGGCATGAGCCGACTATCCCTAAACTTGCCTTGATTTTTATCATGACCTTTTCTGTGTTGATGGAGAGAAACATAATTTTGGTCCTCTAGTCCATTCATGTGCAGAATTATATTTATTGATTTACACGTACCACCACTGCATTCACTGAAATAAAGCCATAATGAATGAAGTTTTTAATGTAATGTTAAATTCTGTCAGGATTTTATTACCAAGTTTTGCATTTATGTTTATCAAGGAGATTGGCCTGTAGTTTTCTTTTATTGATGTGTGTTGTCTTTATTTGATTTTGATGCCAGGGTAATACTGGCTTCATAGAAAGAGCTCAAAAGACTTCTTTTCTATCTTATGGAACAATGTGAATAGTATTGGTATTAGTACTTTACAACTACAAGTTGTAAGTTCTGGTACAACTCTACAGAGAATCCATTGGATCCTAAGTTACAGACAGTTGTGAGCTGCCCTGTGGGAGCTGGGACTCAAACCTGGAGCCTCTGGTTGAATAGCCACTGCTCTTAACCACTAAGCTCTTTTTCTATCCCACTATCCTTTGATTTTTTTTGCAGATAGTTTTGCTGGGTATAGTAGTCTTGATTGGCAGTTGTGTTCTTCTAGAGCTTGGACTCATCTTTCCTTTTGGCTTTAAGTGTTTCTCTTGAATAACCAGGTCCTATTCTGATAGTCCTGCCTTTATAGATGACATGACCTTTCTTTCTTGAAACTTTATTTTGTGTTTTTAGTATTTTAGCTATAATATGTTGGTCCTGTCTAATTTGGATTCTGTAGCTTCTCATACCTTGTTGGGCATCTTTTTCTCTAGATTTGGGGAAAAAGATCTTCTATGATTTTATTAAAAATATTGTCTGTGCTTTCGGTGTAGTATCCTGCTTCTTCTGTGCCTATAATTAGAAGATTTGCTCTTTTGGTCTTTCTGCAGTGTCTTAGATCTATACCCCTTCCCTTCCCCAAATCATTTATCATTGACCTTAATTACATGATTTGATTCCTCTGTCTTTTCTTTTGGCCCTGATACTCCATTTTCCACACAATCCTTTCTGTTCATGAGGCTTTTCACTGAGCCTTTAATTTGGCTAACTGAATTTTTCATTTCCAGCATCGTCTCAGTTTGGTTTTTCTTCAGCATTTCTGTCTTCCTCTCCCGATTCAATTTCTATGTCTTGGGTTGACGTCCTTATTGCATTCAGCTCTTTTGTTTTGTTCTCAGAATATATTCATGTCTTTACGTTGCTTGGGCATAGTTATATTTATTCTTTTAAATGCTTTGGCTGAAGTTCTTCAAGCTATTTCCATTAGGAGCCCTAGCAATGGGATTGATTAGTAATCTTTGAAGGGGATTTGTTATCTTGGTTTTGTTTTTATTTCTGCTCTGGGACTTGGACATCTGGAGTTAGTTTATCTGCTGAGTCTTTTTCTATTTTTAATTTTTAAAATTCAAATCACCTTTTATTTTCTTTCAGTGGTAGTGTTTGCAATGTTCAGGAAGTGAAATCGTTATAGGGTTGAGGTGCTGTTTTCTTCTGTGGGACTAGTGTCTATGGACAAGGTCCCTACCTTAAGTCTTCCTCTGAGGGTCAGGAATTGTTCTATTTAAATGTGGGGATTCTGCTTGGGTCTGCAGCTTTCTCTTGAGAGTTGTGAAACTTCCCAGAGTAAAATCTGGTTCCTGTTGTGGGTTCATAGCTTCTCTTGAAGCCACTGCAAGATACTTCTGTTCTAATTTGGAGTCAGTTCAGTTCCCACCCTGGACCTGCAGCTTCTTGTGAAGCTGTTTGGGGATGTGATGCCCCTACACACCAGTAGGCCTCACCTAAGTTCAGGGTTGGCCTTGTCTTTAGCTTCCCAGCACATCTCATTTTCATCTTGTCTTAAATATGGCTGCTCTGGCCGGGCGATGGTGGTGCACGCCTTTAATCCCAGCACTCGGGAGGCAGAGGCAGGCGGATCTCTGTGAGTTCGAGACCAGCCTGGTCTACAGAGCTAGTTCCAGGACAGGCTCCAAAGCCACAGAGAAACCCTGTCTCGAAAAACTAAAAAAAAAAAAAAAAAATATGGCTGCTTTGTTGTATGTTCAGTCCTATATATTACTTAATTCATTTATCATAAATACCAAGAATTGAAAAAAATAAATGTTTAATATTACTTTGTTACTATGTCCAGTTATCTTCCCAAATGTTAAGTACTTTATTTGAACATTCACTGATTTTAAAACAGAGCTTTTCTCTGTTGTCCAGATTGTTCTTCTGTCCCTGCCTCTTGAATACTAGAACTCCAGGCCTGTACTACCACATCTAGCTATAGGTGTTACTGGTGTGGGTGATAAATGAAGTTCAGGGGAAATGCTTAGATCTTATGACAAGGAATGCTGCGAATACTTCTCTGGCACACCTTCTCCACAGTGATGCTGATCCTTTTAACCACTGCAGCTGCTTTCTCCTCACTGCTAAACTATCCTTTTGTTATCCTTATGTTGATCCTGCTTATCTGACCCAAAGGAAGGTGCTTACTAACCATGCAACATGAAAATAAGACAGTCTTCAAATCTCCCATGTTAAATCAGTAGGTTCATTACCTTTGAATTCAACCTAACTCAGTGTTTCAGAAGATAAGATCCTCTCATCTGAGCCCTCATCAGCACAGTCTTTACTGTCAGCTGTCCCTGACCTTCTGGTCCTAGGCACGCCCACCAGAGAGGTCCTCCACGCTCTGCTTACAGCACTGTAAGGCTTCTCTAGCCTGCATCCGCAAGCTCTCCCACATGCTTCTACAAGCCACCTTGAAAAGGCCTGTGAGCCACTGGGCAGGCTCTGTCACTTCGGCATGTGCCTCAGTATCAGTTTTCTGTATTAGAACTTGTCTCATTGTCTGACCAAACACCTAAGAGAAGCAGCTCAAGGAGGAAAGGTTTGTCTTGGCTCCTAGTCTCAGAGGGTGTGTCTGTCGTGATAGAGAAAGGGAAATAGGTAATGGACCAGGGGGACCGGAATGTCTGATGAGACTGCTTATCCCCATGACGGCAAACCAAGGGTAGAAAATAGAAGCTTGAACAAGGCCAGGCTACAGAATTCAAAGGCCTGCCCCTAGAGACTTCTACCAGCCAGCCTCCAAAAGACTCCACAGTCTTCAAAATAGCACCACCCACCAGCTCGGGACCAACTGCTCAAAACAGGAGTCTGTGAGGATCATTTCAGGTTAAAGTGGGACAGTGGAGGAATCCAGGCTTGTATTCTAGAGCCTGTGTGTTACCTGTTGAGTTGCCCTGTCTGCTGCCTGTGTAATATAGTCTACTTTAAGGAATGCCTTAAGTTTTCTGTATGTCGGTTAACAAGTATTTTGACTTTCTTTACTGCAGATTGTACGGACAGATCTGAAAGAGTTAAGGGATTTCAATTTGGATGGCGCCCCTTACGGTTACACTCCTTTCTGTGATAGCAGGAGAGAAATGGATGGCTACCGGTTCTGGAAGTCAGGGTACTGGGCCAGTCATTTGGCTGGGCGGAAGTATCATATCAGGTACTGAAAGAGCACTCCCTACACTGTTGTCTGGGTTTTCTTTCTTTTTTTTTTTTTTTTTTTCCGAGACAGGGTTTCTCTGTGGCTTTGGAGCCTGTCCTGGAACTATCTCTGTAGACCAGGCTGGTCTCGAACTCACA
>NC_022028.1:21271872-21274146 GCF_000317375.1 Microtus ochrogaster | reverse complement strand
GCCCGGCGGGTTTTCTTTTCTTAACTTTGTGAATTGAATCAGTGAATAGATAATATTATTATATTAATATGGCTTAAAGAGAAAAATTCTTCAATCTGTCATTTTTATCCAGCTCCCCCCTCAACAGATAAGCCCTCTTATTTATATCCTGTCTTTCCTTCCAGAGTTTAATTCTTACATAAACAACTATGAATATATATCCTTTTTATTACAAAATATACTCTCCTTTTTACACTGTCTAAATTACTGTGTTGTAATTTGAGCTTTTTAAAAGAATGTCATGTTATAGCTCTTATACCTACATATACTTTATTCCTTTTCTTAGCTGCATATTCTGCAGTGCATTGTTCATAGTTTTCCTCTTACAGTGTGTCCTGATACATAATCTTTTTTTTTTTTTGCCTATTTCAAGCATATTAGTAACCTCTTGGGTCAGTATTTGGGCTAAGCATGGTGGCACATGCTTTTAATCCCAGCACTTGGGAGGCAAAGGCAGGTAGATCTCGCTCTCTCTCTGGGTTTGAGGCCAGCCTGGTCTACATAGTGAGTTCCAGGACAGCCAGAGCTACAAAGTGAGACCTTGTCTCAAAACAAAACAAAAATCCACCACCAACAACAACCAGTATATGCATTTATTCATTTCTAATGGACACTTCATGTCTTCTGGAAGAAGTATAATTTGGAAGATTTGAAGGCAAGGATACATACAAGAAAAATACAGGGCTGGAGAGATAGCACAGAGATTAAGAGCACTGACTGCGCTTCCACTGGGATAAGGGTCAATTCCCAGCACCCACATGCGGCACACTGCTTCTATAACTAGTTTCAAAGCATCTGATGCCTTTTGACCTGTGTAGGCATTGCATTCATGTGATACACAGACACAGATACAGGGAAACACCTCTACATGCATAAAATGAATTTGAAAAAGAAAAGATATGTTTATTTTATGTGTATGAATGTTTTGCCTGCATGAAGGCCAGAAGATACCAGGTCCCCTGAAACTGGAGTTAGAAGTGGCTGTGAGCCACTGTGTGAGTGCTGGGAACCAAAACCTAGTTTTCTGGAAGAGCAGCAAATGCTTTTCGCTCTGAGTCAAGTCTCCAACTCCCTAAATAAACCCTTTTAAAAAAGAACACATATAGAGCTGGATGATGAAGTACAGTGATTTCAGTTTTATACTTAGTTCCTGGCCTGAAAGAACTGTAGCACTGCCTTCCTCCCCCACACCCATTTAAGAGATCATCAGGATAGCTTTTGCAAGGGTTGTTATTTATCAGTTTCAATGATTTTCATTACTAAATCTTCTGAGTTAGCTAGAAATCTTGCCTCAAGAATTAATTTTCATGTAAGACAACAAATAAAAAGCTGACCGCGGTGAACTGTTACAGCAGAGGGTGGCCTGCAGGAGGCATTCCTCTCTGAAGTACGCAGTCCCTCTGCAGCTATCATCCCTTCACCCTCTCAGTGACACTTGCCAGCGCCTGGCTCATGACCTCTTCCATTATTTAGTTTGCTTTGTTGTTGACATAAATCCGTGTTTTGCCTGTAACAAGTGTCTCTTCTCTGCTCAGTGCACTGTATGTCGTGGATCTGAAGAAGTTTAGGAAAATAGCTGCTGGTGACAGACTCAGGGGACAGTACCAAGGTCTGAGTCAAGATCCCAACAGTCTTTCAAATCTTGATCAAGTAAGTGACTATTGACGGTCATGCCAATACATTCATACAGTCATGCCTCTGTGTTTCAGAAAATAAAGTAGTGTTTGTGTCTCAGTACTCTCTCGGAACTGAACAGTTTCTTCATGGAAAGTGTGTGTGAGTGTGTGTGTGTGGGGGGTGGGGAGATTGATCAGACTTATATCTGTTTTCCAAAGGACTGAGACTGTCAGGTATTTCAGAATTTATATAATATAGCATTAAACTTTTCCTAGCCCTGACACCCTGCATGTCAGAAACTCCATGTCAGAAACTCTTGGGAAGGTTTGCTGAATAGCATTTTCAGAAGTAAAATTAGAGGTTTGTTTTGTTTGGGTTTGATTTTTTTCTTGTTGTTTTTGTTTTGTTTTGTTTATGCTTTTGGGTGTTTTATCTGCATATATGTGTTTGTGCACTATGTGTGCAATGCGCCCAGAGTCCAGAAGAGGGAGTCTGTTCCCAGGGATGCCATGCTAGGTCCTGTGGAAGAGCAGCCAGTGTTCTTACCCCCTGAAGCTTCTCTTCAGCCTCAAAATTGTACTTTTAGGTATTTTTAGATATCTATTGTCAGTCTTTTTA
>NC_022028.1:21264967-21268667 GCF_000317375.1 Microtus ochrogaster | reverse complement strand
AAAATATATGGGGGACGCCGATATTTGCCCACTAGTGTAGTCCTTGGGTTTTGTGGTGAGCCATCTCACTGGCTGCCTACTCTCTACTTTCTTTCACTGAATTTGTTTCCTGTAACTCATAAAGGAATCCTAGTATTTGTCCCTTTGCTTGTTTTATTTCACTTATCATAGCATCCTGATGTTTTGACTGTTGTATAAAAGCTTATCTACTTAGGTCAGAATTCCCCCTTTGTTAAGGCTGCACAATGCTGTAATGCACACATACAGCATTTGTTTACTAGCGTTACTAGGATGTATGCAATTGCTATTTACATTGGTATATAGTATGTGAGTTCTTGCTTTCAGTTATTTGAGATAGAATTAGTGAATCATAGCAGAACTCGGTATTTACTTTCTGAGGAACCACCAAGCTGGTCCACAGTGGTGACACTGTTTTACGTTTCAGTTAGTTATGCACAGGACTCCCTTTGCTCCAGATTCTTGGGTGCACACTCGTGTCATAACACAGTGTGGAAGTCAGATGACAACTTATAGGAACTTGTTTTCTCTTCCAGTATGTAGGTTTCAGAGATCACGTTCAGGCTGTCAGGCTTGGCAGCAGGTCCCTTCACTTGCTGAGCCATCTCTGAAGCCCTATCTACATTTCTAAGTTATTTTTTACAAGTTGCCCTGGCTAGGTGTGGTGGCGCACTCTGACTCCAGAACTCCAGAAGCAGAGACAAGAGGGTCACTGCAGCCAGAACTAGATGCATAGCTCTCTCTCAAAAAAGGAAAACAGGGTCGACAAAATGGCAAAGCGGGTGCTTGTCAGCACATCTGATAACCCGAGTTTGAGCCCTGGAACGCATGTGGTGAAGAGATTTGTCCTCTGACCTCCACAAATGGTGTGTACACATATGCACACACGCTAAATTTAAACAATAGTTGACCTACTAGATTTGAAGGAGAGTCTTACTGTGGGGGGATCTGTGATCTGGGCTAGCCTCTAACTCTGTGGTCTTCCTGTCCAGTCTTCCTTGTCTTTTGATTACAGGCTTGGACTTCCGTGCTTGATTCTCACAGTGGTTTTGGTTTTGATTTTTCTGAAGTGACAAGTGTTGTTGCTGTCTTTTTGTGTGGTCATTCATATGTTGTATGTGGAGAAATATCTGTTAAAGCCAGTTGCCCATTTTAGAGTTATTTGTTATTGAGTTTCAGGGGTTCTTTGTATGTTATGAATATTAACCCATTGCTAGATAAGAGGTTGACATTTTCTTCCATTCTCCCTTTCTTTTGTTACCTATGCTTTTTACTGTTATATCCTGAAGTTCATACTCAAATCCATATCATAGGGATTTCCCCAGTGCTTTCTTCTAAGAGTTTTACAGTTTAAGGTCTTTGCTACAGTTTGGTTTATTTGCAAATAGTGTAAGATAAGGGTCCATCTTCATTCTTTTGTATTTATGTTCATTTCTTCATATTGCTAGGCAGCCTTCACCACTGAACTGTACCCCAATTTCCTACACTTGAGTAGATATTCTCTGAATTTGACCTTGCAACTTGACAGTTATTTCTTTTAGAAGTTTTCGTGCAGTTTCTAGTTCATGGTCTTTTGGTTTCTATTTCCAACTGAGCTGTTACCTGCTGCCCTGATGATTTTATTTTAAAATTAGTTGCTGTGTTTAAGATTTGTATTGCAATGAGGTGGCCAGGTGTCTGGTTGTGGGTTGTTTTTGTTTGCTTGTTTTTGAGACAGAGTCTCTCTCTCTCACACATTGTAACCGAGGCTGGCCTGCATGTCACGATGATGAACCTCCTGCTTCTGCTTTCCGTGTGCTCAGGTTACAGGTATGTGTCGCTGTAGCCAGTTCATAGCAAGCTTTGACAGATCCTCTACTGGGTACTTATGGCTTCATTTTGGTCTTGCTTGGTTTTAGTGGGGTTTGTGGGTGACTTTATTCTATTGGGATTTGTCTCTGACTGTCTTTGAGCAGTACTGCAGAGTTCTTCCCGCAGCCACACACCTTTCCTCAGTGCTCTCTTTCATTTAATCCTTCATTTTAGGTTTTTGTACTTTGTTCTTAGGATTTCCTGTCTAATTTGTTTAGCCTTCTGTTTGTTCTTGATTTTAATAAAGATGTTTTGGTTTAGCTGGTCAGTGGTGGCGCACGCCTTTAATCCCAGCACTGGGGGAGGCAGAGGCAGGTGGATCTCTGTGAGTTTGAGGCCAGCCTGGTCTACAAAGCGAGTTCCAGGACAGCCAGAGATACACAGAGAAACCCTGTCTCTAAAAACCAAATAAAAAACAAAAAAAGTTTTGTTTTTTTCCCGTCTTAATATTTTTTTGTTTTCAGTTCTTTGTTGAAATTCCCTATCCTTTATTTTTTAGAGTAGTCTTGTGTAGAGTTGACTATCTTGACTTTAACATCTCTGCCACCTGCCAGCTCTCATCTATCTATACAGCTGCTCTGGGACTGATGCTTTTGTCATTTTTTGTTCATGTTTTCGCTCAGCTGTTTTTTTTTCTTTATTGAAAATGGTTTATTTTTTCCTTATGTAATAAATCCTGATTACAGTTTCAAATCCCTCTACTCCTTCCAGTTCCTCCTCACATCCGGATCCGCTGACTTCCTGTCTCTCATTAGAAAATAAACAGGCTTCAAAGGGATGATAATAAAATTAAAATATAAAAGATAAAAAAAGACAAATCGAAATTGGACAAAGCAAAGAAACAGAAGGAAAAGAGCCCAAGAAAAGGCACAAAAATTAGAGGCTCATTTACACATTCAGGAATCTCATAAAAACAGTAAATTAGAAGCCATAACATATATGCAAAGGGTTAAAATGTATGTGCTTTTCCTTTGTTTTTGGTGGTGGTAATAGTGATTGAGCTCGGCCTCATTTGTGCAGAACGCACACTTCACTGAACCACACTCCAGCCTCAAGTGTGTGTCTCTCATGACATCATTCAGCTTCTCAGTTGTCTTCAGGATTCAAGTTAGTCTCATTTACCTTGTCTGCCCGTACTAGAGGCAGAATTTGTTCTCCCGCAGAATATAAAGTTAAATGGACACTCTGTTCTTTATATTGCAGTAGTGCTGGGTCAACAATGTCTGAAACTAAACTCAGATACATCAAGATTGATATTTGATAATTAAGTTTATTGGGTTTTGTTGTTGACAGATTTGATAATGGGGAATTGTTTCAGTTACTTTTCTTTCTCTGTGACAAAGAACCATGCCCAAGGCAGTTGATAAGCGTTTGATTAGAGGTTAGAGTCCTTGAGGCTGCAGGGCAAGAACCATGGTAGCAGGGACAGCCGAGAGCTCACATCTGACTGCAAGTGGAGAAAGAGAGAAACTGGGAATGGTGTCTCGTGAATCCTCAAAGCCTGCCCTGGGAACAACTCTCCAGCAAGGCCACACTTCCCAACCCTTCTCAGTATAGATGGTTGTGAGCTGCTGTGTGGTTGGTGGGAACAGTTCCACCAACTGGGGATGAAGTGTTCAAACCTACTAGCCTGTTCTTGTTCCGACCACCATAGGAACCATTTATCTCATTAAACGTTAGAGTACAAGTGATTGTTTCCAGGAACACACAACATAGCCAGGGTGCATGGAACTCAGTGACTTGATCTCGTGCCTTTGCCTCCAGAGTGCTAGGATGCAGTTGTGCCGCCGCGCTCAGCTGACCGCACTACATCTTTTTTTTTTTTTTTTTT
>NC_022028.1:21253036-21264193 GCF_000317375.1 Microtus ochrogaster | reverse complement strand
ATCCCATGTTCCTCTTTTTGGGTCTGGCTTACCTCACTCAGGATAGTGTTTTCTATTTCCATCCATTTGTACGCAAACTTCAGGAATTCCTTGTTCTTTACAAGCCTCACAGTCAGTTTGAGCTTTTTATTTCATTGATATATTAGATTTTTTCAGTGGGTTAGGATAATGGAGCATTTTATTGTGGGGGACATATGGGCTCCTGCATTGGGGAACAGGGTTCAGATGGGAGAGTCAGAACTAGTTGAACTGCAGAAGTGAATGGAGACCAGGCATATTGGTTCGCAGCTGTGATTCCAGAATGAGAGGCCAGGCAGAAGGACGTCATAAGTCCCAAGCCAGCCTGGGCAAGAACGAGACACTGTCTCAACAAAAACAAAAGAATGGGATTTTCTTTATACAGGAAAATGTAGTTGAATTTTGTCTGTGTTTTGTTTTTTATATGTGTAAGTGTTGGCCTGCCTGTGTGTATATTCCACATGTGTGCCTAGTACTGAAGGAGGCCGTAGAGGGCATCAGATCTGGAGATGCAGATGGTTGTGAGCTGCCAGACCATCGGTGGGAAACAATCTGGGTCCTCTGTAAGAGCTGCTAATGCTTTATTTGTAGTCCCATCCATGGGCCCCTAGGTGAGGTGATATTGTTGTTTGCTTTTGTCAGGTTTTTGTTTTTTACTTTTAATTATGTGGGTGCGTGTCTCTGTGTGGGTGTGTGCACATGTGTGTAAGTGGCTGCAGAAGCTAGAAAAGGGCATCAGATCCCTTGGAGCTGGAGTTACAGGTGATTGGGTGCTGGGAACTGAACTCCGATCCTCTGAAAGAACAGTATACTCTTAAATGCCGAGCCATCTTTCCAGCCTTCTAGTTGAATTTTAAGCTAGCACTTTTTTTGGTTGCTTATTTAAATTTCTGAGTTTTAGATCTTTTTATTTTACTTTCTTTACCAAACAGGATTTGCCCAATAACATGATCCATCAGGTGCCAATCAAATCCCTCCCTCAAGAGTGGCTTTGGTGTGAGACGTGGTGTGATGACGCATCCAAGAAGAGGGCTAAGACCATTGACCTGGTAAGCTGCCTTCCCTGCATGGACCCTGACTGTGCCCGGGCTGCTGATGCTGCTTTGAGCTGGCTTTCTGAGTTGTGCTTGGAGCTGCAAAGCAGGTCTTGGTTGTTTCAGCCCGCCTCTTCTTTGCTTTCCTCAGGAAGCCAGATCCCCACGCAAAGGGCAGACCATTTACTGCTGAGTCACTGCTTGCCCTTCATTGCACCTCTGTGCCTGTGACCTTTGCTCCATTTTGGCTTTGAGAGTTTCTCACTGTGTAGTCTGGGCTGACCCTGAAGTCCTGATCTTCTTTCCTCGGTCTCCTTTGCATTCTGTACAGCATGCCTTTCCTTGAGCTCCTCTGAGGTGCGTTCCTTGTGTTTTCAGTGTAATAATCCCATGACTAAAGAACCCAAATTGGAGGCTGCTGTGCGAATCGTCCCCGAGTGGCAGGACTATGATCAGGAGATCAAGCAGCTGCAGAGCCTCTTCCAAAAGGAGAAGAAGATGGGGGCCCTGCATGTAGAAAAGACACAGGAAGGTGAGTGTGAGCCTGGCCTTGGGTAAGTGCTTCTTTGTTTCTGATTTGCTGGGAAGACAACAAAATAATGACATAAGGGGAGACAGCTATTTTCCCTTAGTCTCGACCTCAGCTAAGTTCTGCTTTTCATTTTGTTTCTTCGGCCAGCCCTCTAAATAGTGCTTTCAGTGAAGTTTTGCAGTCCTCTACCCAACACACACACACACACACACACACACACACACACACACACACACACTTTCTTGTTTTGGTGAAGAAAGAAGAGATGCTTTCTAAAACTTTTTTTAAAAAAAAAAAATGTGTGTGTTGTTTTCATTAAATTTGCCAAGGTAGGGCTGGAGAGATGGCTCAGAGGTTAAGGGCACTGACTGTTCTTCCTGAGGTCCTGAGTTCAATTCCCAGCAACCACATGGTGGCTCACAACCATCTGTAATGAGATCTGGTGCCCTCTCTGGCAAGTAGGCATATATGAAGACAGAACACTGTATATATAATAAATAAAAATATTAAAAAAAATTGCCAAGGTACTAGAGAGTGAATAAATTTAGATCAGGACAAAATATATATTCGTTTGAAAGAAAATAGTGTAAAACAAGCATATTGCAGTGAGAACAGAGTGTTTGTATTTAAGCTGAAAATTAAAAAAAAAGATGTCTTCTTTACATCAATTTTCAACTTTATTCCATATCATTTTATTACAGCTTCATAATAAGTTTACTTATTTAGAGGGGGACACATATCATCGGGCATAGCAGCACACACTTTTAATCTCAGCACTCTGGAAACAGACAGGTGGATCTCTGAGTTTGAGATCAGCTTGATTATATAGTGAGTCCAGGCCAGTCAAGGAAATAAAGTGAGATCCTGTCTCAAAACAACAGAAACAAAGTTAGAAAACCAAACACACATACAGTATATTTTATAGCAGGCAGCTGAAAGAGCATAATCGGTGGTAAGACGTGTTTTTCTGAAGGCTGGATGTGTGGCTCAGTGTTAAAACACTTTCCTAGTGTGTGTAAGACCCTGGGTTCCATCCCTAGCACTTCCAAGGCAGACATGGATCTCTGCAAAATACTTTAGTATTTTTATCAGTCAAATTAGGTGTTTTGTTTTTGAAGCCACAAAAATTTACAATAAATGCTTAATACCTTTGCCCATCCATACAAGTCTTAATAATTAATCCAAAGCTAAGAAGTGAGAGGATCAAGAGTAAAACTCACTTTTCAGCTACACAGTAAGTTTGAGACCAGCATACAAAAACAATGAATAAATCAGGCTCTGTGTTTTAATATTTCTCCCCCTTTAAAGTTACCCCAAGAGCAAATGCAGAGCTTGGGTCTTGAGTGACTCGGCAGTCCATTCTGGAGACTGTCGAGGTAGTAAGAATCCTAGCTAGAAGGCTATACAGTCACACAGTCACCATAAAAACAACTCAGATTTGGGGTGGGAGATGGTTAAAAGCACTGACAGTAATTTCAGTTCTGGGGGTGTCTGATGCCCTCTTCTGGCCTTTGTGGGCTCAGCATGCGTATGATATACAGTAGATAAATGGGCAAAGAATATGAGCAAACAACTCAAAAGAAAAGCCACATAGAAATAAGGAGGCAGAAATCAAGTTAGAGTCACCATTAATAACTGCTATATCAAAAAATATTGATGTATTAATAATGCCGCACATAGAGGAGACAGTGGTAAGACTGGAGAATGAGCCTTGCAGAAGCTGTGGGTCTGGAAAGCCCTTGCTCAAAAGCAGCAGTATGTCTGTTAATGGGAGCCTCTGAGATCCTGCACCGCTGGGCTCAGTGGGCAAGGTGCCTGCTACCCAACCTAGTGATGACCTGAGTCTGATCCCAGAACCCATGTAAAAGTGGAGGAGACAACCAACTCCACACAGTTCTCCTCTGACCCACCCGTGTACACGTAGGAAAGAAAACGCTTCCCCTTCAGCAGCTCCTCTGTGAAAGTGCTCTTAAATAAATAACTCAATGCAAAGCAAAAACAATACATAGGAAGACGGTTACGTTACTGTTCCATATCAATTAGTAACATTAAAACAGTTTAAGGATCAAAGAAAACAGCTACCCTGGCACACAGAACAAATGTTGTCTGAGAGCCAGGACTGCCCCTGTGAAAGCAATGTAGCCACAGTGCGAGTCAGCAACTCTTAAAACTGAAAATATGTCCTTTCTCTTATGTTTGCTTTCAAACTTTAATACAAAAATACCAAACCCCAAGCTCCTCTAACTCCATCTGAGAGCTTCATGGGGTGTGCTGTGGACAGTGCTCATGCTGTGATTATGATGTGAGTCTTATGTTCTGTTCTTTTCCATAGAACCTGAGAAACATGAAGAATTATGATCTCTGGAGGAAGATGGGAAATCCCACCATCTGACAGTTTTTATACTAAATGGTTTTTTCTGATCTGTCAATACAACTGCTGAAGAACTGACTGGGCAGGTGTCCACACCTATTGATTTAGACTACTGCACCCCAGTGGGTGCTGGATCTTTGGGGCTAAGGCTCTGTTGGATTTGTACCTCAGAGGAAGACAAGTGGCTGATCTTCTGGGACTCTCTTCACACCAGAGGGAGAAATGGTGGCAGCAGCTGAAGGAAGCTGAGTCCTTTGGTGCCCACGTCCAAGAGCACACATTGCTGCACTGGCTCAGAAGCTGGCCAGAAAAGCCACCATGTTCTTCCTTACCTCAGTTTACCTGCAGCCCTTGCTGCACTGCAGATGCCCACCCTGCACCAGGTCAGGCCGGCAGATGTTTCATCCAAGGTCCCTGCCTCAAGGTCTATGCCAACATGCTTCTCCCATCTCGTGCCCCACATTCTCTTCCCAAGCATTAGGCTCATTGTTATTGAGCCCAGCCGATAATCATGTGTCTTCAGGGTTGGCTCAGTTGCTAAGAAACCAGTCTTGAGGAGAACTGGGGCTGTTTGGATGAGGGTTGTGGAGACGACAGGCAGGGGGGAGTTTTGTGGTGTTCAAAGGAAGAAGACAAAAAATTGGCCATTCTCTTTCAGTCTGCTGCGGCTGACTTTAAAGGAAGCTTTATTCTATTCCCAGTGAACTTTCTACATAATTGTTTTGTAAACGATTTTTATATTTATGAAAATGTTTGCTTTTTCTTCCTACTTTGTAAAAAACTGTCAGTTATCAGTTTCCTGGCTGGGCACAGGCACACTGAGTCCCTCAGTGACCCATCTCAGTGTGCTCAGCCTCCATCTGGATGGCCACCATAGTTTTCTCTCAGACCCAGGAGACTGGCCTTGGACTTTCCTTTCGCTCTGCTCTCAGACCTATGACGAGGAATGACTGTCTCTGGAACTCAGTTTCCTATACTCTGTCTGTTTCCCTTTAATTTTGGCTCTGTGATTGCCTTTAGCTTTGGAGACTCATCCAAGGCCCGGTACAGTTCTAAGGTAACTGCTGCTGTATGAAGCAGCCCCCGTCATTGCTTTGTGTGTGTCCACAGTCACAGCCCAACCTCACCTAGGCGGGAGCAGCCTGGGCTGTGGAGCCGGGGACATGCTGTTACCCTGGCTGTACAGGTGTCTGGTGTCATCTCTGCCCAGGAGTCAGGGATCTGCAGCAGAGAGGGTTTCTGGGTACTGACCTGCCTTCCAGCTCACAGGGGCTGTTCTTCCTCTTTAACCTGCCTTTTAAAAACAAGAAGGGAGCTGGGGTGTGGCTCAATGGCAGACAAAGAGCTTGTCTAGCAAGCTCAAGGCCCTGGGTTCCATCCCAGCATTGCACCCCCACCCCCTCAGAAAGAGTGACTATGAAGAGTGAGTACACAGGAGAAGTCCTTGCCCATCTAAGCTAGGTAATACATGTGTTTCCAAGGAGGAATGATCTACAGTAGCCATAGTTGGGATTTGAATGGGCCATTATTAAGTAATACGTAGAGAGAGATAGCAAAGCGTCATCTATCGGGAGCTCACACAACCAGCAAAAACTCCTTACTTAACTCAGCCCCTGGAGTTCCCCAATGAGTGTCCTGGGCAGAGCAGAGTGTACCCTCAGGTAAGGACACAAGTGAAAGAACAAATGGCAAAACTGAGAACAGCATCATCAGATTTGGTGCTCACAACATCCTGCAGAAACCAGCTGAGCTTGCAGTGTCCCTTCCCACTGCAGGCGCGTAGACCGAGGGCTAAGCAATGGCTGAGTCCTCTGACCTTGGAAAGGTGTCTGGGAATGAATTACTTCCCAGCTGTGTTCAAGGATGTCATGTTTGACTCTTGGACTATTGAACTGTTTTGTCATGAAGTTAGAGGGGGCCTCACATCCCCAGACCAAGGGCCTTGGAGGACACTTTGAGGTAAACATGTTCCGTAGCCAGCTTCTTAGCTAGTACATAACATCAGCGCACTGTATATTGCGACATGAACTTTAAAATAAAGATTTCACCACACATATCAAGTAATTAATTTTCCCCTATTTTCAAATCCAAAGGTTAACTTAGAGCCAGCCTTTGTTCAGGCTTCGTGTCCACATTGTATTAAGTTTTCAGGGATGCCACTGCTGCTGTCCTCAACTGGAGGCAGGGACACAGTGCTCCCCGTGTCCTGGGAGCCCGTGATAAGCAGGAAATAATCAGGTCACAGGGGTATGCTTTTTACTATTGGCCCAGTGGCCAGTTTCCTTCTTTTTACCAAGTCGTTCATGCGTGTCGCCACCCTGACGTAAGTCATAGCCATAGTTTATGCTGGATAGGCCAGACCCAGCTTGCTTCTAAGGTTGTCCAGGCCCCTCCTTTGCCAGCTTCTTCCTTGCTTCCAGCTTCATCTCAAAAAATTTAGCAAATGCCCCAGAAATGATGCTGCCATTAAGTGCCCCAGGGAAGGTGTCCATGTTGGTTTCATCTGATAGCTCCATGGGAAAGCAGGCTGTGACTGGAAAGAGCAGGAGATAACAGATCACATGGGTTGTCCAAGCTTCTGGAAAGTTCACTGTTGTTCTTGGCATGCGCCTATATAGTTTTTTTGACCTCTTGTCATATAGAGGTAGAAAGTTTGCTTTCTGAGTCAGTAGGGTAGGGTGAACTGTGACTCGTCAGAATTACATAAGCCAGTGCGAGTCAGTCTCTGTGTTCTGCAGAAAGTGGCACTTGATTGGCATCCCGGACTGTGAGGGCCCAGCCCTCCAGCATCCTGGGTTTAGTTGAGAGTGGTGGTGTATTGGTTTCATAAGATGTTGACAGCGTTAGTCTGGCGGAAGCTGCCTTCCTGATAAGCATGCTTGTCTCCAGGTGTACATGCATTGTGCTGGGCCTGTCTGGCCAGAAGCAAGCTCCATATTTCCTGATGCTACTTGAAACTGTGTTCTGAACCTTGTTGAGGCTCTGCTTGATGTATGTCATCTGGTTTCAGGCTGAGTTCCCGGATGATACCCCAAGAGCCCAGAGATAAAGAAGGAAGAGAAAAACAGGAAGTCAACTTGACTGGCATGATTTAGAACTGTCAGATAGCTCTCACATGGTCAGGAGTACGAAGTCGCTCCTCTTGTCCCTATCTCCTCCATGACTAAATCTTTTTCTAAAGTTGTTCTTCTTAGACCTGCATGATTAAAAGAAATCATTTGCCTGAGGAGTTGGGAGGGCGCTCTGGTCCACTTTGCTGGGTAGATTTCACGGAAGGCTGTCGAGTGGGAAGTGGCTTGGTGGTGGAGTGTGGTCTATGCACGATTCCTAAATGTGACTTCAGGCTCCGTCTTCTTCGTGAGTTACTGGGTACTTAACTTTCTGGGGATGTTGTGTGACGACCAGAGTCGATCAGATGGCTCGTCGTGTTTCTTGTTTAAAAAAAAAAGCTAGCACTTTTTGTTGTTGGAAGTCTTGAGCTCCTGTTTTCTCTGCCTTAAGGTAACGAGGAAAGTCTTACTGAGGACTTTCACACGCCGGATCAAGTCCAAGCACATTAAACACTGTCACTCAGGAAGTTACTGAAATTTCCCATTTCTCCTCCATCGCTGGTGTTTGTCTGTCTGTGTAGTAACAGAAAGAGCCCTTCTGTGTTACATAGCAATGGTGAGCCAGTGAATTGGGCAGAGACTCTGCTTCCCATGGTGCCCGCGAGTGCTGACCGTTCATAGCAGCAGGTGACAGAGTCAGCGCCAAGCACCAACATGCTCCGGGGAAGGAAAGCAGGAGACCTCTCCTGAGTGTCCTGGGTCCCTCGCAATGTGGAGGGTCTGTGACTCATGAGTAGGGCTTGGAGCCATGGTCTCTTCCTGCCCGTGCTTTCTGCACTGCCTTACGTCCCATTGAGCTCGGTAGAGAAATGGGCACCATTCCTTTAACCAGATGCAAACCACACTAACCTAAGGTTGGCAGTTTGGAACAAAAGACTCCCAAGCACTCTGTTTTCCAATCAAAAAAGGAAAAATGGAGACAAAACTTAGGGTGTTTAAAGAAACCATGTCCAACTTTCCACTCAAACCAACACCTCACTTGGTATGAGGTTAATGTCTGTGAATGTCTTAGTCCAAAGGATGCTGGTTTATCATGAGAGTAAGCTCTGCTCAACACAATAAACTCCTCCTCTCTTCTTTACAGCTGTCTGGTTGGTCGTTTAGATGCGCGCGTGTGCGTGTGTGTGCATGTGTGTGCGTGTGTGTGTGTGCGCGTTCGTGCGTGTGTGTGCGTGCGTGTGTGTGAATGTGTGTGCGTGCGTGTGCGTGCGTGTGTGTGTGTGTGTGTGTGCGTGTGTGTGAAGAGTAGATTGGTAGAGAACAGTCTCATTGAGTTCCTCAGGAGGCATGTGGGTTCTGCCCCCTGCCCGTTCTCTGAGCTGCTCTGGGGCAGGGGAGAAGCTGAACACATCCTGCCCCTCCGAAATCGGTGCACTCTTCAGACTGGTGTGTGAAGTGTCCTTACTGAGGTGGCGGTCAAGAGGAGGAGGGATTTGGTGGCCAGGGAAGCAGTGCTTAAATAGAAGGCCGACACAGAAGTGGGAGCTTTCCTGTGTTGGTGAAGGACTTCGAGAGAGTCCGTGAGCATCCACTCGCTGAGCTGTCCAGGACTGGGACTGATCTGGGACCAGGACAGTTCCAGACCTTGAAACTGGACTCTGACTTGACATGGTTTTTTTGAGGGGGGATGTAAGGACACCCTCACCTTCTGCTCCTCAGGAGTCATCTACTTTTCTGTTGCTGGAACTCACCAGGTGAGCTGGTTAGCAATCCCTAGGTTAGGAATCTGCCTCTTAGACTTTCCTTGTTGATTCCTTATTACTCTTAATGTCTCCTACATTTATATTTTTAGCCTAAAGTTTTAATTTCTAAATATATGTGTACTCAAGGTTCACAGTGTGAAGATTTGAAATACAACTATATTGATGATTGTCAGCACGGTATGTGATAGCTGTCGGTTCTTCTAGCTGCAGGTCCATTAACCTAACTCACCTCGGGCTCAGAGATTTCCAAATGGTTTTCATTCTAGACTCCTTTTGCCTGAGCAATATTCATGTGGCCCTAATATTCAAAATAGGTACATACACCAGACATTTATTGATAATAAATTGTATAATTATTTTAAAGCATTGTTTGGTATACATACAGTTTTATCATTTTATTAGTTTCTTCTATTGCTGCGCTAGAACACCATGACAGAGGCCACTTACAAAAGGAAGGGCTTGTTTGGGCTTAAGGTTCGCAGGCCCAGCACTAGGAGTGACAGAGGCCACTTACAAAAGGAAGGGCTTGTTTGGGCTTAAGGTTCAGGAGGGATGGGAGTCCTTCGTGGCAAGCAGCAGGCTGGAGCGGAAGGTCAGGGCTCATGTCTTTGACTGCAAACAAGAAACAAAGAGCAAGAACTATAAATGGTCAGGTGCCTTCAGGGACCATTCCTCTCACAAGCCCACACTTGTGAGACGCCCCAGACGGCATCAGCAACTAGAGACCAGGTGATTGATTATGAGGGATACCTCATTTCAGCTGCCACATGCTGCAGTTCAAAAGTCCCCATAGACTTTCAACACTGCTTGCTGGTCTCTGAGACTCAAGGCAATGTGTAACCCTCTATTAGATCTAAAGGCAAGTTACAAACTTCCAAAATACAGTGGTACAGAATATATTGTTCTAAAAGGGAGGAATCAGCACAGTGCGGAAATACTGAACCAAAAAAGCAATGCTGGAACCCATAAGGGGAACTCAGTTCTCTACTTCCATATCCTAGGTCAAAAGGCGTTGGTGTCTGCTCCCCTCCAGCCTTGCTGCCTGCAGCATACCTCCATCTCGTGGATTGGCTCCACTCCCTGCGTGCCGCCCATTTTGGCAGCTGTTTCACAGCTCTGGCATCTCCCACTGTCTTGTCCAGACCACCACACCATTTCTTTAAGACAAAACACTAGTACTAGTGAAGTGGACGCACTAGTTTATCTGGTTAGGTTTTAGCTACATGTTTGCTGCTGTGGGACGCAGGTAATCTTCAACGTTCAGTTTGCATAAACACATAGTACCACAGATAGTGTGATGTCACTGGGTCGTTACATGGCACTTGTGACGTGACTTAAAAATATGTGGAGGAGGAAGCTGAAGAGATGACCTGGTGGTTAGCAGCACCTCAGTTGGATTCCCAACACCCACATAGTGACTCACAAACATACATGCAGGCAAAACACTCATACACATACAACTGAAAAAAAATACGTGGAGGAGTGATGGTCTGCAATATACGAACGTAAAAATCCCTGGGTGACCTTGTGCTGAGTTGCCTGCTGACCTGGCAAGAGCAAGTGCAGCCTTGGAGCGGCTTGTGCACTGGCAACCACTAGGGGGCGCTTCACGAAGGGATAGACAGTAATACTTGTATATTTTCTTTTTCCTCTGTTTT
The DNA here is from genome assembly GCF_000317375.1 of Microtus ochrogaster. Classification (NCBI taxonomy): domain Eukaryota; kingdom Metazoa; phylum Chordata; class Mammalia; order Rodentia; family Cricetidae; genus Microtus; species Microtus ochrogaster. The sequence continues at coordinate 21,253,767 of NC_022028.1, read as the reverse complement.
TGAGCACACATGAATATGTGTGTGTGTGTGTGTGTGTGTGTATTATGTGTGTGTCGTGCACGCATGTGTGGTCTTTTGTATGTGTACATTCATGTGGAGGTCAGAGGATGACCTTGAGGGTTGTTCTTCATCTTCTGTCCGCTGTTTGAGACACTGCTGTTTGCTGGACTGTGAACTTGTTGGGATTTCTCCTCTCTGTCTCTGTCTCTGTCTCTGTCTCTGTCTGTCTGTCTGTCTGTCTGTCTGTCTCTCTCTCTCTCTCTCTCTCTCTCTCACACACACACACACACACACACACACACACACCCATAGGAGCACTGAGTTCCAGATTCCAGCTGCTGAGTTTGGCTTTATATGTGTAATGGGGATCTGAACTCATGTCATCATGCCAAATAACAAATATTTTACCCACTGAGCCATCGCCCCACACCAAAACACTCCTGACATTTTCTGAGAGAGGTGGGCAAGGATCTACCGCAGTCTTAAATGCCTTGTGGGTGCAGAGACAGTGGTCTGCATCCTGGTGCTGGCGTGGTCACTGACGATCTGCGCAGATGTAGCTTGGTGTGTTTTAGCAGGCTTTGGTGGGACCCTGAGAAAGCAAAGACACCTTTGTTCAACAGTGGCAACAATGATGACAGTGCCATGCTCTGGTGCCATCTGTCAGAAGGCTTAGAGAGACGAGCCAAGCTTGGTGGTGCAGGCCCAGCATTAGGAGGATGCAGGCCCAG
>NC_022028.1:21247480-21252797 GCF_000317375.1 Microtus ochrogaster | reverse complement strand
GCAAGATACTTTCACATTTGAGCAAGTGAGGTCTTGTTTCAAAAAGGAGGAGAGAAATAAGATAATAAAGTTATACAGTGAAGGAGTTGGGTCTGGGGGCACACTCCTGTGTGAGAGGTGGAGGCGTGGCGAATGACGAGTTCAAAGGCATCCTCAGCTCCATAGTGAGTTCAAGGCAGCCAGAGCTAAGTAGGGCTCTGTCTTAAGAAGAAACAAAAACAACCCGAAAAGAATTTATGGTAAAGGAAATAAAGGAGTTAAATGGTATGCTTAAAAAAATTCAACCGCCTGGAGGGTGTGGCTCAGCAGTCAGGTGTGTGAGGTCATAGATTCACCCCTAGCCCAAGAGCACCAAAATATACAGAGTGAAAATGAACAGAACCAAAGGGAGAACGAGTTGCAGAACGATGACTGGGTAGCTTCAGTATACCGTTTTCAACACTGAATAGAATATCCAGGCAGAGGATCAGGAAGGGTCTAGAAGGACCAAGTGATTGTAAAAGCTAGTTAGTGATAGTGATAGTAAAAGCTAGTTAGTGATAGTAAAAGCTAGTTAGTGATAGTAAAAGCTACTTAGACACAGCAAACAGGAAGCCCTCTGCTTCTCAGAACATCTGTATGTGTGTGTGTAAGACTTAGTTTAGTTCATGCATGAGTGGTTTACCTGCAGTTATGTATGTATGTTCCACATGTATGTGCAGTACATGTCTTGGGTAGGATTTCTATTGCTGTGATAAACACCATGAACAAAGCAACTTGGGAAGGAAAGGGTTTATTCAACTTATGCTTCCACATCACGGTTCATCACTGAAAGCAGTGAGGGCAAGAACTCAAAACAGGGAAGGAACCTAGAGCCAGGAGCTGATGATGCTGGGGCCATGGAGGAGTGCTGCTTACTGCCTTCCTCTTCATAGCTTGCTCAGCCTGCTTTCTTATAGAACACAGAACCACCAGCTCAGGGGTGGCACCACCTACAATGGGCTGGGCCTTACTCCATCCATCACTAAAGAAAATACACTTGTACCGGATCCCTCCTCTCAGGTGACTTTAGCTGTGTTGACATAAAACTATTCAGCACAGTACCCGAAGAGGCCAGAGAGAGCATCAGATCCTCTGGAACTGGAGTTACAGACAGTTGTGAGCTGCCAGGTGGATGCAGTGAACGAACGGAACCTGGGTTCTCTGCAAGAGCAGCCCGTGCTCTCCACTCCTGCGCCATCTCTTCAAACGCTGAAGGTTCTATGCATTGCGAAAAGTTGAATTGACTGGTCTGTGGCACGGTGGGCATTATGCTTTCTGAACAAGCATAGAGTTCTGGGCTCTGTCCCCATTACCACATCAGCCAGGTGTGGTTGTGCACACCTATAATCTCAGTGCTTGGGGAGTTAGAGGCAAGAGGATCCGGCATTTTCAAGGGCATCTTTGGCTACTGAGCAAGTGTATGGCTCTCCTGAAATACATCATGTCTTGTCTCAATAAAACAAAACAAGAATCGAAACCGTGTGACATATATTTCAGTCAAAGTGGAATGAAATTAGAAATCAGAAGTAGAAGGGGAAAACTGGAAATTTCAACCTAAAGTGAAAATTACCTTGGTCTGTTTGAAATGGTTCTTTTTCTACCTGACTCTGACTGATCTTAACATCCTGGACTGAAGCTGATGCCAGAGGTCAGAGCAGAGGTTTCTAAGTTCTTGGCCTCTTACCCAAAAGAATTGGAAACAAAGGCTCATGAAGATTTGTAGAAGAAGCCAAACAACTTGATTCGAGTTAAGCAATAGAGGAAGTTACAGACTGGCTATCCAGACTAAAGGGCCGTGTGGGTAAGAACGCTCTAGGGCCCAGGCTACGGCCTAGGGCCTCTTCGTATGGGGTCTAGGAGGGGATAGTTACTAAAGGTGTGGTCTGGGTGACTCCTTAGTTTGATTGATAGATTAGGTCACATATCCATACTGCAGCCTTCTCGTAATGCCTATTATCTTAATCATATTCATGGCAACTATACAGAGGCCTAAGATGTTGAATAGGGGAGTCTACCTCAAAGTTCGTCTGAAGGACAGTGTGCCTCACCGTGTGTGAACACTGGGAACAAAGCTAACTAGAAACTGTCTCAATTTGATTGTCATTAGGGGTGAGAAATCTACACCATTTTTCAGAGAGTGCCCATAGCCCTTTGAAAGTGTGGGCTCGAAAAAAAAAAAAAAAAAGAAAGTGTGGGCTCAGGGAGGCTCTGGTGAAGCCAGGAAGCCAGGTTCAGTGTTTGGAGGAGGATCTGTGTGCACACAGTCAATGCAGAAGGAGCGAGGCTGCCAAGTGCCTTGTTAGAAGAGGGGGCTTGGGTACAACTCAATCCAGGCGAAGCTCCAGGTGTCTTAATTCGTCTCTGTGTTGTCTTTGGAGTGGTCCTCCTGCCTCAGTTTCCTTCACAGCTAGGACCTCAGGATTCATCCTGAGCACCCGACAACAACATATTCTTTTCCAACAGATCAAAGAAAAAAATCAAAAGGGAAATGTGGAAATGCATTGGTGTATATAAAGTGAAGATAGAGCATGTAAGACTCTCGGGATGCAACTCTAAGACGGAAAGTGAAGAACCAGCCTGCCTCCATCTTAGGCTCAAAAGCCATCTTATAGCAAAGGCAAACTAGGTTCATTCTTGTTTATAATTAAGCCTCTGTTTCTCGAGGATTGGGCTATGCCCTTCCTGTAACCTTAACTACAAATGATTCTGTTCAGCCTGTTCTGGGAATGGTAATCATGTCTTGGTTTCAGAAAGTTGTCTATAAGAATATTGCAGCCCTGCCTTTGTTTCAAAAGGTTTTAGGACCGCCTTGTTTTGTCACCTTCCAACCACGTCTTTGTTTCAGGATGCTTATATATTCTGCCCCTGTATCCGGGCCTATTTTGCCCCTCAAGTGCCCCATTTGGAACCTCCCCACCCCTGAGCAATACAAATCTTGTCATTCTCACATTCAATGCTGACCTCTCAAACCTTGCCTTAGGGGGAGCAGCCCTTGTACAGGAATAAAAAAGCTTGCTTTAATTATTTTCTTGCTTTAATTGAGTTGGCCACAATGACTTGGTCTTTCTCTTCCCATCTTTGGGATTAACAAAACAGGTAGCTATAAATACAGCCTATGTTAAAAATGAAGGGCACTTGCCTGGCGGATATAAGTCTCTGGAGTCAGTTTGCTACCCAGATGACAGTCATAATGAAATGATTATAAAATGCCAAGGGAGGAATAAACATCAATGAAGCCAAAATTACTTCTTAGAAAATATCAAAAAAATTGCAAAAGCCCTTAGCAGAGCGGGGTGTGTGCTGGGGTGAGGGGGAGAGAGAGAATAAGAGAGAGAGAATATTCGAATAATCAAAATTAGAAAAGGAAACAGTACCATCTATTTTTTTAGAAGATGTATTTTTTATTTCTGTGTCTGTGTATGTATGTGGGACTGCATGTATGAGTGCAGTGCCCATGAAGGCCAGAAGAGGGCAGTAGGCCCTCTGAAACTGGAGTAACAGGAAGTTGTGAACCACCCACCACTGGGAACTGAGCTCCAGTGTCCTGGAAGAGCAGCAAATTCACCACTGAGCCAGCTCTTCAGTTCCTACCACCTACTTTTTAGAGAAGTATATACAGCAACAATTGCAGGAACAAGTTCCTATAAACATGAAAACCATCAAAACTGACAAAAATGAAAGAGAGAGAGAGAGAGAGAGAAAGAGAGAGAGAGAAACCAGGCAGGACCCATAACAAAGAAGGAGACTGAACCAGTGTATCTTACAATAATGCAAAAATCCTCAGCATAATGTTTCCATGATGGTTAATTTTGGTGGGATGAAGAAGCATGCAGGAGGACAGAGTTGGCTCAGCTAGTGAAAGCACACTTGTGCAATCCTGACTCTTGAATTTGATCCCCAGAACCCATGGAAAGGTAGAAGGAGAGGAGCTGTTCCACAATGTTGTTCTCTGACCAGCAAAGCCCCCCCCCCATACCTACACCTGAGTCTCCAAGCATCCGCGCGCGCACGCGCGCGCGCGCGCGCGCACACACACACACACACACACACTTTACACACTTTACACACTTTACACACTTTAGAAGAAAGAAACACCTAGGAGGATATGGCTAGTTATAATAGTGTCTACTTGACACTAGAATCACTACTGGCAGGGATTATGTAGTTTACACTAGCCTGTGGGCCTGTGGTGCGGGAGAATTGTCTGTATTCTGTCAATCATGTTTTAAATAAACACTGATTGGCCAGGTAGGAAGTAGAGGCGGGGCAATGAGAACAGGAGAATTCAAGGAAGGAGGAGGCCCTTCCCAGTCCTGCCCATATCACCAAAGAAGCAGGATGTGATCTGCCCCACTGAAAAAAGGTACTGAGCCATGTGGCTAACATAGATAAGAATAATGGGTTAATATAAGCTACAAGAGCTAATAAGAAGCCTGAGCTAATGAACCAATCAGTTTATAAGTTATGTAGACCCCTGTGTAATTTCTTTGGGGGTTACTGGCTGTGGGAACTGGGCAGGACAGAAACCCCTTCATGTTACAGGCCTGCTCGTGTGGGATTTTCTGAGTGATTTGAGGTGGGAAGTCCTCCCTGAATGTGGGTGACACCATCTCGGGTGAGGCTGAGCTCCTCAACTGAATGAGAAAGAGTGAAGGACAAGCATGAACGCTCGAATCCCTTGTTTTCTCCTCCGCGGCTGTGATGGGACTGGTTAGCTTAAGTGCCTGCAGCCGTGATGGGCTCGAACTTGCAATTTTGAGCTAAGCAAGCCTTCTGTCTCTTACATTGCTTATGTCAGGGTGTTTTATCTCAGCCACGGGAAGAAATAACCGGGACACCTGGGAGATTGGGGAGCACAGGTTTTTGACATTGTGAGCAGATTAACCCCTCCGTGGACTCCTAAAATGCCAGCATAATTGTCCAGCAGATGGCAGGGCCAGGTGAAGGAAAGTTGCTAGAGGTGTATCCTTGACTCTAGCTGCCCACAGCCCCTCCGGCCCTTCTCCCCTTTCTGTGAGGAAAAGAGAACCCCGAAATAAACTCTCACATCTCTACTTAGTTGAGACATTGTGTGTGGGTGTGCTCATGTGTGGTGGTGCGTGTGCACCAGGGCCCGTGTGTGGCGGTGCGTGTGCGCCAGGGCCCGTGTGTGGCGGTGCGTGTGCGCCAGGGCCCGTGTGTGGCGGTGCGTGTGCGCCAGGGCCCGTGTGTGGCGGTGCGTGTGCGCCACGGCCCGTGTGTGGCCAGGACAACTTGTGAGAGTGATTTCTGCTCTTTCACCAAACTCCAGTCATTA